>NC_091283.1:415183005-415538838 GCF_032444005.1 Ranitomeya imitator | reverse complement strand
GTCGGACAACAGAGTTGCAGTCGCTTACATAAACCGGCAAGGGGGAACTCGTTCCGAGACATTGATGCAAATCACGGATCGATTGTTCCAGATGGCAGAGCTCAATTTTCTATCTTTGACGGCTCTCCACATCAAAGGAAAGGAAAATGTGGCAGCAGATTTCCTCAGCCGAAACATGTTAAGGCAAGGAGAGTGGTCTCTCAACGAAGACATTTTCAATCTGATCGTCTGCAGATGGGGTCAACCAGTGGTAGACCTGTTCGCCACCAGAAACAACAGAAAAGTAAAACTTTTTTGCTCGCTAAATCCCAGGGAAAATCCCTTGGCGGTGGACGCGTTTCTGATAAAATGGGATTTTCCACTGGCCTATGCTTTCCCACCACTGAACCTGATACCTCTAGTGGTGAGGAAAATCAGGGAGGATCGAGCGAAAGTCATCCTTATCGCCCCCTTTTGGCCCAGAAGAACCTGGTTTGCCTGGCTCAAGACAATGTCTGTATCGGTTCCCTGGGTACTACCAGAGATCCCGAACCTGCTTTCTCAGGGACCGATCTCCCATCCACAAGTGGCAGCACTCCATTTAACGGCGTGGAGTTTGAACGGTCACTATTAGTGGGGAAAGGCTTCTCTCCAAATTTAGTCGAGACACTCCTAAAGAGTAGAAAGCAAGTAACTACAAAAATCTACTCTAGAACTTGGAGGAAGTTCTTGTCTTGTTCAAGATTTGACATCCAAGACGGGATACCAATACAACAAATCTTAGAGTTCCTACAGAGGGGTTTCGAGTTAAAACTCTCTACTAGTACCCTTAGAGTACAGGTCTCAGCTCTGGGTGCCCTGTTTTCATGCAATATAGCAAACAATTATTGGATAGCGAGGTTTATGAAGGCAGTTAGTAGATCTAGACCGGTATATAAGGATAGGACAGTTCCATGGGATTTAAATTTAGTTCTGTCCTCTCTAACAAAACCCCCCTTTGAACCTCTGCAAGAGGCCTCAATCAAAATGTTGACACTTAAGACCGCCTTCCTGATTGCCATAACCTCAGCTCGCAGGATAGGGGATATCCAGGCGCTTTCCAGAGCTCCTCCATACACAGAAATCTTATCAGACAGAGTAGTCCTTAGACCAGACCCGGCATATCTGCCGAAGGTAGCGTCACGTTTCCATAGATCACAGGAGCTAGTTTTGCCATCCTTTATTCCTAATCCCTCTAATCCTAAAGAGCAGGAGCTTCATACGTTAGACGTTAGGAGATCTCTCCTTCAGTATATCTCAGCTACTGATAATTGGAAGAAAGATGGAGCACTGTTTCTTTCATTCCAAGGTCCAAGGAAAGGATTTAGAGTGTCAAAATATTCACTAGCCAAATGGATTAGGGAAACTATATCTCTAGCTTACACAGCAGGTGGGGGGCCAGCTCCGCAGAATCTAAAGGCACATTCCACCCGGGCCATGGCGTCATCCTGGGCAGAGAGATCTGGAGTGTCAGTGGAGCAAATATGTAAGGCGGCCACTTGGTCATCTCCTTCCACTTTCTTTAAACACTATCGGTTGGATTTGGGGTCCTCCTCTGATCTCTCCTTTGGGTTAAGGGTGCTACAGACTATAGTCCCTCCCTAAGGTAGCTTACATCTCTGTAAATCTCTCGTAGTGCTGTCATGGGAGTCCGAATAAAGCATTAAGCTACTTACTGGTAGCGGCATTTTTCGGAGGCCCATGACAGCACCCTTAGTTCCCTCCCTATTCACGTGGGGGTAGCACTTCCTGATATGTAAATAGTGTAGTATGTAAATCTCACATATGGTGTCTGGTTACAATATAGTAGATTATTTTTTGGTTTCCAAATGTATATAATGTATATAATGTATGTTTGTGTACCACTAACCGCGGTAGTCCTCTCAGGCTCTGAAATACAACTGATGCATGGGAGAGGTGCCGCCCTTTTGTATCTGTAGGTTTCCTGTTCCTTAAGGGCGGATCCCCTCTCTCGTAGTGCTGTCATGGGCCTCCGAAAAATGCCGCTACCAGTAAGTAGCTTAATGCTTTTGCTGAAGGCCACCAGGGAGGCACACTGTAGTCCGATACCTCTAAATAAAATCGTGAGTGACCAATAACCTCTAAAAGTCACACAAATAGTACATTTAATCCACCTGTGTGCTTTATAGGTTTGAGAACATTAGGGATCAAAACGCATCATGAAAACCAAGGAACACACCAGACAGGTCAGGGATAATGTGGGGAATAGTAAAGCAGGGTAAGGTTATATAACAACAAAAATAGCCCAAGCTCTCAACATCTCACAGAGCTCTGTTTAATCAGTCATGCAAAAGTCGAAGATGTATGGCACAAGTGCAAACCTACTAAGACATGGCCGTCCACCTAAACTGACACTCCAAGGAAGGAGAGCATCAATTAGAGAAGCAGCCAAGGGGTCCATGGACACTCTGGAGGAGCTGCAGAGATCCAAAGCTCAGGTGGGAGAATCTGTGCACAAAATAACTATTAGTTGGAAACTTAAAAAATCTGGCCTTTATGGAAGTGGGAAGAATAAAGTCATTTTTGAAAGCAAGCAGTAAGAATTCCTGTTTTGCAAAAGACAGGTAGGTGATACAGCCAGAATGTGGAAGAAGGTGCACTGGTCCGATGAGACCAAAGTAGAAATTATGGGGCTAATTGCAAAAATAACACTGCACATCACCCTGAAAACACCATCCCTACCGTCAAACAAGGTGGTGAGCATTATGCTGCGTTGATACTTTTCTTCAGCAGGGACAGAGAAGCCGGTCAGAGTTTATTGGAAGATGGATGGAGCCAAGTACAAAGAAATACTGGAGGCAAAACCTGTTAAATGCTGCAAAAGACTTTTGAGACTGGGTGTAGTTTCACATTCCAGCAGGACAACAACCCTAAACATGCTGTTAGAGCTACAATGGAGGGTTTACATCAAAGCACGTTCATGTGTGTGAATGTCACAGTCTAGACCTAAATCCCATTGAGAATCTATGGCAAGATGTGAAAATTGCTGTTCAGACGTCTCCTTCCAATCTCACTGAGCGAGAGTGCAAAGAATGCAAAAATGTCACCTCAAGATGTGCAAAGCTGGAAGAGACTTGCAGCAGCAATTACAGCAATAGGTGGTCCTACAAAGTATACAAAAAAGGTTGCACTCTATCGTGCAAAAGCATGTCTAATATGAAATATGAAATAGCAAAATGGCTTTTGAACATTAGGAAAATATTGAAGAGACGCTTTGCACAGAATTTGATATAATCAAATAGTGTGAGCCCATCAACCAGTCGTCAAGGTGGTCTCATAACTGATGGGTCCCTGACCCCCTGTCCAAATGTGAACACTTACCAAAGGCCAATGTCTGTATGCCTGGGTGAATGTGGATACCTCTGTTCAGCAAAGCCTACATATGAGTTGGCCGGGACCAAGTGTGATGAAATGCAATTAAAAACCACATGGTGATGGGAGGAGTGCGCAGTCAGTAAGCTACCATAGAAATGACAGGTATCCACATTCACCCAGGCATACAGACATTGGCCTTTGGTAAGTGTTCACATTTGGACAGGGGGGTCAGGGACCCATCAGTTATGAGACCACCTTGACGATTGGTTGATGGGCTCACACTATTTGATTATATCAAATTCTGTGCAAAGCGTCTCTTAAATATTTTCCTAATGTTCAAAAGCCATTTTGCTATTTCATATTTCATATATTTCATATTAGACATGCTTTTGCACGATAGAGTGCAACCTTTTTTGTATATTCATGTATGAAGGTAGCTGCTCCTGGTATGCACCTATTCACACTAGTTTGGATGTGCGAGTCTTTTTTTGTCAGTCCTACAAAGTATTGACTCAAGGAGGATAAACACAAATACACTTGACAATTTTTAGACTTGCATTGGTTTTCTAAATATTTAAAAAATCTATTATTTCCTGTACACTTCCCAAATATTTGCTGCTTTGTGTTGGTATATCATATACAGTAAATTCCCAATAAAATACATTTAAGTTTGTGGGTGTTGTGAAAAATTTGGAACACTTCAAAGGGCATGAATACTTTTTCAGGGCACTCTATGTGCTTTATGTAGTATAGTAGTTATATCCCAAGCCTAAGGCCTGTGAATGACGCTATTGGCGTCATTGTTGACCTTTTGAGGCCCTCTCCTAAAGTATGTGCTCTCCGCGTCCTGTGTTGCTTTTCTTGAGTACGTGTCTAAACCGGCCTTGTCACTTTGCCTTGATTTTTAGCACTGTCAGCCCTTTGTTTTTTGCTTAGTAAATTAAACAGGTGTTCCCTGTATTTCGGATATTTGTGTCACCTGGGGTGTGAATGTAATACCTGTGATGTACCAACAGGGGGCAGCAACTTCACTTGCTTCGCCCCTGGCTCAGTCTTCGCCTACCTGCCAGCCTCAGTGACTTTTAGCAGATTTGCCCAGTTTCGGGCTCTTCCTTCATAGGACTGGGTGCTAATGCCGTCTTATGCAGAAGCCGGTTTAACCCTAGATTTATGCGGACCTTTGGGCGTCTCGGCGAGCCCCTCTTTTATTTTGATTTTTCCTCCTCGTCTTCCAAGAGCTATAAGTTTGTTTTCATCTTTTTGGTTGATTTAGTTTTATCAAGGATTTGTTTTTTTTTGTTTTTTGTGGCCTGGGCTGTAGTTTACTACTATTTTGGGGTCCATACAATTTTCTTGTCTCTTTTTATTCCATCTTTCTTGAACGCTAAGTGACCAAAAAACTGAGTTTCTGTCATTCTGGATTTTTTATTTTTTTTATTTTGGTGTTTGCTTAAGGGATAAATTATTATATTTTATAAGTTCGACGCAGCGAAACCAAATATATGTTCAATTTTTTTAAAAATTTCTTTTCAAATTTTCTTTAAAGTCTAGGAAAATGGGAACAATATAAACATAAAATAATAATCGTAATATAAATATATTTATACTAGCTATTGAACCCATTCTACTCCCGGGTGGCGAGCATTTTTATTGGTACAATTATACAGTGTCTTCAGACAGGACGCATCCACTGTTAAAATATAATTATTATAAAAATATCATATATTCCGACCTCCTATGTAGGCACAGGCAGCGCTTCACAGGTGTAGAAACATGGCAGCCATGTGGGTTGCCATAAGGAGGCCATCGGCATTTTGTAATCATGTTGCAAGGGATATTTTTCCCCTCTCAACATTTCCAACCTGTTAAATGTCGCTGTGCCCATTGACAGCGGCATCTACGAGGTTAAACAACTGCGATTTGGAGCTGTCGGAGTACCAAAAACCCATGTGGCTATGAATGTCCCGTGTAAATACTGTATGAGGGAAGCGGCAGGATATTCTGATTGACCCAAGGGCTAAAGAGGTATTTCCAAGATTCTATCCCAATATGTAGTACATATAATAATAATATTGGAAAATACCTCCAATTAATATAGTGTAGTTCTCCTGATTCACTATGTCGCTTACCTCATTTGCAGTAGCTTAGGCATCCATGATTACCACCACTAAGCTGTCGCTATATGAGTGGTTGTAATCATGGATACCTAAGCTACTGCAATGCCCTATACATGGCGTAAGTGGCATAGCGAATCAGAAGAACTATACTACAAATTGGAGGTATTTGCTAATATTATTATTACACCTACTACGAATTGGGATAGGATCTTGGAGATGAGAATACCCCTTTAAGTAGAGAGTGCTGCCTTCTAATTAATTGCTTCAGGCATGCAGCGTGTAGATATGAGCTGCGCCACGGGGGCTTTCTGATCGGACATGGAGTATTATAAAGTAGGTTAAAGGGCCCAAGACGTCCTAATCCACATTCCTTCACCTCAGCTTCACACCACACAAGGAGAATTCCAGCCATGCCTCGAGACTGGGATAAAAAAAGGCCCTAAGACCGGAGGTTTCTACATTATGTGAACCAAATCTAAAGCAAAAGTCGCATGAAACTCTCTAAAACAAAAACTGGTTTTGTTGCCCATAGCAACCAATCAGAGCTTGGCTTTCATTTTTTAGAACGCTTTAGTGAAATATAAGTTGTGCTGTGATTGGTTGCTATGGGCAGTAAAGGCAGTTTTTATTTTGTTGAGGTGTTTGATGCAAACTCAATACCAGACAAGGCCAAGCAGACGGGGCACAGGGTCACACCATAGATCACTGCCAAAGTAATAATGTGTCCATATTTATGTACCCCCTGCGGAAGTGCTGCCTGTGAAATTGGTTTATTAAACTGGTCACAGTGACACTGGTAAAAAATAGGAGCCGACCTGCTTAATGGAAATTAACTGGGAAATCTATTTAAAAAATGAATTTCCCTCACAAAAAAAGTGGTTTCCCAAATATTTTTGCCAATCATACTTGTGTCTTGGCCCTCTGCCAGATTACAGAATACAGACCTAATAATGATTCATTTTAATCACACCTGTGTAGTACCGAATTTCTCCTGAAGTGGCCACTGCAGTTTGACCCATGATGACAGCCGATCACTAAAGGTTTCTGCTCCTGAAGATGTGGGAATCCATGAATGCCCTTAATAGTAAAGGGGTCTTGTCAATTCATTTGGTTAGAAGGGTCGCCCAATTATAAGCAGATCAAAATTGATAGGGAGACTTGTTGTCAAGTTTTCAATTTCTCCATAGCGCCATCACAGGATAAACTGAGAATTGCATAGTTGCATTGAAATCAATGGAGTTGGAGTGTAATCTACAGATGTGGGTGTTGTGTATAGAGGAATTGCTTTTCATGCAGTTACCTCACGTGTAAGTTGTTGTATTTATTAGCTGTATGTATAACTATTCCCATATTTGTATGTTAGATGACAATATTGCAGCGCGAGTCGATATAGTCAGCGATACAGACTCCGTTTCCATATGTCCGGCTGCAGCCCCCTTCAGCTTAGAGGAATAGATTGTGCATTCAGCTTCTTAAATAAAAGCCCCTATTGCTCAGAGGATATAAGAAGAAGCAAGATGTTGTTTGGGTGGGAACTCTGTGTAGACAGGGTTGGACTGGAGCACTGGGATACCGGACGATTTTCCCATGGGCTCAGGTCCTTGGCGGGCCCTCGAGCGGGACATAGAGGGGACCTGATGCTTTCAACTGATCGTGTGTCCAAGGACGCCCATTCAGGTGAAATGTATTGTGGTGCAGAAAGTCTGCACCCCAATAGTTAACATGGCCACCAACCTGTCAGAGGCCGGCGGATGATGTCAGTGTGCCCATCTCAGGCGGCGTATGAATGCAATCTCAATGGACGCACTGACGTCAGCCACCGGTCTCTGATAGGTCAGCAGCCATTTTAACATGACCGCGCCAGATCTGAAGGAAGGAGACGTGGTGCGGGGAGCAAAGGCAGGTAAGGGGAATCTTTTTTTTTTTTTTTTTAGTCTGTAGATGCGGTATAATGCTGGGCCAGAATATGTGACATGGGATCAGGAGCATGGGGCCAGCACAAGGGACGTAGGGGCCCAAGATGGGTGACACAATTAAAGGGGCCAGGTTGAGGGACCTAATTACTGTATGTAGGCCAAAATGAGGATTCTACATTAATAGTTTATGGTGGCAAGTGGACAGACATAATTACTGTAGGGGCCAACCCAGGAACATTATTTCTGTAATATAATTTACTTTTTAGAATTCTGTTTTTCATGGGGGGAACCAAATTAAGGTCCTATTACTGTACATGGAGGCACTATGTTGCCATTTTTCTTCATCTGACGTAGTGTATGTCAGGGAATGTGTTCTAGATGCAATCAGCTATTGGTAACCGTGTGTTCTTTTCTGCAGTGACGAGTCCTGGCTGGAAGAAGTGATGGCGGTCTGCACTGGATGAAGAAGAAAAGCGAAGATGAAGGACTTCAAATCGACACATCACTGGTAAGTCAGTGTGTTACCTGTACACTTACACTATATACTATATACAGAGCTCCTGTGTATAATGTCTCTGGTGATCACTGTATTACCTGTACATTATACTCTACAGCTCTGGCAAAAATTAAGAGTCCACTGCAAAATTTTCAGTTTGTCTGATTTTTCTCTTTTTAGGTATATTTTTGAGTAAAATAGAAATTGTTCATTTATTCTATAAACTTCTGACAACTTGTCTTCGAATTTCCAAGCACTAAATTTTGTATTTTTTTTTTCTGAAAAGTAGAAATGGTCAACATTAAAACGCAACAGTGCTTTCAGACCTCAAATAATGCAGAGAAAACAAGTTCATAATCCTTTACAACAATACTAATGTTTTAACTCCGGAAGAGTTCTGAAATCAATATTTTGTAGAATAACCATGATTCTTTATCACCGCTTTCATATGTGTAGGCTAGCTTTCCACCAGTCTTTCACACTGCTTCTGGCGCAAAAATGTAAGCAGTTCTTCTTTGTTTGATGGCTTGTGACTATCCATCATCCTCTTGATTACATTCCAGAGGTTTTCAATGGGGTTCAGGTCTGGAGATTTGGCTACCCATGACAGGATTTTGTTGTGATGGTCTCTAATTTTTGCCAGATCTGTATATAGAGAGCTCCTGTGTATATTGTTACTGGTGATCACTGTATTACCTGTGCACTGACACTATACACAGAGCTCCTATGTATAATGTAACTGGTGATCACTGTACTACCTGTACACTATACACTATATGGTATATACAGAGTTCATGTGTATAATGTCACTTTGTGTACTGAGGGCGACTTTGTGTACTGAGCTTCATCAGATGACCCACAGGAAGGACTTCATTGATATAAAAGCCCTGCCCCAAACCATAGGCAGATTTGGTGCCAGAGACGAGAGTGGAGCAGACGCGCTGTCACGCTGGCCTCAGCGAGAAGTCTACACCACTAAGGTATTGGTCACCGCCTGGCAAGGTCCGGATTCCGCTCAAGAGGACTCGGAGTTCCACCTTCGCGAGTTGGGACCAGGATCTGTGCTCCATGCCAGTAAAGCCTCAGAGACCAGTCGTCGCCTGTCAGGAACCGAGGCCTAGTCCGCTCCACTCCAATCCTAAGAGACTTCTGTCAACGGTCAAGCTGAGAAGATCCGTGAGGAGACTGTGACAGGAGAGGCACGCCTGTGACTGCAGAGGGACAGAATGCTTGAGCAGGTCTGTCACTTCCAGGTATCACCTATGGTACCAGGGTCAGCTGGGATTAGGACCTCAGGTTCTGAGGGGGCCAGTTGGTGCGTGGGAGGCTCAAAGCACTTTGCTGTACTAGATAGAGAAAACCTTCAGCCTAGCGGGAAAACCCAGTGACCCCCAATAGGGCCAGAGCTGCAGAAAGAACTTACAAGGTGACTCCCACAATTGGACGCACCACCTTTGTGAAAAGAACATCAACGTTTGATAAAGGCTTTCTTTGCTTTTTCAAGTTTATTTTTATTTGAATGTTGTTTTGCTAACACTAACTGTTTAGTTACTTTAAATCACTGAAAAGTTATTGCTGTATATAACTAAAACTATAACGATCCCTGAGGGTATGTCCACACGTTCAGGAATTGGCAGCGCTTTGGACGCAACACATGTCCGCTGCATCCAAAGCGCTGCCGGCTATTGGAATGCAGGTGAATCCGCCTGTGTTCATTGAACCAATACATTGTATGGGTGAAATTACTCTTGCGGAGACATGCTACGGTCTAGAGAGACGCTCCGCATGTCCGTCTCAGCAGGTAAGCTGCGAGCATCTGTGAACGCCTAGTGGGCATGGGATTCTTGAAATTCCATCCACTATGCTGTAACATTTGGACGATGCGCAAGTACACAGCGTCCAACCCGCAGCGTTTACTGATAATGTGCACCTACCCTTACTGTTTCCACTTCGTGCACCTGCATTACTTATGCACTGTTTGTTTTTTTTAGCTAACATGCAAGCACAAGTTTTGATGAAATCAGGTCACTGTTTACAGTATGGGTGGGACCCATTATGTGTTTTGCTATGAGTCCCTATGTTTACCCTTTTCCTCCCTTCTAAAGTTCCTGATTAAATCTGTACTTGAAGAGTGGGAATCAGAGCAGGGCCAGACTGGCCATTTGGCAATTCTGGCAAATGCCAGAAGGGCCTGTCTGGTTGTGGGCTGTCTTGTCTGCTACATTGTTAACAGAATCAGTGTTCTCAAGACACCCATACTACTAAGAATTGTGAAGGAGCACAAAGTCGCTGACTCCATCACTTACCCCAGCAGGCCACGGTATCATTAGTATATTGGTCTTGTAGTAAATCTTACTTTCCACCATCCAGGGAAATATTCATAATATATTCTATCTGGTGCTTGGGGATGGGGACAGCATGGGCCTGTGTGATTTCAAATGCCAGGGCTGAATTTCATCCCCAGTCCGTACCTGAATCAGAGCCATGTACCAGTTACTGGATGTCTACACAAAACATTTGCGTAACATTCTGTATCTCTAGTGCACTTTATTCTTGGCGCAGGGATCTGCGCCTGTTCTGCTTTTTCCATTCTGCAATCACAACTCCAAATGTATTCATCTATTTTATTCTAAGCACAGTAGAAGGAATTTATCATTTGCTTTTTGGACATTTTTTTTCCAAAACACTACTAACAAGGAGCTGAATTATAAGTAATGGTGAACCAGATATTGCACTTCCCTTTTTGTGAAGGGACTTGTTGAAAAAAAAGTCTCATTTAATAAATGGGTCTTGCACAACACATCCGTTCTGTTGGTCAAAATCTGATACTGCCAGATAAGATGGAGAAGCATGACCTTTTCGAGTAAATACCATATAAATATATCGGACATTAAAGAGGAAGAGAAAAAATTGTGCAGAATTTGCCAAAATTGGGCATCTTTACGCTATGTTCGAATTGGTAAGAATCTCATCTCTGTAATACCGTATATGTTCAAGACAATAATCAATAAGCATACATAAAAATCTAACTTTGGAGTGCTGCCTCCATTTTTGGGTATTTTTATGCATGCAGAGGTTTTGTTCCTGCTTATGCTTGGAAGTGTGTGGCTTAATTTTTTCTATTTTTATCTATCTTATTTTGGCACTTTCAGTCCCAGTTGTGAAAGGGTTAGTTTATTGACACTGGATTAACTTGTCAGACAGGATTTAGGGTGATGTTTGTAGGAAAATTCCCCTATGGGTCTGAGTAAACTGAGAGTAAAGTGTTTGTTTTGTTCTGAGTGTTGACAGGTCCTTGTCATCACCTAAAGAAACTTGCTGTAAACTCCAGGTGTGACTGATCGGGGGGAGGCCTTACGACATTGTGCCAGGAGGAAAGGCTATTGAAGGTCAAATACTGGAAATCACTATAATTGTGGCGACAGGACTATAGCCAATTGTTGAGCTACGTGGGTGGTCACTCCTCAGATCAGATCCAAGCACTTGCTAACAGAGGACGCCTGTTGGCACCATTCTTCTTTAAATTAAGGCATTTTACAAGTATTCTGCACTCGATTGTGCTGAATATTAGTTGCCCTTGAGATGCTAAATCTGTATTTGGGTCTTCACCGATAATAATAATTGTGATCTCCTAGAAGAGCGGGCCAATCTACACTCTATTGAAAAACTACATGACGTTATTTTCGGGTGGATTCCGCCTGGTACCTGCCTGAAAGAGCGCTGAACAAACACCAAAAACAATGAATGTATGCACAACAATCTCAAAATGACCTGCTGTGCCCTAGTTCCGTCTTTTGTAACTTATATTAATCGCTTCAGTCTTTTGAAAGCCACAACATGGCTAATGCTTGGAAGCTGCCACTATATTATAAATTAAATATTAAATTGTTTTCATATGTGTTTTTAAAAGGGCTTATGGGTCAATAGATATTAATATTTTGGTTGCACATACCTCCTTTTATTTATATTATATATGCAATTTAAAAAACAAATGCTCACTGCAAAAGATGTCCAAAAAGACATCCGAAATAACGCATTAAAATAATTTCTTCAAAAACTATGCAGTTATACAGGTGTCTAAAAGGTGCAGTGTGCACCTATCCAAAGGGGTCTGGTTTGGGGTCTGTGCTTACGGTATATAGGGCAGCTGATGCGCGTCCTGTATCTGGGTGGTCAGGTCTAGGGTCAATATTTGTTAAGGGTGTCTAGTGTGGGGTCTATTTTTTTTAGGGATTCTGGCCTATGATCCTTATTTAATTAGAGGTCTTGTCTGGGATCTCTATCTTAGGGATATGGTCTCTACTAATTTAGGGGTCCGGTCTACTATCATTTTTTTTTTTAAAGGGAATCAAATATGGGTCTGTATTTATTGTATTCATAGAGAGGATATGTCTAGTTTAGTGTCATCTGTGGGTCGATTAATTGGTTGGGTCGAGTCTGGTCTGGCGTTTAATTTTTTTTAGGTAGCATTGTCTGGGTACTATATTTGTTTAAAGGGCCTAGTCTGGGGACTTTATTTATTTAAGAGGAAATGCTATGAGGTTTATATACATTTAGGAGGCCTGGTTTTGTGGGTCTGTTTTAGTGTAGGGAATTTTGTGTGTAGTCTATATTTTTTTTCTGTAAAGGGTATAGTATGGGGTTTGAATCTGGTCTGTATTAGTTCTGGTCTGGGGACAGAATTCATTTTGGCTGTGATAAAGGAACATACTTTGTTATTCTAGCGTTGTGAATTGAGGGTCTGTACTATGTAAATGGATGAGGTATAAGGCAAAATATTTTACAATGCCCTATAGGCTTGCCTCTTTAAATACCTTTTCAGGTGCCAGTATATTGCACACACATTAGCGGTACCTCTATGGGGTCAAGCAAGGGTCTGATCAACCACAGTTCACCTCTTCTAATCATCCTATGTGGTGATAATAATCTTTATTTTTATATAGCCCTTTATATTTTATATAGCGCTTTACAGTTTGCACACATTATCATCCCTGTCCCTGATGGGGCTCACAATCTAGAATCCCTATCAGTATGTATTTGGAATGTGGGTGGAAATCCACGCAGACACGGGGAGGACATACAAACTCCTTGCAGATGTTGTCCTTGGTGGGATTTGAACCCAGGACCCCAGTGCTGCAAGGCTGCAGTGCTAACCACTGAGCCACCATGCTGCCCAGCAAGGAGTCATAGGAGTAAGGAAGCAGGACATGCATGTGCTATTTTTTGGCCCATCTTACTGGCACTTTTCATGCCCACTAGCAAATGTAAGCATTGAAACTCATCTAAAATTCTATGTGCTTTGATGTGTATAGGCCCAGGTATTGAGGGCCTCATGAACATTACAGTCCCATGAGCACGTGGTCCTGTCCCCTCAGCAGGAAGACATGTAAATAAGCTCATACAGTCAGCGCAGATATGTGAGGAATGCTGCAGCTCTCGTATGTGTGGCGTCATGGGTATATATTTGGTTCACCTGGTGATCTAGAACAAAAGACGTTCTGTGTGACTTGGGGCTGAGGAATGCTCAAGACCCAACCCCACAAGTCTGTTAGATGTGTATCTGGCTCTACTCAATCTTGGCAGAATGATTGCTGTCACTCTGTATATTGGTTTTGTGAAGAGTATCTCCACCTGAGACACAGGGAGACATTCAAGCATTTGGGCCAAGTCATCTCCATAGAAGGAAAGAGGTTCCAGGCGTTAAAGTTTTATCCTTGTGTCAACCATTTAGAGTCCTTACCAGGCATCTGGGTTGGTTCTGTACACTTGCGACCCCTGGTTCCTACCTATAATTATTTAATGTGTATGGCCAGCTAAGATGTTCATGAGGTCCTCCATGTTGGCAACCAGAAGTGCAACTTGAAGTAAAATCAGTGCAATATCTGAACCAGAACCGCCAACTACCATGTGCCATTGAGTTGTTTCTATAAATGTTCTAATAGGAACACCTATAAATATCTACTGTGTATGGCCAGCTGAGGTGTTTGAGTTCCTCCATGGTGCCAATCAGAAGCACAATTTTAAGCTCCTAGGCCTCAATGCAAAATCTGAACCAGGGCCCCCCAGCTACCAAGTGCCATTGAATTATTTCTTTTCACTTTTGACTCCATAGGATCCGCCTACAAATATCTAATCTGTATGGTCAGCTGAAATATTCATGAGGTCCTCGATGGTGGCAACCAATGTCCCAATACAAAATCTGTACCACAGTCCCCACATACCCTGTGCTAATTATACAACTGGTGTCTTATGTGGGGGGGTATTTGGACCCAGATGCTATTGTTACCACCTCAGGCCCTATAGATAGTTCTCTGGGTCCATCTCTAGAAATATCAGAGGTGTGAATTTGTGTAATATGGTTTTGGATTAGTTCCTGATCAGTAGCAAGATATGTATAATGTGACGGGGGCAGGTAGGGGACCATCTATACGTCCATTGGCTTGGTGTAAATCAACTTGGAGGGGGTGTGAAAAACCTAAGGAAGCCCTGTTGTCCACACCTAACATGCTGATGACCCATCCATAGGAGTCCTCAATATTAGATCGGTGGTGGATTAACACTTCCACAATCAGTTGGTATTTGCTCTGATAGCTGCTGAATATAAGTAATGTACAGAGCAGAACACCTACGGTTAACCCTAAGTGGCCATATTACAGGCCAGGAAGGGTTGTCATGGAGGAACAAATGCTGAATCTTTCCCTACAGGAAGCTTCCGGTAATAAGCTAGATATTTTATAATCCATAGGCAGGTGTGAAGGCACCGTTGACCCATATTCCACGGGTATGAAGGAGACCATTGTTCTGCTCCGCACTTGCGGCCTACTGTGCAGTGAGTCACATATCTTCTGGCAGTTACATGGTTAAGCTGCAGCTGGGTTCCCGGTTGTTTGGACTTGTCAGCTTTCCCTTCAAGAAGCCTTTTTACAGAATTAATTGGCCCCCAGGCTGCAGAGAATAAGCTTCATTATAGTGGGTGGGGTCCCAGAGCAGTGCTCCTCAGGGAGTCATGTGTCTTCATTAGAGGAGAGTTGTTAAGTGCTATAAACAAACACACAAGGCAAATACAGAAACAATGGAAAGATCTCAAGAGTTAAGAGGAATGAACATGCATGGCGTCAACACCCCCATAGTATTAAGGTGTCCCTACACCTTAATTAGCTGTCTGCTGAATGCTATTGTTACCATCCCCCATGTACACTTTGCTCTGTTTCCAATGGAAAGATGGGAATAAATCGCTGCCAAATATCTCTAGCAGTAGAGATAGTAGGAATCGATTCACATGACGAGGTCCATCAGCCACATCACTAAACTGTGGCCGCTGGACAGGAACCCTAAGAACCGCCTCTTAGCTAATGACATCCGTGGCTCTTCTTTTGATTAGATGGCCGGACACTGGCGCAACATCACATCTGACACTGTGCCAGGCTGGTTAATCAAAAGAGGAACCGTGGATGTTGTAAAATAAGAGGCCGTTCTCAGGGCTTCCTTCCAGCGTCCACAGATTACTGAAGAGGCCGATAGCCTGGGTCCTGTGAATCAATTCACACCAACTCTATATGGTGGCGATTCATCTCTCCTAAGAACACAAGGATTGGGCATTAAAATTCAATATGTCCAATTCTTCTTTACCATGACATACTCTGTTAGATAAGAGTATGTAGGCCCCAGTAAACGAACCATAGTTTGCCGGTCCCTCCAAAATCAGCAGGTTTGAGGAAGTTCAACCTAGTATGCATGGAGGCTTTATGATGTGAAGGGCTAACAGACCTCCATACCATATGGGAGAAGAATCTGTAAATCACTCTCAGGCCTGGCACCAGGACCTTTAAGTTAGAGTGCCCATTTTACGGAGCCCAACCCCACATCATCTGTTGGGTTGGAGTCCAGGGACCAGTCTTGACAAAACTGACCAGTTTAGCCGTCGTTGCCCAATGTTGTATAGCACTTTTACTTTTTATGTAATTGAGTGCCATTTTTCCTTTTTCTCATTGAAAACACAGGGCAGGTGGGGTTCAATGAAGTGATGTGTATTTTTTGTTTGGGCAATGCCTCCTAACCATCAGTTCCAAAGTGCTCAATGATGTCACCATGAGGACTGATGCACATCATAATACCCACCAAACTCAAGTAGTCAACGTTAACACTTGTCAAAAGATCAAAATCTTCCGGATATAAGATCCTTTCACCAGAAAACCATTGTTGTGCCTCATGGACTTGCGGTATAGTTGGTTCAGCTTCATTGTACCTTGCTGTTCCTCATAGCTTGATGAAAAGCAGACACAAAATTAGGAGAGAAAATTGAAAAAAAGTGGGCAATTTAGTGGGTAGAGCACCAAAAATAAGTTCACACAGTGATATCAGCCCTGGAGTTTCCATGTCCAAAAATGCAACTCTTATTGGCCTGGTGGAGCCTCCAGACCCCTCTGGTGGTGGCATGTCTCTTGTAATAACAAAAAGATCGGGCATGTTTTATTTCACCATTTCCGATCCTCCTTTCTGCCGATATCTCCTGTTACGAGAGAACTGGAGCTCCATACACAACTCATGGTCAGTTGGCCCCTCCAAAATCGGTGGGGAACCAATCATATAATATTAAAGGGCACAATAGATCCTTATGAGCAATGACAGTTAATGCATGTGATTATAGAGAGATGCCAGGGATTATAGAGGGATAATCAATCATCACATTGTTCAGATCCACAGTGCTTCATAATAGAATTGGCAACAGAGATGCAATGTAGCAGTTTACCCCATAATACAGCCAGACACATTGTCTCCATTATATTGGCCTACCACAATGCCAATACAACAAAGCCTACTACATGGTTACTATAGAAGGACATATTACTAGTAAAAAAAAAAAATAGTAAAATAGTTAGTAAGGCCGAAAAAAGACATTTGTCCATCCAGTTCAGCCTATATTCCATCATAATAAATACCCAGATCTACAGAACCTAATAATTGTATGATACAATATTGTTCTGCTCCAGGAAGACATCCAGGCCTCTCTTGAACCCCTCGACTGAGTTCGCCATCACCACCTCCTCAGGCAAGCAATTCCAGATTCTCACTGCCCTAACAGTAAAGAATCCTCTTCTATGTTGGTGGAAAAACCTTCTCTCCTCCAGACGCAAAGAATGCCCCCTTGTGCCCGTCACCTTCCTTGGTATAAACAGATCCTCAGCGAGATATTTGTATTGTCCCCTTATATACTTATACATGGTTATTAGATCGCCCCTCAGTCGTCTTTTTTCTAGACTAAATAATCCTAATTTCGCTAATCTATCTGGGTATTGTAGTTCTCCCATCCCCTTTATTAATTTTGTTGCCCTCCTTTGTACTCTCTCTAGTTCCATTATATCCTTCCTGAGCACCGGTGCCCAAAACTGGACACAGTACTCCATGTGCGGTCTAACTAGGGATTTGTACAGAGGCAGTATAATGCTCTCATCATGTGTATCCAGACCTCTTTTAATGCACCCCATGATCCTGTTTGCCTTGGCAGCTGCTGCCTGGCACTGGCTGCTCCAGGTAAGTTTATCATTAACTAGGATCCCCAAGTCCTTCTCCCTGTCAGATTTACCCAGTGGTTTCCCGTTCAGTGTGTAATGGTGATATTGATTCCCTCTTCCCATGTGTATAACCTTACATTTATCATTGTTAAACCTCATCTGCCACCTTTCAGCCCAAGTTTCCAACTTATCCAGATCCATCTGTAGCAGAATACTATCTTCTCTTGTATTAACTGCTTTACATAGTTTTGTATCATCTGCAAATATCGATATTTTACTGTGTAAACCTTCTACCAGATCATTAATGAATATGTTGAAGAGAACAGGTCCCAATACTGACCCCTGCGGTACCCCACTGGTCACAGCGACCCAGTTAGAGACTATACCATTTATAACCACCCTCTGCTTTCTATCACTAAGCCAGTTACTAACCCATTTACACACATTTTCCCCCAGACCAAGCATTCTCATTTTGTGTACCAACCTCTTGTGCGGCACGGTATCAAACGCTTTGGAAAAATCGAGATATACCACGTCCAATGACTCACCGTGGTCCAGTCTATAGCTTACCTCTTCATAAAAACTGATTAGATTGGTTTGACAGGAGCGATTTCTCATAAACCCATGCTGATATGGAGTTAAACAGTTATTCTCATTGAGATAATCCAGAATAACATCCCTCAGAAACCCTTCAAATATTTTACCAACAATAGAGGTTAGACTTACTGGCCTATAATTTCCAGGTTCACTTTTAGAGCCCTTTTTGAATATTGGCACCACATTTGCTATGCGCCAGTCCTGCGGAACAGACCCCGTCGCTATAGAGTCACTAAAAATAAGAAATAATGGTTTATCTATTACATTACTTAGTTCTCTTAGTACTCGTGGGTGTATGCCATCCGGACCCGGAGATTTATCTATTTTAATCTTATTTAGCCGGTTTCGCACCTCTTCTTGGGTTAGATTGGTGACCCTTAATATAGGGTTTTCATTGTTTCTTGGGATTTCACCTAGCATTTCATTTTCCACCGTGAATACCGTGGAGAAGAAGGTGTTTAATATGTTAGCTTTTTCCTCGTCATCTACAACCATTCTTTCCTCACTATTTTTTAAGGGGCCTACATTTTCAGTTTTTATTCTTTTACTATTGATATAGTTGAAGAACAGTTTGGGATTAGTTTTACTCTCCTTAGCAATGTGCTTCTCTGTTTCCTTTTTGGCAGCTTTAATTAGTTTTTTAGATAAAGTATTTTTCTCCCTATAGTTTTTTAGAGCTTCAATGGTGCCATCCTGCTTTAGTAGTGCAAATGCTTTCTTTTTACTGTTAATTGCCTGTCTTACTTCTTTGTTTAGCCACATTGGGTTTTTCCTATTTCTAGTCCTTTTATTCCCACAAGGTATAAACCGCTTACACTGCCTATTTAGGATGTTCTTAAACATTTCCCATTTATTATCTGTATTCTCATTTCTGAGGATATTGTCCCAGTCTACCAGATTAAGGGCATCTCTAAGCTGTTCAAACTTTGCCTTCCTAAAGTTCAATGTTTTTGTGACTCCCTGACAAGTCCCCCTAGTGAAAGACAGGTGAAACTGCACAATATTGTGGTCGCTATTTCCTAAATGCCCAACCACCTGCAGATTTGTTATTCTGTCAGGTCTATTAGATAGTATTAGGTCTAAAAGTGCTGCTCCTCTGGTTGGATTCTGCACCAATTGTGAAAGATAATTTTTCTTGGTTATTAGCAGAAACCTGTTGCCTTTATGGGTTTCACAGGTTTCTGTTTCCCAGTTAATATCCGGGTAGTTAAAGTCCCCCATAACCAGGACCTCATTATGGGTTGCAGCTTCATCTATCTGCTTTAGAAGTAGACTTTCCATGCTTTCTGTTATATTTGGGGGTTTGTAACAGACCCCAATGAGAATTTTGTTACCATTTTTCCCTCCATGAATTTCAACCCATATGGACTCGACATCCTCATTCCCTTCGCTAATATCCTCCCTTAAAGTGGACTTTAGACAAGACTTTACATAGAGACAAACCCCTCCTCCTCTCCGATTTTTACGATCCTTTCTAAACAGACTGTAACCCTGTAAGTTAACTGCCCAGTCATAGCTTTCATCTAACCATGTCTCGGTTATTCCCACTATGTCAAAGTTACCTGTAGATATTTCTGCTTCTAGTTCTTCCATCTTGTTTGTCAGGCTTCTGGCGTTTGCGAGCATGCAGTTTAGAGGATTTTGTTTTGTTCCAATCTCCTCACTGTGGATTGTTTTAGAAATGTTCTTACCTCCCTTCTGAGTATGTTTTCCTGGGTCGTCTTTGTTCGAGTCTAATGTTTTTCTTCCCGTCCCCTCTTCTTCTAGTTTAACGCCCTCCTGATGAGTGTAGCGAGTCTTCTGGCGAATGTGTGTTTCCCAGGTTTGTTGAGGTGTAGTCCGTCTCTGGCGAGGAGTCCATCATACCAGTAATTCACACCGTGGTCCAGGAATCCAAATCCTTGTTGTCTGCACCATCGTCTTAGCCAGTTGTTTGCATCAAGGATCCTGTTCCATCTCCTGGTGCCATGCCCGTCTACTGGAAGGATAGAAGAAAAAACTACCTGTGCATCCAGTTCCTTTACTTTCTTCCCCAACTCTTCAAAGTCCTTGCAGATTGTCGGTAGGTCCTTCCTTGCCGTGTCATTGGTGCCAACATGTATCAGAAGAAATGGGTGGACGTCCTTGGAGCTGAAGAGCTTTGGTATCCTATCGGTCACATCCTTGATCATCGCACCTGGAAGGCAGCATACTTCTCTTGCAGTTATGTCCGGTCTGCAGATGGCTGCTTCGGTGCCTCTCAGTAGTGAGTCTCCCACCACCACCACTCTTCGTTGCTTCTTGGCTGTACTTTTTGCTGTCACTTGTTGCTGTGTGCCCTTTTCTTTTTTGCTTGCTGGTATTGCTTCATTCTTAGGTGTGCCATCTTCATCCTCTACAAAGATTTGATATCGGTTCTTCAGTTGTGTGGTTGGTGATTTCTCCATGGTCTTCTTGCTTCTTTTGGTCACATGCTTCCACTCATCTGCTTTTGGAGGTTCTCTGACACTTTTTGCACCTTCTGTGACCAGTAGAGATGCTTCTGTTCTGTCTAGAAAGTCTTCATTCTCTTTGATGAGTTTCAAAGTTGCTATTCTTTCTTCCAGACCCCGCACCTTTTCTTCTAAAAGGGCCACTAGTCTACACTTCTGACAGGTGAAATTGGATTCTTCTTCTGGTCGATCTGTGAACATGTAGCACATGCTGCAGCTCACCATGTAGGTTGTCACATCTGCCATGTTGCTCCTAGATCCTGCTGACTTGCTGTGTGTTTTCCTTCTTGTGTAATCTACTCAGCCAAGCTCTCTTGCAATAATGTCCTACAGGCAAAAATTTGCGCGCCTTACGGCGCGCGGTTTGGTGATGCTTTCGAAGCAGCTGGTCCCGGCTGTACCCAACGATCTTCTAGCTTAGGGAGACTTCGCTTCTCCCAGAAGGCACCTGGAATATGCAAATTAGCCTCCTGAAGCTTGAATCCCTGGTTTGGTGATGCTTTCGAAGCAGCTGGTCCCGGCTGTACCCAACGATCTTCTAGCTTAGGGAGACTTCGCTTCTCCCAGAAGGCACCTGGAATATGCAAATTAGCCTCCTGAAGCTTGAATCCCTGGTTTGGTGATGCTTTCGAAGCAGCTGGTCCCGGCTGTACCCAACGATCTTCTAGCTTATGGAGACTTCGCTTCTCCCAGAAGGCACCTTGAATATGCAAATTAGCCTCCTGAAGCTTGAATCCCTGGTTTGGTGATGCTTTCGAAGCAGCTGGTCCCGGCTGTACCCAACGATCTTCTAGCTTAGGGAGACTTCGCTTCTCCCATAAGGCACCTGGAATATGCAAATTAGCCTCCTGAAGCTTGAATCCCTGGTTTGGTGATGCTTTCGAAGCAGCTGGTCCCGGCTGTACCCAACGATCTTCTAGCTTAGGGAGACTTCGCTTCTCCCAGAAGGCACCTGGAATATGCAAATTAGCCTCCTGAAGCTTGAATCCCTGGTTTGGTGATGCTTTCGAAGCAGCTGGTCCCGGCTGTACCCAACGATCTTCTAGCTTAGGGAGACTTCGCTTCTCCCAGAAGGCACCTGGAATATGCAAATTAGCCTCCTGAAGCTTGAATCCCTGGTTTGGTGATGCTTTCGAAGCAGCTGGTCCCGGCTGTACCCAACGATCTTCTAGCTTAGGGAGACTTCGCTTCTCCCAGAAGGCACCTGGAATATGCAAATTAGCCTCCTGAAGCTTGAATCCCTGGTTTGGTGATGCTTTCGAAGCAGCTGGTCCCGGCTGTACCCAACGATCTTGTAGCTTAGGGAGACTTCGCTTCTCCCAGAAGGCACCTGGAATATGCAAATTAGCCTCCTGAAGCTTGAATCCCTGGTTTGGTGATGCTTTCGAAGCAGCTGGTCCCGGCTGTACCCAACGATCTTCTAGCTTAGGGAGACTTCGCTTCTCCCAGAAGGCACCTTGAATATGCAAATTAGCCTCCTGAAGCTTGAATCCCTGGTTTGGTGATGCTTTCGAAGCAGCTGGTCCCGGCTGTACCCAACGATCTTCTAGCTTAGGGAGACTTTGCTTCTCCCAGAAGGCACCTGGAATATGCAAATTAGCCTCCTGAAGCTTGAATCCCTGGTTTGGTGATGCTTTCGAAGCAGCTGGTCCCGGCTGTACCCAACGATCTTCTAGCTTAGGGAGACTTCGCTTCTCCCAGAAGGCACCTGGAATATGCAAATTAGCCTCCTGAAGCTTGAATCCCTGGTTTGGTGATGCTTTCGAAGCAGCTGGTCCCGGCTGTACCCAACGATCTTGTAGCTTAGGGAGACTTCGCTTCCCCCAGAAGGCACCTGGAATATGCAAATTAGCCTCCTGAAGCTTGAATCCCTGGTTTGGTGATGCTTTCGAAGCAGCTGGTCCCGGCTGTACCCAACGATCTTCTAGCTTAGGGAGACTTCGCTTCTCCCAGAAGGCACCTGGAATATGCAAATTAGCCTCCTGAAGCTTGAATCCCTGGTTTGGTGATGCTTTCGAAGCAGCTGGTCCCGGCTGTACCCAACGATCTTCTAGCTTAGGGAGACTTCGCTTCTCCCAGAAGGCACCTGGAATATGCAAATTAGCCTCCTGAAGCTTGAATCCCTGGTTTGGTGATGCTTTCGAAGCAGCTGGTCCCGGCTGTACCCAACGATCTTCTAGCTTAGGGAGACTTCGCTTCTCCCAGAAGGCACCTGGAATATGCAAATTAGCCTCCTGAAGCTTGAATCCCTGGTTTGGTGATGCTTTCGAAGCAGCTGGTCCCGGCTGTACCCAACGATCTTCTAGCTTAGGGAGACTTCGCTTCTCCCAGAAGGCACCTGGAATATGCAAATTAGCCTCCTGAAGCTTGAATCCCTGGTTTGGTGATGCTTTCGAAGCAGCTGGTCCCGGCTGTACCCAACGATCTTCTAGCTTAGGGAGACTTCGCTTCTCCCAGAAGGCACCTGGAATATGCAAATTAGCCTCCTGAAGCTTGAATCAGTTGCAGAGCCATCCTGCAACTGTGCCCCTAGAACAGAA
Organism: Ranitomeya imitator; assembly: GCF_032444005.1. Taxonomy (NCBI): domain Eukaryota; kingdom Metazoa; phylum Chordata; class Amphibia; order Anura; family Dendrobatidae; genus Ranitomeya; species Ranitomeya imitator. Next base: position 415,515,835 of record NC_091283.1, on the reverse strand, counting down.
GCAATCACATTGGTTCCACTATATTATCAGCTGCAGTGCTGTTATAGAAGGGTTGGCTTACAGCAGAGCCCTATAATTCTATCTCATTGCTTCCATTACAGTGGCAGTCATAGTGCCCCAATAATAGAGCTGTTATACAAGAGTGTCCCAGTGATAGAGGGTTTATACAACAGTGCCCTAATTATACAGCTGTTTTACAATAGTGCCCCATTAATAGTGCCTTTATACTGCAGTATTCCAATAATAGAGCCATTAAACAAGAGTACCCTAATGTTAGAGCCTTTACGGTAAGTGCTCAAAATCAGGAATTGCTGCTGTTTTAATGCTGTATTTATGCAGCATCAAAACTGCAGTGGTTAGAAATTACGGCAAATAAATCCCATGTCCACTATGCGTGCATAGTCTCCTGCGAATCACCTGCGGACACCGACATGCGGCACGTATTTCAGGAATGCAACATGTCAATTCCTCTTGCAGAGACGCTAGTGTCCGCAACAGAAATTTTACCAATAGAATCTATTGAATGCAGTAAATCCGCAAGAAACACATGCAAATTTACCTGCGTTCAATAGAAGGCAGCGGTTTGCATGCAGCGATGGTACTCTGCGTCCAAAGCGCAGCTACTTCCTGATCGTGGAAACATAGCCTCATAGAATAGTGCCCCAGTGATAGAAACTTATACCATAGTGCCCCATGATAGAGCCGTTATGCAGTCCTCCAATGATAGTCATTATACATTAGTGCCATAATTATAGAGCTGTTTTACAATAGTGCCCCAATGATACTTATACAACAGTGTCCCTATGATAGGGCAACTGTTGCATAATGGCTCTATGATAGAGCCATTATTTATTACGCAACAGTGTCCCAATGATAGAGCTATTATGCAACAGTGCCCCATGATAGAGCCATTATTTATTACTAGATGGTGGCCCGATTCGAACGCATCAAGTATTCTAGAATATGCCTGTCCACGTAGTTTATTGCCCAGTCACGTACTATATTGCCCAGTCACATAGTATATTGCCCAGTCACGTAGTATATTGCCCAGTCACGTACTATATTGCCCAGCCACATAGTATATTGCCCAGTCATCTACTATATTGCCCAGCCACGTAGTATATTGCCCAGCTACATAGTATATTGCCCAGTCACGTACTATATTGCCCAGCTACGTAGTATATTGCCCAGCGCGTGTAGTATATTGCCCAGCCCGCGTAGTATATAGCAATGTGGGCATCACATCCCTGTTAAAAAAAAAAAAAAAGAATTAAAATAAAAAATAGTTATATACTCACCTTCCGTTGGCCCCTGGATCCAGGAAGCGTTTACCGACGTTTAGCGCGTTTAGCGCGTTTAGCGCGCTTGGGTCTCAAGAGTGCATTGTGGTCTCACGAGATGATGACGTAGCGGTCTCGTGAGACCGCTACGTCATCATCTCGCGAGATCGCAATGCATGGACCGGTCACCGGAGCGTCGCGAGAAGCGGGAAAGACGCCGGAAGGTGAGTATATGATGATTTTTTATTTTTTTTTATTATTTTTAACATTAGATCTTTTTACTATTGATGCTGCATAAGCAGCATCAATAGTAAAAAGTTGGTCACACAGGGTTAATAGCAGCGTTAATGGAGTGCGTTACACTGTGGCATAACGTAGTCCATTAGTGCTGCCATTAACCCTGTGTGAGCGCTGACTGGAGGGGAGTATGGAGCGGGCACTGACTGCGGGAAGGAAGGAGCGGCCATGTTGCCGCCGGACTGCGCCCGTCGCTGATTGGTCGTGGCAATGGTCGTGGGCGTTTTGCCATGACCAATCAGCGACTTGGACAGAGGCCGCGACTAATGAATATCCGTGACAGACAGACAGAAAGACAGACAGACAAAGACAGAAGTGACCCTTAGACAATTATATAGTAGATTATTATTTATTATTATGCAACAGTGTCCCTATGAGAGAGCCATTATTATTATGCAACAGTGCCCCTATGAGAGAGCCATTATTTAGTATTATTTATTATGCAACAGTGTCCCTATGATAGAGCCATTCTACAAGAGTCCCCTATGATAGAGCCATTATACAGTTCTCCCGATGACACACAATAGTGTTTATATTAAAGTACTTGTAAAATTGCTTTCATTGCAGTCTTATGTAAGAGCAAGGTTGTAATAACAGTGCCCCTGGCATATTTTCTCATACTATCCATCTTCTCTTTCACCTGTTTGTTCTCTGCATTGAAACATATGGAAACCCTTAGCAGAGCAGCTTGCTTAGCTTAACTACCTCTTAAAAGGCATGTGGGCTGTTACATTTCAGCTGTCTGTAGAGATGGGCAATGAGGGCATATGACTGGAGTGCCCCTTTAACAGATTTGAAGAGGGTTAGGGGAAAGTGTGTACTGGCAAGTAGAGAGGTGACTGGGCGATGAAAGATTACAATCCTTAGCCTCCAACATGTATTTCAGTAGTTGTACATGGATTTTTTTTTTTTACTCGAGGTGTATGGGCACTTTAAGAAACTTCCTTCAAAGCCGAGTTTGTGTTGGTAACCCAATCTTTTTATCTCGTAAGATAGAGATAGCGAATATTATGGGCGAAGACACTCAGCAGCAGGGACTGGTGAGCCGAGGCGGTTTCTCTGGTGGATGATACCGCGGAGTTGAATTCAAGCTTACTGAGCTTTGTCCTGTAATACAATGCAAAAATCAATGACCTTTCTCTCCTCCGCCTTAGCATCAAGGACATATCTGTGGGGTGAGAGGCGCCGCCGCCAACTGTGAGAAATTAGTAACACCAATGTTGTGTACGCCACAAATCAAAAGATCGTCAGGCTCTATTCTATAGCTTTAGGCCACGTTCACACATTCAGTATGTGGTCAGTATTTTACCTCAGTATTTGTAAGCAAAATCCTGGAGAAGAACAATCAGAGGAAAAGTATAATAGAAACACGTCACCACTTCTGTATCCATCACCCACTCCTGGTTTTGGCTTACAAATACTGAGGTAAAATACTGACCAAATACTGAACGTCTGAACGTGGCCTTTTTTTTTTTTCTTGTAAAGTTGGATGGTGGTGGAACCAATATGGCTATCTGGGGTCAGCACACAGTATTCTTACCCTGAATGACTGAACACTGTGACAACCACTTCTTTATTGAGTAGTGTTCTTACAGCAGTTGTCACTTCCCCTCCCACACACCTCTGAAGTATTTATACAAAGGAAGGCAATAAGGAGCTTAAAAGGAACCGCCCTCTAGGGTCAAGAAGAAGGAGATTTGTGCAATTTTCTGACCCATGATGGGATTGAAAATAATGGGATAATAAAAGTGGGTTCCATCATTATAATTATTGGCCAGTTCCCCATAACAGTCAATCACAGTCAACTAAAAAGAGAAACAACTAAAGAGTCTATATGACTAAAAAACACAGTGGTGCCCCCATATCCTTGATATCCACAGTGCCCCCATTGCTAGGCAAGTTGTAAGTGTAACATTGATGTCCACAGTGTACCTATAACAGCGCATATAATAGTACCTCCATATCAGTGCCTGTTCCAGTAAACCTATAACAAAACCAGATATGGTTCCTATTTAATATTTACAACCACAGTACCCCCATAAAGCCAGCAGCCAAAGTGCCTTTATAGATAAGTGACTACTACAATAAGCTCATAATATAGTCAGCTATAGTGCCTGTAAAACTCTTATAGAGCCTCACATAGTAGAACCAGTTACAATGCTTTCTGTTAGTGCCTTCCACAGTTACCCCATAACAGAGCTGGATATGATAAATGAGAAACACTAACAGCCACAGCAATTCAGAGAAATAGACCTTATGACTATGGTGGTAATTTCATGCAGAGACTCCTTTTACTCCTTAAGGCTGCGGTCTCACGTTCAGTATTTGTTCAGTATTTTACACTAGATGGTGGCCCAATTCTAACGCATCGGGTATTCTAGAATATGTATTTATGTATGTACAGTGCCTACAAGTAGTATTCAACCCCCTGCAGATTTAGCAGGTTTAATAAGATGCAAATAAGTTATAGCCTTCAAACTTCAAACAAGAGCAGGATTTATTAACAGATGCATAAATCTTACAAACCAAAAAGTTTTGTTGCTCAGTTAAATTTTTATAAATTTTAAACATAAAAGTGTGGGTCAATTATTATTCAACCCCTAGGTTTAATATTTTGTGGAATAACCTTTGCTTGCAATTACAGCTAATAATCGTCTTTTATAAGACCTGATCAGGCCGGCACAGGTCTCTGTAGTTATCTTGGCCCACTCCTCCATGCAGATCTTCTCCAAGTTATCTAGGTTCTTTGGGTGTCTCATGTGGACTTTAATCTTGAGCTCCTTCCACAAGTTTTCAATTGGGTTAAGGTCAGGAGACTGACTAGGCCACTTCAACACCTTGATTTTTTGCCTCTTGAATCAGGCCTTGGTTTTCTTGGCTGTGTGTTTTGGGTCGTTGTCTTGTTGGAAGATGAAATGACGACCCATCTTAAGATCCTTGATGGAGGAGCGGAGGTTCTTGGCCAAAATCTCCAGGTAGGCCGTGCTATCCATCTTCCCATGGATGCGGACCAGATGGCCAGGCCCCTTGGCTGAGAAACAGCCCCACAGCATGATGCTGCCACCACCATGCTTGACTGTAGGGATGGTATTCTTGGGGTCGTATGCAGTGCCATCCAGTCTCCAAACGTCACGTGTGTGGTTGGCACCAAAGATCTCGATCTTGGTCTCATCAGACCAGAGAACCTTGAACCAGTCAGTCTCAGAGTCCTCCAAGTGATCATGAGCAAACTGTAGACGAGCCTTGACATGACGCTTTGAAAGTAAAGGTACCTTACGGGCTCGTCTGGAATGGAGACCATTGCGGTGGAGTACGTTACTTATGGTATTGACTGAAACCAATGTCCTCACTGCCATGAGATCTTCCCGGAGCTCCTTCCTTGTTGTCCTTGGGTTAGCCTTGACTTTTCGGACAAGCCTGGCCTCGGCATGGGAGGAAACTTTCAAAGGCTGTCCAGGCCGTGGAAGGCTAACAGTAGTTCCATAAGCCTTCCACTTCCGGATGATGCTCCCAACAGTGGAGACAGGTAGGCCCAACTCCTTGGAAAGGGTTTTGTACCCCTTGCCAGCCTTGTGACGCTCCACGATCTTGTCTCTGATGGCCTTGGAATGCTCTTTTGTCTTTCCCATGTTGACCATGTATGAGTGCTGTTCACAAGTTTGGGGAGGGTCTTAAATAGTCAGAAAAGGCTGGAAAAAGAGATAATTAATCCAAACATGTGAAGCTCATTGTTCTTTGTGCCTGAACTACTTCTTAATACTTTAGGGGAACCAAACAGAATTCTGGTGGGTTGAGGGGTTGAATAATAAATGACCCTCTGAAAAGACTTTTCACAATTTAAAAAAAAAATAAAGAAATAACATTCTTTTTTGCTGCAGTGCATTTCACACTTCCAGGCTGATCTACAGTCCAAATGTCACAATGCCAAGTTAATTCCAAATGTGTAAACCTGCTAAATCTGCAGGGGGCTGAATACTACTTGTAGGCACTGTATATAGCAGCCACATAGTATATAGCACAGGCCAAGTAGTATATAGGAGCCATGTAGTATATAGCAGACAAATACTATGTGGCCTATGCTATATACTATGTGGCTGCTATATACATACATATTGTAGAATACCTGATGCGTTAATACAGGCCACACAATATATAACTGTGTCCACGCAGTAAATTACACAGCCACGTACTATATAACACAGCCCACGCAGTAATAGCAGCCACGCAGTATATAACACAGGCAACGTAGTATATAAGACAGGCCACGCAGTATATAACACTGGCCACGTAATATATAGCACAGCCCACACAGAATATAGCAGCCACGTAGTGTATAACACTGCCCACGCAGTGTATAACAGAGGCCACGTAATATATAGCACAGCCCACGCAGAATATAGCAGCCACGTAGTATATAACACTGCCCACGCAGTGTATAACAGTGGCCACGTAATATATTGAACAGCCCACTGAGTATATCACACAGCCCACATAGTATATAACACTGTCTATGTAGTATATAGCAGCCACGCGGTATCTAACACAGCCCACATAGTATACAGCAGTGTGGGCACCATATCCCTGTTAGAAAAATAATTAAAATAAAAAATAGTTATATACTCACCCCCTGGGATCCACCGAAGCTCCGGCGATATGCGCGTGGCTGTCGCCATCTTCCGTTCCCAGGATGCATTGCGAAATTACCCAGATGACTTAGTGGTTTCGCGAGACCACTAAGTCTCCTAAGTAATTTCGCAATGCATCGCCGGGAACAGAAGATGGCGGCAGGCGCGAGCGGCTCGGCGGACTACAGAGGGTGAGAATAGCAGGTTTTTTTTTTTTTTATTATTTTTATCATTACATTTTTTTACTATTGATGCCGCATAGGCAGCATCAATAGTAAAAAGTTGGGGACACACAGGGTTAATAGCAGCGGTTACCGAGTGCGTTACCCACGGCATAACACGGTCCGGTACCGCCGGCATTAACCCTGTGTGAGCGGTGACTGGAGGGGAGTATGCAGGCGCCGGGCACTGACCTCAGGGAGTAAGGAGCGGCCATTTTCTTCCGGACTGTGCCCGTCGCTGATTGGTCGTGGCTGTTTTGCCGCGACCAATCAGCGACTTGCATTTCCATGACAGACAGAGGCCGCAACCAATGAATATCCGTGACAGAAAGAAGGACAGACCGAAAGACGGAAGTGACCCTTAGACAATTATATAGTAGATCAGTATTTGTAAGCCAAAACCAGGAGTGGAACAATTAGAGGAAAAGTATAGTAGAAACATATGCACAACTTCTGTATTTATCACCCGCTCCTGGTTTTGGCTTCCAAATACTGAGGTAAAATACTGGCCAAATACTGAACGTGTGACCATAGCCTAACACTTGTGACCAGGAGCGTAGTAATTGCAATCACCAATGGACCCATGTAGGAGGGGGACCCACTTACACCAGTGCCTAATTCAGTGGGATGCTGAAATGTATCGCATCACAGAGACCCACCGACTTCCTGCAATACACACCACCGGATAATCAAAGGCTGGCAGCTGACGTCTTTGTGCCCACTATGGCAGTGAAGTCATGTGCTGTAGCAGGCAAGATGAATCCAGTTGCCATCTCCTGCACTGGCTATAGAACGACGTAGAAGCGGAGGAAGGTGAGAAGAATTATTTTTTAACAAATGTGTTGGAGAAGATCAGGGAATAGGAGGGGGTCCAGGATGGGGGACATTACACCAAGAAGGCGCTCAGGATGGGGGAAATTATACCAGGAAGGGACCCAGGAATAGAAACATTATATCAGGAAGTGGTTCACAATGGAGAACATACCAGGAAGGCGCCCAGGATGGGGATGTTATACCAGTAAGGGGCCCAGGTTGAAGGATATTATATCAGGAAGTGGCTTAGGATGGGGAACATTATATCAGGAAGGGGCCAGGATGGGGGACAGTAAATCAGGAAGGGGCCATGGGTAGGGGACATTATTATAGGAAGGGATCAAGGATGAGGAAAATTATGCCAGGAAGGGGCCCATGTTGAGCGACATTATACCAGGATGGGGTACATTATTATAGCATAAGGCTTAGAATGGGGGACATTATACCATGAAGGGGCCCAGGATGGAGGAGGTTATACTAGTAAGGGGCCCAGGTTGGGGGACAGAAAGCCAGGAAGGGGCCAAGTATAGGAGACATTATAGGAAGGGACTAGGATGGGGAGACAGTATTGTAGAAAGGGATCAAGGATGAGAAAATTTATGTCAGAAAGGGGCCCAGGTTGAGGAACATTACACCAAGATGGGGTACATTATTATAGGATGAAGCTCAGAATGGGGAACATTATACCAGTAAGGGGCCCAGGTTGGGGGATATTATCCCAGGAATGGGCTCAGGATGAGGAACATTATATCAGGAAGGGACCAGGATGGGGGACAGTATACCAGGAATGGGTCAATGATAGGGGACATTATTATAGGAAAGGACCAGGATGGGGAGACATTATTATAGAAAGGGACCGAGGATGAGGAAAGTTATGCCAGGAAGGGCCCAGGTTGAGGGACTTTATACCAGAATGGGGTACATTATTATAGGATGAGGCTCCCTCAGAATGGGGAACATACCAGTAAGGGGCCAGGATGGGGGACATAATTTTATGGGAGGAGGCGAACACCTATGTCTATATGGAATCTAGAATGCCCACACTTCAACAACTTGCAGATGGGACCAGATCCAAATTTTGCATCAGGGGCACTAGCTATGCCACTGCTTGTAACGTAGCATGCGGGTCTGCACCTCGCCCCCTGCTCTTGCCCCAGTTTTGACTCTTAGGAGATAAACATACAAAAATGTGGAAATATTAAAAAATTTTCTTGGTTAGTTCACATTTGTCACTGTGTGCCATCATTTCCTAGAGCCATTCGCCAATTTGCCTGGCACTGTACGCTTTCATCCTCAATACCCTTGTGTATCCATTATGGACGAGATTCTTTCATCCTGACAATGCACTCGATTTCTGTGACTGGGAGCGCCAGCCGCCATGGCACAGTGCCCATACTCATCAGGTTTCCCTTCAGATTCTCTGCCAGTTCTTGGGGTCACCTCCTGACTTCCAACCATCAGACTTAAATCCCTTCTACATGTGCACCAAGACACAGGGGAGAAAATTACATATATTTTTTTAAAATCCATATCCATACCTTTGCCCATGGTGGGCAGTATTTTTAGTGATAATATAGTAAACATATCTAAATGGGAAAAAAGTACAACAAGGACATTTACATATGGGGTTCTGTTTGATGAGGTCTTTTTTTAACCTTTTCCTGTTTCTTAAAGGGTCACCATTGAAGCCTCGAACAATTCAAAAGGAAAAGTTGAGACTGGCCGGAAACTAGAAATAATTGAAACATTTTCAAGCTGCTGACAAAATCCTCCCTAGAACCAGGAATGAGAAGTTCTGGAACATTTCTTTCGTTCTGGAGTCAAGAAGATGGGCGAGAAACAGGTGTTAAGGCGGCATTTAGAGGCAGAGGCCTAAGAAAATGGAATGTCTGAAAATTCCGTTAGTATCCTTCCAAAAGGGCATGCTGAGAAGTTGGCAATTATGCTCTTTAATGGTTGAGGTGATGAGGCATCAAAAACATCTCCTCTGGAGTCTGTGCCAGCTTATGCCATCTCTTCTTAAAGGTGTGTTACCATCTGAGACAAATTCACATACTCTATTTTAGAGATGTATGTGGACTTGGAAACCTTCCAAAAAAAATTCAGAACACCACCACAATCTCCCAAAAAATCTCAAAAGTAGAGTTCCCAGAATAATTTCTTCCATTCAGGAAGCATGGTGGTGGACAAGGAAAAGGCAAGGAGTGTGGACAAGGAGTGACCTGACAAAGGGGCATGTCTTTGTAAAAAAAAACTCTTGGGAAGGGAGACATCCAAAAGTTGGCAATTATGCATTTGATTGGTTGAGGTGGAGGCATCAATATTGTCTCCGCTGAGAGCTTTGTGCCAACTTGACACCTCTCCTGTCAAAAAGAAACAGAATACTCAGGAGAGCAGCAGGACTTAAGAGTAAAAACTGGTCATTTTTGATCTGATGACAGGTCCTCTTTAAAGGGATATTCTATCTATGACACACGTAAAACGTAGGACTTTAATAAGATTCAACCTGATTCTTAGCCTGTGAAAGGGGGTTTTATTTAGGGAAAGCCAGCACTAAAAATAAGCAAGCACACTTCCCCATTCAGGAGGAGGATGTCTTACGTCTCCCTTATTTGCTTTGACAAGGATGGAGAGGTCAGTCGAGGGCTGAATAATTTATATAGGGGCGATATATTTCAGGATGTTTGTGTACCTATGCGTGGAGCTGTGGAGGGATTTGTATCGTAACAGGAAGAGATGATGTCCTGGGTATAAATCTCAGATCCTTCATGTGTTTAGTCGTCTGTTTGCCCTGTGATATTAATAGGTAGCCATAAATATTAAGGGGGCGCATGTGGGCGCAATTGCTAATTTTGGCTGAACTAGTTCACACAACTACAGCCTAGCACTTGTTCCCTACTTAAAATTTTGTAAGGCTGGAAGAGGGGAATCGAGAAATAAACAAGCAGAAAACGTTGTCTAGAGATGGCTTCAGTTTAATAAGCAGTAGCTCCAAATTCATTCATTGGAGTAGGTGTCTTGCAATAACAGGTTTCTCCTATAGTGGCCGCTGCATTTTGCTTTGCAAAAATCTGATTAATAAGGCAAAATGAGATATGGAGATGAGTCTTTTTTACCCCCATTCATTTCCCTGTCAAACTGGAGCTGCATAATATGAGTAATGTGAGACAGGCTGATTGCTGGAAATGGTCTTATCTTTTCTTCACCTAAGTTTGCCTTATTAATTCGAATTTCAGGAAATAAAATTCTTCCAAGAGGATTTGTATTTTAAGGCTAGGTTCACATTGCATTAGTGCAGTCCGTTCAACACATGCGTTAAACGGACTACGTTAACGCAAGTGCCGAAAAAGATTGCGCTATGCGATCGCGCTAGCGCAGATGCTCTATCTGCGCTAGCGGTGACGGACCTGGAAACGCTGCAGCCGGCGTCCGAGGCTCCGTCACAGAGTGACGGCACATCGCTAACGCATGCCGATTATGACATGCGTTGGCAATGCGCCCGATAATAGGAGTTAATGGCAGCATTAGCAGACTGCGCTATACCGCGTTATACTGCGGTGTAACGCTGTCCGTCTAACCGACTGCCATAAGGCAATGTGAACCCAGCCTAACAGTATCTTCATACCTCCTAACTCTTGCAGAAGAGAAAGAGGGACAAATTTTGACTTCAGCCTCAGCCACATCCATTTTTAAAAAAATTGCCGTTTTTTACATGCATTTCTACATTAGCGATGAGCGAATATACTCGTTACTCGAGATTTCTCGAGCACGCTCGAGGGTCATCCGAGTATTTTTTAGTGCTCGGAGATTTAGTTTTTAATGCCGCAGCTGAACGATTTACATCTGTTAGCCAGCATAAGTATGGGGATTCCCTAGCAACCAGGCAACCCCCACATGTACTTATTCTGGCTAACAGATGTAAATCATTCAGCTGCGGCAAGAAAAACTAAATCTCCGAGCACTAAAAAACCGAGCGTGGGTCGAGTATATTGGCTCATCACTACTCTACATAGCAGCCGCTAGAAAAAAAAAATACAAAACGCGCTGTTCAGCAGCATCTTTAGACACACGGGGCAGAGATTTCATGAAATCGCATTCGATTTGCTTAGACATTTAAACACAGCAGAAACTCTGTGCAAAAGAAAAACAGCAGGAAAAAATAACATTTACGCTACATGTAAACATGTCCAAGCAAAGTGGATATGATTTCATGAAATTTTCTGCCCTCGATGTGTCTAAAGACGCTGTTGTATTGGTTCTTCTTTTTCCTCTATGGGCTTCTTTGTGGAGCCTGAAAATAAATCATGTAAAATAGTGAAGAATCAAAGCTTTTCTGTACTATAAAAAAAAAATTAACAGTGCTGCTTTACATCTGCACCATAAAAGCATCAAATATGGAGGGAAACATATAAAAGAAAAGCAATATTCAGAAAAGATTGTTATCGTCTCGTGTGGTGCAGACACCTGAAAAAAAAAAAGCAGTAGAAAAATCACATAATTTATGCTATGTGTGAAAATGGCATCAGTGTTACATTTTTTTTTTTTATGGGTTTAAGGCAGGGGTGGGCAATTAATTTTTCCTCGGGGCCGCATGAGAAATTTGGATGGTTTCAGAGGGCCGGACTAATATAATTAACTCATTTTTACCCAATACTGTAGTATACATATGCTATCTTTTCATAAACAAACAGTATGTTAAACAATGCAGACATTTACATTTCATTTCTGCCCCCATAATGTCCAGATTTCATTTGTGCCCCCATAATGTCCAGATTTCATTTCTGCCCCCATACTGCCCTTATTTGTCACTTGTGCCCCATAGTGACAAATCAGGACAGTATGGGGGCACAAGTGACAAATCAGGACAGTATGGGGGCCATACTGTCCCGATTTGTCACTTGTGCCCCCATACTGTCATTTGTCACTTGTGCCCCCATAGTGACAAATCAGGACAGTATGGGGGCACAAGTGACAAATCAGGACAGTGTGGGGGCCATACTGTCCTGATTTGTCACTTGTGCCCCCATAGTGACAAATCAGGACAGTATGGGGGCACAAGTGACAAATCAGGACAGTATGGGGCCCATGCTGTCCTGATTTGTCACTTGTGTCCCCATACTGTCCTTATTTGTCACTTGTGCCCCCATAGTGACAAATCAGGACAGTATGGATGGGGGCACAAGTGACAAATCAGGACAGTATGGGGCCCATACTGTCCTGATTTGTCACTTATGCCCCCATCATACTGTCCTGACTCCTGATAATTGTGCCCCACACAGCCCATGGTCCGGTTTGTGCTGCCCCCATCCGCATCCCCCCCAGGGCTGGCCGCTGCTCCTTCCCCCTATCATGCATACAGGCAGGCAGCTCCATTACCTGGTCCCCGCGGCCGCGGTATGGAGCACCGGCACCGACCGACCCCACAAGTTGCAGTACACAGCCGCACAAAACACCGGCGTCCGGCGCAGCAGCCTGTGTCACGCTCAGTGACGTCACCTGCTGCTGGCGCTTCCCTGATGCGGAAGTGCCAGCGGCGGTCAGCGCCTCTCACTGTTTCAATGCAGGGCGCGCAGGCGCTGGAGTGCCTGAAGGGAAGGGGAACCTGGCGTAGCGACGCGCAGCAGCCTCACTGTCTCTGGCGGCTGGCCGAGCAGTGCCGGTGCCGTGGGCCGTTTAAAAACGTCAGGCGGGCCGGATGCGGCCCGTGGGCCGCATCTTCCCCAGGTCTGGTTTAAGGGCTTGTTTCCACTTGCGAGATATACGTCCGTGTCTCGCATGTGGAAACGAAGCTCTGGCGTCGGCACTCCAGAGCGGAGCGTGCGGCCGCATAGGAACACATGGAGCCGCATGCTCCGCTCTGGAGTGCCGGCGCCAGAGCTTCGTTTCCACTTGCGAGACACGGACGTATATCTCGCAAGTGGAAACAAGCCCTAATAGAGAAAAAAAAACAATCACGCCATTTTATTAGTGCCATTTACTGATCACCATAAATGATCTTATTGCAGTGTTGTGTGGGTCAGTATGATTGCACAGACGCCAAATATGTCCATGTTATTTGCTGATTTGCGATGTTTATCATTTTGTAAAAAGCGCATTCAAAATGACAAAATTCATTCAAAATTGTTTTTTTAATTATTTTTTAGGAAATTTTAGAGGAAGAAAAAAAATCTGACTTTCAGGGTATGTGTCCACGCTCAGGATTGCATCAGGATTTCGTCAGGATTTTATGCAGGTAAAATCCTAACCAAATCTGCACCTGAGGTCACTGGCAGGTCACCTGCGCTGTCCTTGCGTTTTTTCTGCAATGTAAGGACATGCTGCATTCTTAAAAGACGTGCCGCATGTGCGTTTTCGCGGGTATGCCGTATGCGTCTTTTAATGCATAGTGGCGACGGGATTTCATGAAATCCCCTCCACTATGCTGTAACATCTGGACGCTGCATTTTTGACGCTGCGGCTCAACGCAGCGTCAAAAATGCAGCGTTTCCTGAACGTGGAAACATACCCTCATTCTCCCTGTAGAATACAGGTACATAGAAATGCACTGCTAAGTTCAATGTATCTCTATGTACCAGTGTAATTTACCTGTGGGTTCGTAGCTTGTGGCTGTGTGCTTTAGCTGCTGTCTGCAATGGTACACGTTGTGGGTTTGATTCCTGAGATCAGATAACAAGAAAAGAAGAGAATTGTTTAATGTGAGTGTGTGCAGAGAGATGCCTGGCAGTTGCCTATTAGGCCTACCACATTGGTATCGTTGTCACAATATCTTATGTGTGACATGTAAGGACCCGTGTTTTGATAGGCCGACCTGAATTTTATGATGGTTAATATCATCATTTTGGGCACATAGAATATCATCATCATCAGCAGCACATGTCCTGTTAATTATGCAGGAAGGTGCCTGCTGAGAACGAAGCTTTTAATGCTGGCATGAAGTATTTTGCTTGTTTGTCGGATGGTTGCTGGCATGATTACACAAGCTGAATCGGTGAATGAACATTCTATAAATGCCAGTCCATGATTATAAGGGCCTATAAATCATCCTTAAAAGGGTCATCCGATACCTATCATGCCTTTTATAAATATACATCTTTAAGTACTGTAGATGTGCAGCTGCTATTCCTCGTATTGGTTTTACAAGGGCTTATTAAGTAGGAAGTTGTATCAGTGCAGTTTAGCACAAGTTAATTTAGAAGATAACCAGATAAAACAGAACAAATCCAGTGTACTTCTGTTACCAGGTGTAGTCCTGCTGTGGAAAGTTGCCTATACTATACACCTCTGCTACACAACAGCATAGCGATTTGTGATGACAACATCATCTATAAGAGAAACAATATCTCAAATACAGATATCATATTATGATACCACACAGCAGGCCCAGAAAAAGTGCCCGGAACCAAGATGAATGGTATCGTATGGAGCTCCTAAGCTATCAAAACAACAAGGAAATTGGAGCAAACAACCAAAGTATATAAAAATATATTAAATTTTATTGAATTCCATCACTAAAAATTACATATTCAAACAATATAACACACAGAGCAAAAATAAAGGGTTAATGGTGCACCTTGAGTGATGGCACCCCCTGGACAGGAACACAAAGCCACTATTCCATGTATGAGTAAAGGTACCTTCACACATAACGATATTGTTAACGATATTGTTGCTATTTGTGACGTAGCAACGATATCGTTAATGAAATCGTTATGTGTGACAGCGACCAACGATCAGGCCCCTGCTGGGAGATCGTTGGTCGCTGAATAAAGTCCAGAACTTTATTTCGTCGCTGGACTCCTCCTGACATCGCTGGATCGGCATGTGTCACACCGATCCAGCGATGTCTTCACTGGTAACCAGGGTAAACATCGGGTAACTAAGCGCAGGGCCGCGCTTAGTAACCCGATGTTTACCCTGGTTACCATGCTAAAAGTAAAAAAAAACAAACACTACATACTTACCTACCGCTGTCTGTCCTCCAGCGCTGTGCTCTGCACTCCTCCTGTACTGGCTGTGAGCCGGAAAGCAGAGCGGTGACGTCACCGCTCTGCTTTCCGGCTCACAGACAGTACAGGAGGAGAGCAGAGAAGCAGAGCGCAGCGCTGGAGGACAGACAGCGGTAGGTAAGTATGTAGTGTTTGTTTTTTTTTACTTTTAGCATGGTAACCAGGGTAAACATCGGGTTACTAAGCGCGGCCCTGCGCTTAGTAACCCGATGTTTACCCTGGTTACCTGCATCGTTGGTCGCTGGAGAGCGGTCTGTGTGACAGCTCTCCAGCGACCAAACAGCGACGCTGCAGCGATCCGGATCGTTGTCGGTATCGCTGCAGCGTCGCTTAATGTGAAGGGGCCTTAACACATTGAAACAAAAGCCATAAAATGCCCAGTGTATTCAGTAACAAAGGCTGGCTAATACAGTCTCCTAAGTCACGGGTACATAGATCCCTCCATATTAAACAGCACAGTGGCTATAAAGTAGAATATACCCGAGACCATACGTGGACCTTACCCATGCTCCCGTCCATAGGGATACACACGCGCCCCTACGCGCGTTTCACAACAGCTTCCTCAGGGGGCGAAGTGATAGTCCAAGTTCCCCACTTCCTTCCTTAAATAGCCACCTGGTGATCACCATGCGCCACCACCAGGTGGTGTGTATCCCTATGGACGGGAGCATGGGTAAGGTCCACGTATGGTCTCGGGTATATTCTACTTTATAGCCACTGTGCTGTTTAATATGGAGGGATCTATGTACCCGTGACTTAGGAGACTGTATTAGCCAGCCTTTGTTACTGAATACACTGGGCATTTTATGGCTTTTGTTTCAATGTGTTACTCATACATGGAATAGTGGCTTTGTGTTCCTGTCCAGGGGGTGCCATCACTCAAGGTGCACCATTAACCCTTTATTTTTGCTCTGTGTGTTATATTGTTTGAATATGTAATTTTTAGTGATGGAATTCAATAAAATTTAATATATTTTATATACTTTGGTTGTTTGCTCCAATTTCCTTGTTGTTTTGATCATCTATAAGAGGCAGTATTATAGTATATTCTTGTACATAGAAGAAGTATTAGTTATATTCTTATATATAGGATCAGTATTATGGTAGTTACATATTTGTACATATGAGGCAGTATTATAGTAGTTATATTCTTATATATAGGATCAGTATTATGGTAGTTACATACTTGTACATATGAGGCAGTATTATAGTAGTTATTATTGTACATAGGGGCAGTATTATAGTAGTTATATTCTTGTACATAGGAGCAGTATTATAGTAGTTATATTCTTATATTCTTGTACATAGGGGCAGTATTATAGTGGATACATTCTTGTACATAGGTGGCAGTATTATAGTAGTTATATTCTTGTACATAGGGGGCAGTATTCTAGTAGTTATATTTTTGTACATAGTGAAAGTATCATAGTAGTTATATTCTTGTACATAGGGGCTGTATTATAGTAGCATAATTTTCTCCACCAGAGAGGGAAAGCCAGTGTCTGAGGGCAGATATTAATAGCCTCGAGAGGAACCATGTTATTGCCCCCCCAGCTAAAAACATCTGCCCCCAGCCACCCCCTGTTTCGGCACTTAGCCTTTCTCTTCCCACTGCCCTGTAGCATTGGTGCAGCGCCCCAGAGATCTGGTCGTTGCAGTAACGTCGCTCTGCCACTAAGGGGAGTGATGGTACTTCTGACTGCACTAAAGGAGTTCTTTGACCAGTTATCACCAGCACACATTACACTTCACACTCCGGCCACTAGGGGGAGTAAAAGGCTTATTTATTGGGCCACTCCTCACATTGGTAAAACTAGGGGTTGGACAGGAAGTTAGGCAGAACGAAGCCTGGGAGAGCTCCAGAGAGGACCTGTCAGAACTGGGAAATCTGGCAGGTACCTAGCGAAAGGACAGATTGTTACGGAACCGCGCCTGCACTACCTTGCGGCGGTATCCTTAGAAAGAGACACAAAGCGAAGGATATTGTGGAACAGTGTGAAACAAGATCAGCACAAAGGAGATCCAGTAGGAGTCGTGCCCCGAGAACGGCAACATCTTACTGAGGCGCATAGCCGGTGGCCGGAGCACCGAAGAAGTAACAGTCTCCACGCATTACTTCAAACAGCGGCAGGACAGTTAATTACAGGTTGGCTGTCTACCATACAACACCTAAGAAGGACATAGGAGGCAATCCTGGGAGAGGGGCGACAGTAGAGTTCCAGAATAACTCCAGGCCTACCTGTCATAAAGGTGCGTCCTAGCCATAACATACCTGGGGGACGGAGAAGAGAAAGATCTAGAAAGAACGAGAACAGAAGTTGTGAGGACTATCCTGAATGCTCAGCAGGGAAGCACTACAACACACAAGCGCTAGTGGGTAGACACTGATTTCCACCTGCAAAGACAGACAGCCCTGTTGACAGTGCCCTGGATTGAGGATCCTGAAACCTTCAGTAAAAAGGTAAAAAAAACCTGAACCCTGTGTCCTCGTTATTCCTCGCACTACGCACCATCACCCTTTATTAGACGCCCCTTAGCAGGGTCACGGACCGGGTCCAGCCACCGTGACAACCTCAGAACCGAACCAGAGAGGCCCGGTACCGAGAACTCGTGGCCCTGTGTCTGGGGGGCGCTCCATTGGCATATGGGGTAATAAGGGGTTAATGTCACCTTGCTATTGTGAGGTGACATTAAGCCTGGTTAATAATGGAGAGGTGTCAATAAGACCCCTATCCATTATTAATCCAATAGTATGAAAGGGTTTAAAATACACACACACATTAAGAATAAAGTCTTTTAATGAAACACACAGGTTTAACATCTTTATTGTACTCTCAATCCAAGCGAAGCCCTTGTTCTCCTGTAAAAAATTCCAAAATATAAAAGCAACAATATCCCATACCTGTCCGCCGTACAGTCAAGTCCCCCGCAGTAAACCATATATGAGGGCATTTACATTTTGCAACCAGGAGCGCTGCTAATGCGGCCACTCCCTGCTGTAAACGACTGGGGAATGAATGAAATGCAGGGAACGGAGCTTCGGTGACTAGCAGTGCCGTCATCGAAGAGCTGCGCCCCCTCATATGATCTCTTGAGCGTGGAAAAATCAGCTGGCTGGCAAGCTATGATTTCTCTCGCATGTATACTACGGCCGAGAAAACAACGGATGATAGGAGCTGCCCCATATATTAATATTGGTCCGAGTGCTATGCAATTTTTTTTATCGCATACCAGTCATCCATATTACGGTCTAGTGTATAGACTATTATAGTAGTTATATTCTTGAACAGAGGGGGCAGTATTATAGTAGTTATATGCTTGTACATAGGAGAAGTATTATACCAGTTATATTCTTGTACATAGGAGCAGTATTATAGTCGTTATATTCTTGTACATATGGGGAAGTATTATAGTAGTTATATTTTTGTACATAGGGGCAGTATTATAGTAGTTATATTTTTGTACATAGCGAAAGTATCATAATAGTTATTTTCTTATACATAGGGGCAGTATTATAGTAGCTATATCTTGTACATGGGGGTATTATTATTGTAGCTATATTCTTGTACATAGGGACAGTATTATTGTAGTTATATTCTTGTACAAAGGGGCAGTATTATAGTAGCTATATTCTTGTACATAGGGGGCAGTAATATAGCAGTTATATTCTTGTACATAGGGGACAGTATTATAGTAGTTATTTTCTTGCACATAGGGACAGTATTATAGTAGTTATATTATTGTACATAGGGGCAGTATTATAGTAGTTATTTTCTTGTACATAGGGGACAGTATTATAGTAGTTATATTCTTGCACATAGGGGCAGTAATATAGTAGTTATATTCTTGTACATAGGGGGCAGTAATATAGCAGTTATATTCTTGTACATAGGGGCAGTATTACAGTAATTATATGCTAGTACATAGGGGGCAGTATTATAGTAGTTATATTCTTGTACATAGGGGTAGTAATATAATAGTTACATTCCTGTACAAAGGGAGAAGTACTAAAGTAGTTATATTGTATACATTAGCTCTGGGGCCTTTGGTAAATAATTAATATTAATAATCGGATGAGAAACCTTTCCTGAGATCTATTATGAATAGGACTTTGGACAAAATTTATAATGTACAAATGTCATATTACTGGAGACTGCACAGGCATGTTCAGTGTATTTCAAGGTTTATTGCTCTTTGACATATCTTCAATTGGACCTTAAAATTAAGCTCTATAATTCCAACATCAAATAACGCAGTGTTTATTACATGTTGGACTACTTGATATCAGCTAAGGCCGGTTTCACACGTCAGTGGCTCCGGTACGTGAGGTGTCAGTTTCCTCATGTACCGGAAACACTGACTCACATAGACACATTAAAATCAATGTGTCTCTGCACATGTCAGCGTGTTTTCACGGACCGTGTGTCCATTTGAAAAACACGGAGACATGTCAGTGTTCGTGGGAGCGCACGGATCACACGGACCCATTAAAGTCAATGGGTCCGTGTAAAACACGTACCGCACACGGATGCTGTCCGTGTGCAATGCAGGAGACAGCGCTACAGTAAGCGCTGTCCCCCCAGCTTGTGGTACTGAAGCCCCATTCATTTCTTCTCTCCAGCAGCGTTCGCTGGAGCGAAGGAATTAAAAATCATTTATTTATTTATTTATTTTTTTAAATAAAGTTCCCAGTAATCTCCCCCCTCCCTCCCCCTGTGCGCCCGCCCGCTGGCATTAAAATACTTGCCCAGCTCCCTCAATGCTTCCTCTCAGCGTCGCAGCTCTTCCTGTATGAGCGGTCACGTGGTGCCGCACATTACAGTGATGAATATGAGGCTCCACCTCCCATAGGGGTGGAGCCGCATATTCATCACTGTAATAAGCGGCACCACGTGACCGCTCATACAGGACAAGCAGCGACTCTGCGAGGAAGCATTGAGAGAGCTGGGTAAGTATTTTAATGCCGGCGGGCGCAGAGGGGGAGGGAGGGGGGAGATTACCGGGAACTTTATTTTAACAAATATATATTTTTTTTTTAAATTCCTTCGCTCCAGCGAACGCTGCTGGGAAGAAGGATTGAATTCTGGATTCAGAACCCAAAGCAGGGGACAGCGCTTACTGTAGCGCTGTCTCCTGCACGGTGCCGCATGTGTGCCACACTGATGTGCCACGTGAGCACACGGACATGGATAACTCCGGTACCGATTTTTCCGGTACCGGAATTATCTGGACGTGTGGGACAGGCCTAATAGAGAGTTCTGGATTCTATAGATTGGTCAGCATGATCACACCAATGTTTATGATGCTGAGTTGTTTCTTGTTCCCATGACTAGGGAACCTACTGTGATTATGCCACAGTCATGGCCAAAAGTGTTAGCACCCTTGAAATTGTTCCAGAAAATTAAGTATTATTCCCAGAAAATGATTGAAGTTGCACGTTTTGTTATACACGTTTATTTCCTTTGTGTACAATGGAATGACACAAAAAAAACAGAAAAAAAGGCAAATTGAACATAATTTCACACAATACCCCCAAAGTCGGCTGAACAAAATTGTTGGCACCCTTAACTTAATATTTGGTTGCACACCCTTAGGAATAAATAACTGCAATCAATCGCTTCCTATAACCATCAACAAGATTCTAACACCTGTCATTTGGAATTTTGGACCACTGTTCTTTTGCAAACTGCTCCAGGTGTCTCATATATGAAGAGTGCCTTCTCCCAACAGCAATTTTAAGATCTCTCCACAGGTGTTTCATTGGGATTTAGATCTGGACTCATTGCTGGCCACTTCAGAACTCTACAGTGCTTTGTTTCCATCCATTTCTGGGTGTTTCTTGAAGTATGTTTACAACCTGCAGTAACCACCGATCGACCAAACCGCTGCATGACCAGCTCTATCCTCACCTACTGTATTCTCACCCATCCCTTGTAGATTGTGAGCCTTCGCGGGCAGGGTCCTCACTCCTCCTGTACCAGTTATTGTTTAAGATTATTGTACTTGTTTTTATTATGTATACCCCTCCTCACATGTAAAGCGCCATTGAATAAATGGCGCTATAACAATAAATAATAATAGTATGTTTGGGGTCATTGTTCTGCCGGAGGACCCATGACCTAGGACGCAAACCCAGCTTTCTGACACTAGGCACTACATTGCCAACCCAAAATCCTTTGGTAATATTCAGATTTTATGATGCCTGGTACACAGTCAAGGCACCCAGTGCCAAAGGCAGCAAGACAACGCCAAAACATATTTGAACCTACACCATATTTGACTGTAGGTACTTTGTTCCTTTGTTTTTAAACCTCATTCCATTTTTGGTAAACAGTACAGTGATGTGCTTTACCAAAAAACTCTATCTTTGTCTCATTGTCCACAAGACACTTTCCTAAAAGGATTTTTGCTTACTCTCGTACATTTTTGCAAACTGCAGTCTAGCTTTTTTTATATATCTGTGTCAACAGTGGGTTCTCCTGCCATTGCATTTAATTTCATTCTAATGTCAACATATATTTCATGCTGACACTGTTGCACCCTGAGTCTGCAGGACAGCTTGAATTTATTTGGACCCTGATTGGGGCTTCTTAGCCACCATCTGGACTATCCTGCGTTGCAACCTTTCATCAAATTTCTCTGTTGTCAATGGAGATTAGCTACAGTGCCATGGGTTGAAAACTTCTTGATTATGTTGCACATCGTGGACATAGGAACATCAAGATCTCTGGAGATGGACTTGTATCCTTGTTGATATTGTTCGACAATTTTGGTTCTCAAGTTCTCAGACAGTTCTTTCTCTTCACCTCTTTCCGTTCTCCATGCATAGTGTGGCTAACACAAACATACAATGCAATTACTGAGACAACTTCTCCCTTTTTTATCTGGTTTCAAATGTGATTTTCATGTTGCCCATGACTATTACTTGCCACAAGCGAGTTGGAATAAGCAGCACATGCTTGAAACAAAGTTGTTTACCCACAATTTCGGAACGGTGCTAACGATTTTGTCTGGCCCATTTTGGGGGTTTTGTGCAAAATTATGTCCAGTTTGCCTTTTTTTCCTCCGTTTTTATGTACTGTTCCAATACATACAAAGAAATAAACATGACATTACACAAGTGTAATTGCAATACATTTCTGGGATAAATACTTCATTTTCTGGAACAGTTTCAAGGGTGCCAACACTTTCGGCCATTACTTTATCAGTGATGGCACCAGTTGCTCATTCCATTATCCCTCCTTATGTCTTACTTCACTTTCCAGACTTCTTTCGTGCTGCACCTATACTTAGGAATGCTTTCTTTCTTTGATACTTTGACACGCTTAATAACTAATCTGTTCTCTGAAGCTAATGTCCCATAATGGTATCACAGCTACACCCACAATTGTAAACACCGTATGTCAAGAAAAACTTTCACCCTCTACAAAGATTTGGTGTGGTCCTCTAACCACAAACTAAACCATAACAAGCTTTTGCGTCAATGCGCCCTGGCAGAATGCCAATTACATAGATTGGCTGATATTTTTCCTGCTTGTAAAGTTCCAGTAAACTCACGTTAACCATATGTCAGTGCCTAAATGGTGGGATTCGCACTAGTTGTGCCTATACAGCTGTTCAAGAACCATAGTGTTACCCAAAGAATAGTGTCAACAACCATTTATCTACCAGCTGTCCCAAATTTTCCAACACAGTCTCCCAATCCAGCCCATAAGTTTTCTTCATCATGAGTAGTAAACCTCAGGCGTGCATCTCTAGCCTATAAATGCCTGCCACCAAGAAATGAAATGTGCATTGTACAAGGTATATCCCTCCCATTATTGTGGGCCATGACTCCAATCTGAGACACTACATCACAAGTTGTTCAAAATTGCCCTAAAGTACACCCCAAAGAAAAGCAGACTAGACCCCATAAACACAGACCCCTAATTACAGACACATACTTTGACTCGTAAACTAATACAAACCATAGACCAGACCAGATGAGACCATTTTAACAAAAATAGACTACAGATCAGACTCCCTAAGTAGAGACGCACACCATTCCCCCTATGCAAATACAGACCCCCTAAACAAATACAGATTCCACAGCAGACTCCTAATTAAAGACTACAGACCAGACCCCTTAAATAATGCAGACACCAGACCAGTCAGCCCTTATAGCAATTATATACCAGTCTGTCAAATTACAGACCCAGACTAGACCCCCTAAAAGAGGGGTGGGGAACCATTTTTCTACCCTGCACCATTTGGATATTTATACCATCATTTGGGGGTTCTATAAAATTATCAACTTGAAAATTATTCTGCTAGTTTTGGTCAAACATTTAATTAACGTACCCCTAATGTGATTGCTTCAACTGCTTCTCTTTGGTGCGGCTGTGATGTTAGGCATATGGATGAAGTTGCTACTCGTAACTGCTTGTCCAGATTTGCATTGGTCTGGAGCACAGGCGACATTGTACTGATGAGTTTTGTAAAAAAAACTCACAGCAATAAGTCTTAAGGTACCTTCACACATAACGATATTGTTAACGATATCGTTGCATTTTGTGACGTAGCAACGATATCGTTAATGAAATCGTTATGTGTGACAGCAACCAACGATCAGGCCCCTGCTGGGAGATCGTTGGTCGCTGAACAAAGTCCAGAACTTTATTTCGTCGCTGGATCTCCATAGGGGTGGAGCCGCATATTCATTACTGTAAATGAGCGGCCCCACGTGACCGCTCATACAGTACAAGGTGCGGCCAGGACAGGACGCTGCGAGGGATCCGGAAGCTAGGTGAGTATTTTAATCACAGCGAGGGGTAGTGGGGGGGTGATGACCTGGATCTGCATTTTACACACTAATATTCATATCTTCTCTACAGCAAACGCTGCTGCAGGGAAGATATGAATGGGGCTTCAGCACGATGCCGGGGACAGCGCTAAACTTTAGCGCTGTCTCCGGCACGGTGCGTGTGGTGCCCAGTGGGCACACAGGCGGCACACGTGTGCCGCCCGTGTGCCACACTGATGTGCCACAGAAACGCACCGGCACACGGACACAGATAATTCCAGGACCGATTTTTCCAGTACCGGAATTATCTGGACGTGTGAGACTGCCCATAGGCTACTTTCACACTTGCGTCGGTACGGGTCCGTCGCTATGTGTCGGGCCAACGTACGTTGTGAAATTTGTGCACGACGTGGGCAGTGGATGCAGTTTTTCAACGCATCCGCTGCCCATTCTGAAGTCCGGGGAGGAGGGGGCGGAGTTTTGGCCGTGCATGCGCGGTAGAAAATGGTGGACGCGACGGACAAAAAAAACCTTCACTTGAACGTTTTTTCGTGCCGACGGTCCGCCAAAACACGACGGATCCGTTGCACGACGGACGCGACGTGTGGCCATCCGTCGCTAATACAAGTCTATGGGCAAACAACGCATCCTGCGGGCTTATTTGCAGGATCCGGTTTTTGCCAAAAACGACGGATTGCGACATTCAAAAAAATGCTAGTGTGAAAGTAGCTTAAGGCCTCTTTCACACTTCAGTCTTTTTCTTTCCGTCCAAATCCATCGTTTTGTGAAAGAAACGGATCCAGCAAATATTGCTGTTGGATCCGTTTTTTTCTTATAGACTTGTATTAGCGACGGATGGCCTTCCGTTTCATCTGTCGTGAATTCTGTGTCAGTCAGGCGGAGACAACGCACATACTGTAGAAACTTTTTTTGTGTACGTCGTAAAATAGTGCAGCGGCTATAGCGGCCTCCCTGGGGCAGTGCGCTTCCTCCATCGTAAACGCTGTTCGTACAACTGTAGGCTCTTAATAACCCATAAAGCTAAATTACTCACTGAAACACAACTGTTTCCTTTGAAGTGCAGCCTCATCTCTCCTGGGCAATTCCTCCTCCTTGTGTAGACACGTTTCTTCTATCATCCGGTTGCACTTACTTTAATTCTTAGGTATTTAATAAGGTGAACTCTAGTTGGGAGCCAATTAATGTATTAGGGACTTGCATCTCAAGCAATTTACCAAATGGATGTTTTATGGGTTATTATACCTCCTTCCTAGGAAGAAGTGATTCCAAACTTAACCTAAAGTTTTATAAAGAAGATTGAACTCGCCAATGATTGTACTATGGGTGCCGGCAGCAGTTCACGGGGTCAGTGGCCTGGGGTAGGTAACATTTTAGGGGATCTGATGGGGAGTATATATTTCTTTAGAGGGTTTGTGGTCTTTATCTGTTTTGGGGTCTAGTCCATACTTACCAACTCTCCCAACGCGCCCAGCCGGGAGACATCCTGGACTTCCGGAACAGTCAGACCATGCCAAACCTTCCTGAAACTTGTGATTCTTGGTGGATTTTTTCATCCAGTGAGGCAGAAAACCACACATCTATAGACTGTGAGCAAGGCTGGGTCATGTGGCTTGGAAAGTTGCACTATAGAGCCATAATAGGGCACTTGGATGGTCTGTAAGCACCCGTTGCACCATCTAGAAGCTTCATATCCTACTCACATAGGGGTATTGCTCATTACAAGAGACAGCTGATACACGGCAACGAATATTTACTGCCATCAATCAGAGATCAAAAAAATGGTCCTATAAAAACAGTAACCCCAAAATATACTAATCTGAAAAATAAAATTCACCAACATGGACTGATGACTTCATCATTCTCTAAATGACGACTGATTGCGAGCCAGTATCCCATTACATGGAGGGTTGAAAAATTTATGGCGGAGGCTAGGGAAGAACAAATAATTTGCTTCAATGAAAAAACACACAGAAGCATATTTGCAAAATGGAAAATTGCCCCATGTCGTCCCAATCTGACGTCTGAACGGAAAATTCCTCTTCTCATGTTTGTCAAACATTGTTTTTCATCAAATAAAGTAATAAATTTGACCAGGTATTTGCATCTCGGCTTTGGGAAAATGGCCGCCGCGATCTCTAATGCGCACGCGCGGCATCCCGCGGCCATTTTCCTGAAGCCCCGTGCAGCAGAGCACTCGATCTGCGCACGCGCGGCCCCAGGAAGATGGCCGCCCCCACCGATGCAAGGGATTACAGCGCAGATCGCGCGCTGTGTCTTCACCACTACGCCACCAACGTAAAGCTGAGGAAGAACCAGCGATGTCACCACGCCCTCCCGACCTGACCAGCCTGATTGACAGGCGAAAACGGCGACTTTGGTAAGTTATTTCTCAGCATACATGGGGAATCGGGGTACACTACATACACTATAGGAACACACAGCGCAGGCCCTATTTAACAGTATTTATAGCTCAATCTCAAAAAACGGGGTGACAGGTTCCCTTTAAGGCTTTTAGGAAGTCGTTGATTTCTAGTGTTGCAACCCTATTGATCATTTACCATTCCTTCTCTATAATCAATATAAGGGTGCTGTTACCCCTCTAAGCTTTGGGGCCCATGATAATGACTCACCCTATTGCTACATTACTGCTACATGTGATGTGACTAAACTCCTAGCATTGTACTCTAATGACATGTCCTGGAAGGAGATTAGGAGAATAAAAGGAATAATAGAAGTTTACAGAATAGCAAATTCTGCGGCTTATGTCTAACAATAACGGCTTATGTCTAACAATAACGTATTCCCTCTGCTGACCAATATAATGTTGCACAAGGGCTATAAACCCCCCATATTGAATAACCTTAGGTCACAATTATTACCTATTGTATTGTGCAAGTGCCATAAAGATCTAGGAGGAATGGATTTATAGAAGGTTGGAGTCCACAATGGCTATATATTATGTTGACACAAGATACTACATTGTGTCCCTTAAAGAAAACCTGTCACTTGCCATAAATACATTTTTTTACATGGTGTAAATGCCGCTGTTCTCCTGAATCCGGCATTGTTTTTTTTTCTTTTCCGGTCCTCTCCAGTCCTGGGATATGGCCCTATCTTCTCTTTATTTAAACCAAGCCTTTTAAGTCAAGTGGGTGTGTTCAACTCTTCTTTGGGAGTGTCTTGAGAGCCACACCCTCTTGTCTAACAAGAATAGATTTATTTAAAAGGTATAGAGGACCATATCTCAGGAACGGAGACGCATGGGAACAAAAGAAAAACCATCGCTGGATTCAGTAGAACAGCTGCATTTCCACGAGGTAACAGAAAAGAACATATTTATAGTAAGTGACAGTGAAATTTTTTAAAAAGCCATTTTATGTTCTTTTCTTAGAAATACCATTTTTGAAATATTAATACAGTCCCAAAGTATGAAGCTGAAAAAGTAAGATGCCCTGATGACAATCCGCCATCAATGTTCACACATATTCAAGTCATTTAGGATGTAGATATTGACAGACACTTAACTTTCAGAGATTTGCACCATGCCCCCTTAACCTACCATGTGCCTCCTATAGTACTGGCAGAGGGTAGGGCCGGTGTGACTGCTCCCAGCTCTGCACCCATTCCAACCATAATTGCAACTGTCACAGAACATTCAGAAAAAGAGGAGACCTCTCAAAGGAGATGGCATACAGTGGGGCAAAAAAGTATTTAGTCAGTCAGCAATAGTGCAAGTTCCACCACTTAAAAAGATGAGAGGCGTCTGTAATTTACATCATAGGTAGACCTCAACTATGGGAGACAAACTGAGAAAAAAAAAATCCAGAAAATCATATTGTCTGTTTTTTTAACAATTTATTTGCATAATATGGTGGAAAATAAGTATTTGGTCAGAAACAAAATTTCATCTCAATACTTTGTAATATATCCTTTGTTGGCAATGACAGAGGTCAAACGTTTTCTGTAAGTCTTCACAAGGTTGCCACACACTGTTGTTGGTATGTTGGCCCATTCCTCCATGCAGATCTCCTCTAGAGCAGTGATGTTTTTGGCTTTTCGCTTGGCAACACGGACTTTCAACTCCCTCCAAAGGTTTTCTATAGGGTTGAGATCTGGAGACTGGCTAGGCCACTCCAGGACCTTGAAATGCTTCTTACGAAGCCACTCCTTCGTTGCCCTGGCGGTGTGCTTTGGATCATTGTCATGTTGAAAGACCCAGCCACGTTTCATCTTCAATGCCCTTGCTGATGGAAGGAGGTTTGCACTCAAAATCTCACGATACATGGCCTCATTCATTCTTTCATGTACCCGGATCAGTCGTCCTGGCCCCTTTGCAGAGAAACAGCCCCAAAGCATGATGTTTCCACCACCATGCTTTACAGTAGGTATGGTGTTTGATGGATGCAACTCAGTATTCTTTTTCCTCCAAACACGACAAGTTGTGTTTCTACCAAACAGTTCCAGTTTGGTTTCATCAGACCATAGGAAATTCTCCCAAAACTCCTCTGGATCATCCAAATGCCCTCTAGCAAACTTCAGACGGGCCCGGACATGTACTGGCTTAAGCAGTGGGACACGTCTGGCACTGCAGGATCTGAGTCCATGGTGGCGTAGTGTGTTACTTATGGTAGGCCTTGTTACATTGGTCCCAGCTCTCTGAAGTTCATTCACTAGGTCCCCCCGCGTGGTTCTGGGATTTTTGCTCACCGTTCTTGTGATCATTCTGACCCCACGGGGTGGGATTTTGCGTGGAGCCCCAGATCGAGGGAGATTATCAGTGGTCTTGTATGTCTTCCATTTTCTAATTATTGCTCCCACTGTTGATTTCTTCACTCCAAGCTGGTTGGCTATTGCAGATTCAGTCTTCCCAGCCTGGTTCAGGGCTACAATTTTGTTTCTGGTGTCCTTTGACAGCTCTTTGGTCTTCACCATAATGGAGTTTGGAGCCAGACTGTTTGAGGGTGTGCACAGGTGTCTTTTTATACTGATAAGTTTAAACAGATGCCATTACTACAGGTAATGAGTGGAGGAAAGAGGAGACTCTTAAAGAAGAAGTTACAGGTCTGTGAGAGCCAGAAATCTTGATTGTTTGTTTCTGACCAAATACTTATTTTCCACCATAATATGCAAATAAATTGGTAAAAAAACAGACAATGTGATTTTCTGGATTTTTTTTTCTCAGTTTGTCTCCCATAGTTGAGGTCTACCTATGATGTAAATTACAGACGCCTCTCATCTTTTTAAGTGGTGGAACGTGCACTATTGCTGACTGACTAAATACTTTTTTGCCCCACTGTATATCCTGGGGAGTTGCAAAAATGTATTGTGCATGACATGGGGACCACTCCCAAAAGTGGGCATTGTAGGGTGGACCAGGGCATTCCTGGCAGGGGCTGATGTTCCCGGAATGGGGATTGCGACAGGACTTAAAATATCCCCAGAAATGTTGGCAAATTTGCATTCAGCGAGCAGGAAAAAGGCATAGATACGTAAGGCCTACATAAAGGGGCCTGACTATTGGATAGCCTCCTCCAGGTTGGCTATTGTATGGCCTCCTCCTGGTAGACCATCACTCAAAGTTGGCGAACGTGCTCATCACAACACCTCTGGATCATTTTTACTAACATTTACAACCCAACATCTAGGACATTTAAGACTGGTGCCAAGGACCATCTGGAAACCACACAACATATGCCCACTTTGGGTGTGGTTTTGTTAAACCCCAAACCCCTTTTAGGGGACGATCCCAACAAAATAGGGACCATTAGAAGTATGTAGGTATACCCCCACCAACATGACGATACCACATCTGACAAACCACAAGGGCTCGTTTTCAGAATCTCAGTGGTGCAGTCTTAGGCTTTAGGCCAGTAACATCAGAAAAGAAAAAAAACAGTATTAAAAACATAGTTTTCATTGTACAATAAACGGTATAATGAAACCCCCAAGATAAACATCTAAAAAAAAAAAAAAATTCAACCACAAAATATTTTTATTTAAATTTATTCACAAATAATTACAATATAACAAAAATTAATTTAAATATTCACTTTTTTATTTTTTAATTAATCGGAAACATAACCTCAGCTATGAAGCCAAGAGAAGTCAGAGTTTTTTTTCTTGGGTGATTTTAGTATAATATTATTGAAGGAAATGCGGTGACTGAAGATCACGTGATTGCCCCCATAGCGAAAACACTCACACCAACATCCATTCACTTATCACTTTCATACGCAAAAAAAAGTGTAAAAATAACACTCTATACAGAACGTAAGGCAAGTAAAATATACATAAAAAGATTTTTTTAAAACTTTTTTCCCGTATCTACTCCAGAAATACGCAGTGAAATAAACGGACTTTCAGTTGTTTTCAAGGCACCGGTATATATTCAGTAGCAGTACGGCAGCAGACATTATTGCCACAGGGCTGAGAAGAGTACTAGGCCTCATGAACCAAAAGAACCGATGAGGTAAAAAGTCTTCTTGTTGTCCATAGCAACCAATCAATGACCGCCATTTTCCAGTGCAGTTAAGAAAATGAAAGTTAACTTTGGTTGCTATGAGCAACAAGACCTCTAGCAGTCCTGATATATGGGGCCTGTTGAAATGGTGGTCTCCAACCTAGGCCCTATAGCTGTTGCGAGGCTACAACTCTCAGCATCTCAGCAGAAGCTTAACAATGGGGTCTCCAGCGCAGGTTTCTATCTACTGGGTCCTCTTAGTCTCTGGGCGGCACCACACAAACGGTACCGAAGCCGACCAGCGGCAGCCAGACTTGAAGACCACCTGGGAGTCAGAAGCGGTAAGGGTGTGTGGACATTGTGGGGACAACATACTGTGTGAGGGGCTGTGGGGGCATCATACTGTGTGATGCCCCCACAGCCTCACATACTGTATGCAGGGGCATCATACTGTGTGTGGGGCAGTAGGGGCATCATACTGTGTGTGGGGCAGTGTGGGGGCAGCATACTGTATGTGGGGGCAGCATACTGTGTATGGAGGTCTGTGAGGGCATCATACTATTCTGGGACAGCATGCCATATGGGAGTCACTGTGGGGGTTCATGAAAGAGGTACCATACTGTGGGGGAACAATAATGGACCTTGATAGGAGAATATTTCTGTGTGGCCATACATAAAGGAATGGGTGTGTATAGTATGTGTCCTTAGTTAATAACTTTCAAATTTGGGAAGTAAGGAACACCTAATATGTGTATGTTTTTCGCTACCACTATGTAATAAAATGTATTTTATATAAATGAAACATATTTTATGGGTGGATTTTCTTACTATGTTTTGCAGATGTTTTACACATGTTTATTTTTTTACAGAACTGGTCTCCAAATAGACCATAAAAGATCTCTGGGGAACATATTTCTTTTATTGTTGATGGTTTCCCACTGTAACTGGGGCATCCATAGGAGCCCCAGTTACAGGGGTAAACTGCCCTCTGCTATGTCAGGTGTCACTGGTAGCGCGGATCTGGGTCTGCTAGGATCATGGACCTCCAGGTCCTAGAGATGCATCAGAAATGTCAATGCTTCTGTTCGCTACATAGCGCTTGCTGGGAGAAATGTAACTGGGGACAGAACGTGCTCCCGCTAGATTGCAGGAGCTAAAACCCTGCAACATAAATCACTATAAATTTACAGCACTTGGTTGTTATGTAGTTAATTTCGAGGCCTGGGTTCTGGATTCCTTTGAGGGCATTGTCTGCACATTGTATTCCTAGAAGCATTAGTGACCTCACTGTTAATCTCTAGGGGCACGTGTGGCTGCAGCCTATCTCTCTGTGGGCACGTGTGGCTGCAGCCTATCTCTCTGTGGGCACGTGTGGCTGCAGTCTATATCTCTGGGCACACGTGTGGCAGTACCCTATATCTCTGTGGGCACATGTGGCTGCAGCCTATATGAATGTGGGCACATGTGGTAGTAGCCTATATCTATATGGGCACAGTGGTGGCACCCTATATCTCTGTGGGCACATGTGGTAGTAGCCTATATCTATATGGGTACAGTGGTGGCACCCTATATCTCTGGGTGCACATGTGGAGGCACCCTATAATCTCTGGGTGCACATGGAGCGGCATCCTATATCTCTGGGTACACATGTGGCATCACCCTATATCTCTGTGGGCACATTTGGTGGCAAGGCATGTCTCTTGGGCACAGAAGTCTGATGATGCTCAATCGGCAGACCATGCTGGGAATTGTAGTTTTACAACAACTGGAGAGCCACAAGATGGAGAGCACTGCATTATACTATCCACTTAGAGTACCTGTAGAAGCAGCCATTTTGCCAGCATGAGCACTGAGTCTATCAATACACTAGGAGACTAGTGACATCATTGTGACCTGAGCACAAAATGGCCGCCTCCATGATGAACCTTCCGTAGGACTGTGCAAACAAAGCATTGAACTGCACGTGGTTACCTTATGTAACACCACGTTCACCTGTAATTGATGAGTTTGACCTTTCAATGAACTTTAGCCCCCTTTCCCATACATTAATTTCCAAAATGATGCTTTCCACCCACGATAGTGTCAGTGGTGTGACAAGTCTCCTCTTTAGTCACTATACTGGATGGTACATGAAGGCGGGGATGGGATTCCAGCTCGGGAGGCTGCAGAAATTGCACTTCACCACTGACTGTAGGGGGAAGAATTTGCCTAAAATAGAAGTTAAAAAAAATTACAATCAGTCTTAAGTGAGAATCGCAAGACATTTTAAACTCCACCCCCTTCTACTTGAGAATGCCCCTCCTCCAAACATTCTAGAGACACCCCTATGGTGCAAAGTTCACACAGTGACCCCACCAGCAGAATAGTGAGTGCAGCTCTGGAGTAAAATACAGGATGTAACTCGGGATAATTAATGTAATGTATGTACACAGTGACTGCACCAGCAGAATAGTGAGTGCACCTCTGGAGTATAATACAGGAGGTAACTCAGGATCAGTACTGTAATGTATGTACACAGTGACTGCACAAGCAGAATAGTGAGTGCAGCTCTGGAGTATAATACAGGATGTAACTCGGGATAAGTAATGTAATGTATGTACACAGTGACTGCACCAGCAGAATAGTGAGTGCAGCTCTGAAGTATAATAGAGGATGCAACTCAGGATCAGTAATGTAATGTATGTACACAGTGACTGCACCAGCAGAATAGTGAGTGCAGCTCTGGAGTATAATAAGGATGTAACTCAGGATCAGTACAGGATAAGTAATGTATGTACACAGTGACTGCACCAGCAGAATAGTGAGTGCAGCTCTGGAGTAAAATACAGGATGTAACTCGGGATAATTAATGTAATGTATGTACACAGTGACTGCACCAGCAGAATAGTGAGTGCAGCTCTGGAGTATAATACAGGAGGTAACTCAGGATCAGTACAGGATCAGTAATGTAATGTATGTACACAGTGACTGCACAAGCAGAATAGTGAGTGCAGCTCTGGAGTATAATACAGGATGTAACTCGGGATAAGTAATGTAATGTATGTACACAGTGACTGCACCAGCAGAATAGTGAGTGCAGCTCTGAAGTATAATAGAGGATGCAACTCAGGATCAGTAATGTAATGTATGTACACAGTGACTGCACCAGCAGAATAGTGAGTGCAGCTCTGGAGTATAATAAGGATGTAACTCAGGATCAGTACAGGATAAGTAATGTATGTACACAGTGACTGCACCAGCAGAATAGTGAGTGCAGCTCTGGGGTATAATACAGGATGTAACTCAGGATCAGTACAGGATAAGTAATGTATGTACACAGTGACTGCACCAGCAGAATAGTGAGTGCAGCTCTGGAGTATAATACAGGATGTAACTCAGGATCAGTACAGGATCAGTAATGTAATGTATGTACACAGTGACTGCACAAGCAGAATAGTGAGTGCAGCTCTGGAGTATAATACAGGATGTAACTCAGGATCAGTAATGTAATGTATGTACACAGTGACTGCGCCAGCAGAATAGTCAGTGCAGCTCTGGAGTATAATACAGGATGTAACTCAGGATCAGTACAGGATAAGTAATGTAATGTATGTACACAGTGACTGCCCCAGCAGAATAGTGAGTGCAGCTCTGGAGTATAATACAGGATGTAACTCAGGATCAGTACAGGATAAGTAATGTAATGTATGTACACAGTGACTACACCAACAGAATAGTGAGTGCAGCTCTGGAGTATAATACAGGATGTAACTCAGGATCAGTAATGTAATATATGTACACAGTGACTGTGCCAGCAGAATAGTCAGTGCAGCTCTGGAGTATAATAAGGATGTAACCCAGGATCAGTGCAGGATCAGTAATGTAATGTATGTACACAGTGACTGCACCAGCAGAATAGTGAGTGCAGCTCTGGAGTATAATACAGGAGGTAACTCAGGATCAGTACAGGATAAGTAATGTAATGTATGAACACAGTGACTGCACCAGCAGAAGAGTGAGTGTAGCTCTGGAGTATAATACAGGATGTAACTCAGGATCAGTACAGGATAAGTAATGTAATGTATGTACACAGTGACTGCACCAGCAGAATAGTGAGTGCAGCTCTGGAGTATAATACAGGATGTAACTCAGGATCAGTACAGGATAAGTAATGTAATGTATGTACACAGTGACTGCACCAGCAGAATAGTGAGTGCAGCTCTGGAGTATAATACAGGATGTAACTCAGGATCAGTAATGTAATGTATGTACACAGTGACTGCGCCAGCAGAATAGTCAGTGCAGCTCTGGAGTATAATACAGGATGTAACTCAGGATCAGTACAGGATAAGTAATGTAATGTATGTACACAGTGACTTCCCCAGCAGAATAGTGAGTGCAGCTCTGGAGTATAATACAGGATGTAACTCAGGATCAGTAATGTAATATATGTACACAGTGACTGTGCCAGCAGAATAGTCAGTGCAGCTCTGGAGTATAATAAGGATGTAACCCAGGATCAGTGCAGGATCAGTAATGTAATGTATGTACACAGTGACTGCACCAGCAGAATAGTGAGTGCAGCTCTGGAGTATAATACAGGATGTAACTCAGGATCAGTACAGGATAAGTAATGCAATGTATGTACACAGTGACTGCACCAGCAGAATAGTGAGTGCAGCTCTGGAGTATAATACAGGAGGTAACTCAGGATCAGTACAGGATAAGTAATGCAATGTATGTACACAGTGACTCCACCAGCAGAATAGTGAGTGCAGCTCTGGAGTGTAATACAGGATGTAATTTAGGATTGTTAGGACATATGTAAGGTATGTAGAAAGTCACTGGAATGGGTAGTTACCTGTCCATTATTTGCAGTGTGCCGGTTCTGTGCAGCGTATGCATCTTCGGCCCTCAGTGTGGAGTTTCCGCTGGCAGCAGGATGAGTGTTGGCAGTAGCTCTGGGAATGATTACATCATATGGAAGTTCTGTCTGTGGCAGAAAGAAAGAAGTAAAGCATGAGTCGTGTGATGGAGGCTTATCAGTTAATTACCTGAAAAATGGAAATTAAATGGCGCCATAAGATAGGGCCAGGAGGTGCACTGGCTCTCTATTATCCTACTTGGCTTGCAATATTTGCGAGATACAGATACATTTGAGTTGAATATTCATATTCTAACATGAACTTTGGGAAATACTTTCAGCTGTAAAAAAGAGGGAGCTATTGCAAGAATTTCTTACTATGCTACTCTTTTTTTTTTTTTTTAAAAGGTGGTAATTTCCCCCTTTACTTGAGGCATATAAACAAAGCAATACATGCTTGGAGAGGTCTGCAGTGGGCAGGGTATACTTGATGAAGGCAGCGCACACAACCCCTGCTTATGTACCACTTTCTTGGAAACCAGCCAACGAGAAGTCCAGAACGACTCGGGTTACAGCCCCTTTAATTGCGTAGTATGACTTTAAGAATCGGTGTCTGTTTTGGATGAGTACCCGGGATACTATGAATAGCTCCAGTGTAGCTGCTATCTGGGTGAAGGAGCTCCTGGGCAGCCGCAGGCTCACACTTGGCACTTACCGGATTTTTATTCATTAGTGCCATCTCCGTGGGCTGGTATACGCTGCTCCTGATCTGTCCATTGTACCCGCTGTATGGAGACACGGGCCGCTTGGCTGGCAACAGAAAAACACAGATAGGAGTTCAGCCTTGGTAAAAAAGCATATTCCAGTTAAATACTAGGACTTATAAGGAAAAAATATACGATTTTCTAGATTTGCTACTCTACTTGTGGCCCTATGACAACACTTCCTGTTTCTGTACTGTTGTAGTTCTACATTTTCATGACAGTAGTGAAGATTACATCCCGATTCAGCCTTCTTTTTTTTTTTTAGTACTGGTGAACTATAGGAAAAAAATGGTGTCCCTCTGGCAACCATGAGAGGCCAGGATGCTAGGGAAATCAAATGTAGTTTTATACAGATTTTAGTAATGTATTGTTTTACTAGTGCTCTAAAATGTGGAATTCTTATTCCTGGTCCAAGTTATGAGAAAAGCTTCTGTCTTTGTATCCCAACTACATCAGTTCTTGTTCGCTGTTCAGTGTTGTGATAGGGACAGTATACAGGTTAAAAAAATGGATTAAGGAATCTGACTGGTAGGTAAGATGGGCAGGATAATAAATATATTACTAATATTGCCCTAGATTACAGGCAGTTTTGTATTGTAAGTGTTGTCATTGGGACGCAAGCATAAACGTTTATCAAAAATACAATTTTTGACATAGCTTCCGTTAAAGACAGGTGCCAGATGTATAGCACAGCCGTCACCCACCATGTATGGAATGGTCTCAGCTCACTCCATATATAAGCACCCGATGTTTCCGTCACATGTCAGGAGGGGTTTGTCCTAACTTTATACAGGATAGGTGGTAACTTGAGGATCCTACAACTGAGACTCCCCCCCCCCCCCCCCCCAGAGATATCTGAGGGTCCTACAACGGAGGCCCCCGGTGATCCTAAGAACAGGACTCAGAAGTGCCCTCTCTGAATGGAGAGATGACCACTCAAGTGAGCCACCGCTCCATTCATTGTATATGTGACTGCAGGAGATAGATAATCGTTAGCTAGCTAATCATTGTACTTGGTTATCTCCAGAAGTCTCAGACTATTAATGGAGGCCATAGCTCTTTTAAAACAGGCCCTTGAGTGTCCCCTTGTTGGAGTAGATGGGGGTTCCAGTAGTACTTTTACACATACAGGATGACTGGACACACTGGTCCCCACAGTGGTGGAGGCTCCTTAGGTCCACAAGGTGGTAGAAGAATTTTAGGACCACAAAAGTCGTGGAGGCCCTTTAGATCCAACACGGTGGTGGAGGCACTTAAAAAGGGTTGTCGGGTGGAAATAAGGTAACACATGGCTGGAAGATACATGATAACTTACTGATTGGCGGGGGGGGGGGGTTTGACCACTGGGACCCATACGAACCTATGCTCCATTCAATCGCAGCATTTGGTAGCCCCATAGGGAATAGAGTGGAGTCGTACATACGCACTGCCACTCCATTCTAATGGGGATAAAAGTTGCCCGCTCTGCAGATCATTATGGGTCCCAGCAGTCTGGCCCCCACTTTCAACATGTTATCACCTATCCTGTGGATAGATGATAACTTGTTTTCACCAGACAACACCTTTAAGGTCCATGAGGTGAAGAGGATCCTTTACATCTACAAAGTGGTAAAGGTCCTTTAAGTCCACAAAATGGTGTAGGCCTTTTACAACCATAGGGTGGTAGAAGTACTTAAGTTTCACGAGTTGAGGAATCGGGTAAAGGTCCTTTAGGCCCACAAGATAGTGGAGACTTTCTAGGTCCACATGTTGAAGTAGGTCATTTAGGTTCACCACAGGGTAGAGGCTGGTTCCCTACTATTCTCTCTGGGTGCCCAGTAAAAAATGTTATGGAATGCAAATGGAGCATATGAGAAGATATGGAGAACCATTTAGCTCCCTCACAGACCTAGGAGGAGTGGTGTAACTAATCCTCTCGACCTCACATGACCTCTGAGGTGTAGATGAAATGTATACTATGGGAAATCAACCATTGGTGCTTACCGGACTGTGGTTCATCCATAGAGAATGCTTTATTTTCCACATACATGCTCTGGGAAGTTTGCTCCTTAAGGATAGTTTCGTAACCAACCCCTCTTGACGGGTAAACGTCTTCTTCAAAGGTCTGCTCTAAACTTGGCTTGGTCAACTGCGAGATCTCAGGGATGATATAGAGGAACAGAAAGGCCCATGCGTTTGATACCAGAGCAATGGCCAAGGTTGGATCATCCCAATAGATCGGGTTTCCGACGATAGCATTTCCGTAGACGTACATAACAATCCACACAATCCAAATGCAAGCAGATAGGAAAAGCGTGAGTATAATGAAGACCGCGTGCTTCTTCCAGTGACCATATCGTCCACACAAGGCTGGCCAGGCGGTTGCAAATCCAGCAACAATGAGGAACATGACATATATCAATGCCATGACAAAGTCCTGGTTTTCAATGGCGCATGGTTGTCCCACAGTACTGCTGGTCCGTACGATGGTGATAATCAGCCACTCCGTGTTGATAATCACCTCTACTAGTGATAGGGCAACAGCTATGCCAAAAATCCACCAACCATTTGGCCCAGTGTTTTTCCTGACTAAGTAGTTGAGATTCCCTGCATGAACCCACAAGCAGGAGAAGCAGATAGCAAAGAAGAGACCAAAGAGGAACCTTCGAGATGCACAAGTTGAAAAGTCTTTCTTGACCACCATGTCGAACACAAGACAAAAAAGTCCAATTGTGCCAAGAAGGAAAAACACTTGAGTTCCCACCATGCTCTTCTTCCTCTTGTCCTGAATGAATGGGGTGCTAGCTACTAAGACAACGGAAAGGATGAAGGAAGACACAATGCCCGCACTTGTTATGGCTTGTAGAACAATACCCCATGCTACTGACAGGTCACATAAGTTATAGTAGAGCGAGTTCAATCCTTCTCCACAGCCCGTAGGTACGGTTGTTTGAGCCTTGGCCGTATTAAAGAAGAAGGACAAAAGCCATGTAGATGCCAAGATGGTCCGGAAACTGAAGAGGAAGGCCATTTTCTAAAAAGAAACAAAAAGTGAAAAGAAGAAATAAATCTCAAAATACATACATATTTTGTTAGAAAATGTTCCAAAAACAGTGCCACACCTGACTATAGGTTGTGACTGGTATTGCAGTTTACCACTATTTATTTCTATGTAGATGAAGTGCAATACTAGATAGAACCTGTAGTCAGATGTGGCGCTGTTTTGGAAATAAAGTAGTCATATCTTTTCAATTATTGACAACCCATTTGATTATTTAGACTGGAGTTTCACCTTCAAAGACTATTTCTAGAAAATGTCGAAAATAGCGATTCTGTAAAACGATGGTGTACTCAGGACCACTCCCTCTATCTAATGGGAACCTGACAGTATATGGGTCATGCCCTGGTTGTGGGGACACAATAACAAAAGCTACTGCTGGCAGCTATAAAATTTTATGGGGTGACTTATTGCATCACTAACACCTGTAAACCCTAGTGCATCTTAGAACAGAATGCTGAGCATAGTAGTCCCCCATGAGACAGCAATCACAAAATTCAGTGGAGCTGACGGTAACAGATGACTTATGTTTCCATCAAGATAACAAACTGTTCACACTACATCCACCATATCACAAGCCGATGATTGCCAACATATTGTTCTCCATCTGGCAGTCACGCTTCGCTCATGTAAAAAAAGTAACCCTTTAAGAGCTTTTCAATGGTTGTCTTCAGGGTACGACAAGACATATCTGTGGCCGAGGCAGCCTGCAACACATGACTGCACATTACTGAGGTTGGTCAACAAAGCTGTAACTAAGAACATACACAGTAACCAGCAAGTTAGTAAAGAAGTACACAAAGCGTGGATATCAATGGGTTCAATTGAGCCAACAGCTCCTGCAGAATGGAGACCAGGTGCTTTGCCTGATAAGGAGAGCCTGATAAGGAAATTTTTAAAAGATTTGTTTAAGGTGGACAATTCCTTTAAGTCATGCTAGTAATATAGGTGGGGCAGTAACACCATTTGGATAGTTTGATTTGTTATTTGAATTTTCCACCCTTTAGATTAAAACTACCCAAAGCCCGTGGTACATAAATAAGCACCCAATACTCACTTAGAGATGTGAAACCCACTTATTAAGGAGGGTGATGTTTTGCACGTTCACTATCATAATGGTTTCTCAGGGTGTCCTCTGGGGGTCTATGGGTCTCCATTAAGTTCCTTGCACTCCTGCAACATGTCAAAATCTGTAAGCCTGAGTGCTGAAGGATTCTTTGGCATCAGGCTATAGGGTTTTCTGCCTCAAAGGGTTGGAGAAATAGTTATCCTGAAGGTCATCAAAGGTCTTACAAAATTTCAAACATTATCATTGCAAGTTTATGCCCCACATAGGACCGACCAGGAAATGTCCACTTTATTTTGGGACTTGTTTATAGAAACTATACCCTCTTTCGAGCTTTGGACTGGTCAACCCAAAATTCGGCAAGTGCCAGCCACTTGTTTCTGACTCGCCGATGCTCCTTCCTCTTCTTCCCTGGTATTGAACTCCATCTACATTTGAGTATTTTCTTAGTAGAGCTTCCCTTTTAGACTCCTATACAATCGCCAAAACAATAATTATGGGAATTTTGTGGAGAGAGTTGCTGAGTGTTTTCCTGCGTATTTCAGGAAGCAGCAATAGGGGTCATGTAATGCAAGAGGTCGTCTGCGGAATGTGCAAGGAAGCACCACTCCGGAGAAAGGGAAAAGAGAAGACGTAACAGCTTCCCGGAATAAAGGAGCATGGGAAATTCAAGGCATTGTCACCTCCAACAAATTCTGTGCGAGGAACTGTGAGCCATACACAGACTTTATTCTGTGCCAGCTATAAACACACAGCCACGATGACATCACACACCACCCACAATTATGTCATATGGGTGGTCACTATTGTGTTTGGGCATCTGCATATCTAGCTTTGCGCTTACAGGCCCCATTTATCACAGAATTCAATTCGTTTGCT
This sequence comes from Ranitomeya imitator, assembly GCF_032444005.1. Lineage (NCBI taxonomy): Eukaryota > Metazoa > Chordata > Amphibia > Anura > Dendrobatidae > Ranitomeya > Ranitomeya imitator. Next base: position 415,474,741 of record NC_091283.1, on the reverse strand, counting down.
ACTACTTTCTGGCTAAATTTTTTTTGTGGCATTCCCCTTTAAGCCCCGCCCCAATTTGACATATTTTTATTATTTATGCTATTTACAAACACCTAATCATTTTGTTATACAATCTTGTTACATTACAAGTAGAATGAAAGCACAAAAATAAAAATATTAGCATAAATCAAGCAGATGCCTCCTGGAAGAGTATGACATCAGGGCAAAATTTAAAGGAAAAGTGGCTCCTGAGAACCCATTATGTATCAGACGTTCAGGTAGCGGCAGCTAGGCAAACGTCTAACGATCAGGCATTTGTCAAAGTCGTGGTTACTGCAACCTATTACCCAGGAGGCAGATTTTAACACAGGTGATACTTTTAGATGATCACAACTCCACCCATCTTCTATTTGCACCTGCCTCAATTGTCTAATGCCCCATAGAACTGCGCCGCCGGTGGCATAGCTGCCATTCTGGCCTTGCCCTGTGCTCTAACCATATGTGCAAAGATTCAGAATGAGACAAAACAGTACGCAATAAGGTTTTATTTCCTTTTTAAGTCTACATACAGTGTATTGTTTGATATGACCTGTCACTTTTCATAAAAATGTTAATTTTGTATGCGGTGTAAATGTCTCTGTTCTCCTGAATCCGGCGATGTTTTTCTTTTGTTCCTACTCCTCTCAGTTCCTGAGATATGAACTCCTCTAATCTAGTGGGGTTTTATTTTCATAGCCAAGTGGGTATGGTGATCAACTGTTTATGGGCGTCATCTTGAGGACCACACCTAGTTGGCTTCAATCTCTACCTAGATTTACATAAAAGGAAGAAAGGGTCATATCTCAGGAATGCAGAGGAGCAGGAACAAACCAAAAACATCACCGGATTCAGTAGATCAAGGGCATTTATGACTGGTTAAAAAAACATATTTATGGCAAGTGACAGGTTCTCCTTAAAGGGGAAATGCAGCTTTAAAAAAAGGGAAGGGCAACTTTACAGCCTTGGCCATAGAGTAATTTTTCATACATATATTCCAAACTATGCCCCAGTGTTTGTGAACACTTCTCCACCAACATCCAAACAGTACGGTTCATCAGATTAATTTTTTTTTATGAAGAGACTGTGAATTAAACCTTTGTGATCATTGAATTTGTTCTGATGGGGTATGAGACTGACATTGGCAAATGGAAAGTACATTAGAAGCTGATGTCCTGTGGACACCGTGATTGAGCTCTAGCGCTTGTACCCAGTAGATACCAGCTGCCATCTCACCAGTCACATCAAAAACTGGCTTTAGCTAGCACTTAGTGGTCGCCCATTGCTTACTGCTAGTCTTGACCCAGAGACTACATGTATGTAACCAGGTTCTGAGATTACTGGGAGGCTGCACTACTGAGAGATGTTGCCTTCTGGCTTCACACATTTCCAGTGTGGTTATAGAGACTGGATGGATCCAAATCCACATCTACATGCATGTTCACCCATATTTGATAACAATTCTAACACCCAGCTTTTGTAAATGTCAATCGATTAAAACCAGGTTAGATGTAGATATTGATGTATATGGTGACTCCATGAAGAAGTCGGAGTCACCATATACACCAATATCTACATCTAATCTTTATGTTTGGTGCACTGTTCACAAAAGATGTAGATATTGATGTGGTTGGTGACCCAATGAGTCTAGAAAACTGGGATAACACCTTCTAAATAAGTTTTAATGGACGCTAATATGGTGGTCACCAAGGCTTTCTTGGAAACATATCAATCCTCATACATGTCAGTTGCACTATTCAAGACACGTTAGATATTGAGAGAGATGGGGACTATGAGAAATCTAGAAAACTGGGGTAACAACCCTTGGCAAGAGTTATAATTCTAATAGTGGCCACCCAAGCTTTTCAAGAGTATAAATGTTTGTGGCTTCATTGAAGTCTGGCAGGATGTAACTATTGGTGGAGTTGGTGAATACTTGAGAAGTGTAGAATTTCCTGGTGACAACGACTACATGAGTTTTATTGACAGCTGTACTTATTGTCTTCCCTAGAAATAGATCAATATTCCCACATATACTCAAATGTGGCAATATTCAAGCCAGGTAGGATGTAGATATTGACGGTAATGGTGAATCTTTAAAGGGACACTGTCACCTGAATTTGGAGGGAACAATCTTCAGCCATGGAGGCGGGGTTTTTGGGTTTTTGATTCACCCTTTCCTTACCCGCTGGCTGCATGCTGGCTGCAATATTGGATTGAAGTTCATTCTCTGTCCTCCGTAGTACACGCCTGCACAGTCTGCAATCTTGCCTTGTGCAGGCGTGTACTACGGAGGACAGAGAATGAACTTCAATCCAATATTGCAGCCAGCATGCAGCCAGCGGGTAAGGAAAGGGTGAATCAAAAACCCCGCCTCCATGGCTGAAGATTGTTCCCTCCAAATTCAGGTGACAGTGTCCCTTTAAGAAGTCAAAGAAAAAAATGAATTAACAACCTTCATAAAAGTTGTAATGGCTGCTACACTGATTGACACCAACTTTACCATCAATGTTCATGTGTATACGACTATATTTAAGACAGGGAGAATGTACCGGTAGATATTGACGTAGATGGTGAATCCTTGAGAAGTCTGGATAATTGGGGGAACAACCACTACAAGTGTTGTAATATCAGCTTTACTAATTTGCAGATTTCACAGAAATAGAGCAATGTTTTATAAATAAATAAATGTATATAGGACTATGAAAGACCGGGATGATGTAGATGGTGAATCATTGAGTCTAGATAAATGGGGGAACAACCACAAAAGTTGTAATAGTAATTTTACCAATTTGCATCCAGATTTTACGGAAACAGATCAATGTTTTACATATAAAAAAAATGTATATAGTACTGTTGATACCGTATGGAGTTGTTTGTTTTCATGTAACTAAACAATTCTATGTCAGGAGTTACTATGCCGTATGGTGTGTTCGTTTGAACCTGTTGATATGTTTGTTTTAATTGTGTATTGTATTATAAAACAATACAAATTTTGAATAAGAAAAAAAAATGTATATAGGACTATGAAAGACAGGGAAGATGTAGATATTCATGGAGATGGCGATTCCTGCATAAATACCACTACAAGTGGCTGCTATGCAGAAAGGTACCAAACTTTCCTAAAATTCAAGTCAGATAGAATGTAAACAGTGACCTTTAAAAGGAAGCCATAAAAGATCAGCTGGAACCAGTCATAACTGAGGTGCTTCCATTAAGTGGGAAAAACAAACAGGTTTAACTTGCTGACAACCAGTAATTAGTATTGGTGCAAACCATAGAAACCAGGAAGGATGTGACAGTAAAGTAAAGTCCCTGTGCGCCATCGTTTATCTAATTAGTGCACAAAGGAAGATTTACATACAATTGTGAGGATGATACTGCTCTGATCATCACCTTTTATCCATATTAAATCCCCCAGGGGTCCAATTTACACCAATCATTCTATTCCACATCCCCTGCAATGGAGAGAAGAGCCCCCAGATACATCAGATCATCTAAAGATCCAACAACATCAATCAATGGCTTCCACCATCTAAGGGCCTTCACCACCCTCCTCAAGATGTGTCGCAGCAGCTACAAGTGTCTGATACGGAAAAACAAAGAGAGAATACAGATTCACAGGTATCAGACTACACAGGTTTTGTTTTTGTAGTCTGTAACCATGGAAACACAAATCTACACAGGAGTTGCAACACAAAAATGGCAGTTGATTTTTTAAGTGCTTTTTTTGTTTGGGAATCATTGGAACAATAATAATAATAATAATAATAATAATAATTTTTATTTATATAGCGCCAACATATTCTGCAGCACTTTACAATTAGCGGTGACATGTACAGACAATAAATTTAGTACAAGTTAAGACAATTAAACAGTGACATTAGGGGTGAGGTCCCTGCTCGCAAGCTTACAATCTACAAGGAAATGGGGGGGACACAATAGGTTAAAAGTGCTTGTTATTCAGGTCTGGCAATTATAATAAATAGGGATTTTCATATAAAGCTGCATGATCCGGTCATCAGCCCGTGTGTTTAAGTGCAATAGTCAAGTATCAAGTGCAGTTATCGTGTGCATGGAGGGTGTGGAGTCAGATGAATAGTAGGGTGCAGATTCAGAGTAATATTTGGAAGGAGGGAACAGGACAAAGTTAGTTTACTGAGTAGTTGATGTGGTAGGCTTGTTTGAAGAGATGGGTTTTTAAAGCGCGCTTGAATAGGTCGGGGCTAGGTATCAGTCTGATCGTCTGGGGAAGTGCATTCCAGAGAGCTGGCGCAGCACGAGAGAAGTCTTGGAGATGGAGATGCGAGGTTCGGATTACGGGGGATGTTAGTCTTAGGTCATTTGTAGAACGGAGGGCACGTGTAGGGCGATAGACGGAGATGAATGAGGAGATATAAGGCGGTGCAGAACTGTGGAGAGCTTTGTGGGTGAGAGAGATGAGTTTATACTAGACCCTGTAGCGAATCGGTAGCCAGTGTAATGACTGGAACAATAAAAATAACATTGGCACAGATGGAAAAATAATGTTTTTTTAATCTGCCATCTGATAACATTTTATGTTTAGGATCGAATAAACTTTGTAAAGGCGATCTGATAATCCAGAATGTTTGATAGACTGGCAAGGTCTCACAACGCTGGCTAACACCCACGTATGAAGTCACTCAAGCACAAACCAACTTGCATACGTACAGCTGGTGCCCGGGGCCATGTTCAGACTAGTAGGACGCGCACAGGTCGATGGGGTGGGGACTGTTGACTATAAACAACATAACCAAAAACATAACCAAGGATCAAGTGAATTTAGAGGTTGCTGGGGGTTTTTTTAACCTAGAAAGTCAAATATGGATTAAAAAAAAATTCTTTTTTTTTTTTTTTGCGGAACGTAAATATAATCTGAAAAGAAAAAAAAATGACCACATTTGGTATCGCTGCGTGCACCACTGTCCAAACTAACGAAATATCATTGGATTTATTCCATACAGTGGGTGTCAACACCGAATAAAGGACATTACATGGCAGAATCACTGGTTTTTGGTCAGTTCACCTCCCAAAAAAAGAGATCAGTTTGGACTCTGTAATAATGATGATAAAAACTGCAGCAAAAAAAAAACACGCATAAAAAAATGAAAAAAAAAAAGTTATAGGTCTTGGAAGACGAGGAGGAAAAATCAAAAGCATAGTGGGACTTTTTCATCCCAGGGTCCGTATAGACCAGGAGTCGCCCTGTTTGTAATACACATGTATCAGTGGGACTAGAGGGGCTCCTCCGCCCGCCCGCCCTCCTCCTAGGTGTAGGTCCTGCCTTATTCTTGCTCCACATTCGGGCTAAATACGTATTCCACCTCTGTGGAAAATTCTCCACTGGTAGCGGACCTCGCGTGCTTGTATAGGGGTCTGCTGGGAATATGGGATGTGCACCAAACACTATAGCTCTGTGCTTCCCAAAACATTACAGTTACATACCAAACCTACCTACTTAACCCCTTCCCAGCCACACAGCCAACTATACTGCCCTCTTATCCCATTTATTAATACGGTATATTACCGGCTTAACCCCTTCCCCTCCACACATCCGATTATGTTGCCTGCTTACCCCCCATGAGTATACTGCCTGCTTAACCCTTTCCCTGCCACACATCCGACTACATTGCCTGTTTATCCCCACATATGAATATACTGCCTGCTTAACCCCTTCCCCTCCACACATCCGACTATATTACCTGCTTATCCCCGTATACGAATATACGGCCTGCTTAACTCCTTCCCCGCCACACAATACTGCCTGCCCAAATGATTCCCTCTAAGTGCACCTCTGCCGCCTGCTTTACCCTCTTTTCTACAAATCCCTTTTATTCATTACTGAAAATAATTTTTATTTTTTTTTATCCGTCACCCCTAAAACAAAAAAAATAAAAAACGTATATTCAACTCTGAGTCAAAACACAATGTTTAGGGTGAAGGGGCAAAAAAAAAAAAAAAAATAGTATAATTAAAAAACGTTCCGCACCCTGGTAATCCGCCATCTGTTACACTCTGGCATCATGTGCAAGACCTCCGCTGGCGGTCAGTGAATGGGAACACTATGGTTTACATCCAGACATCACATAAGGGAGATTAGTATACAGAAAAGAGGATTGCGGAGGCCGGAGACACTATAAAAGGTGCCTGTTTTCAACAATTTTCTAACACGCTGTCAGCAAGCAGAAGTTTTGAAAGAAACAACCAATTGTATAAAGCAGCAGAACTTCTTATTACAGATCCAGCAAACTCTACCTAAATCTGCGTACACAAATCGCAGGTGGGGGAGCTTTTTATTTTTTATTTTTTGCAGCTTTCGAGGCAGAAAAAAAAAACACGTAATTTTTAAAATGATTTCTGCCATTGTTGAAGGTGAAGCCGACGTCCACCATTACTTTGGGGGGGACAGGCAAAAATAAACCTTTTCCTGAACAATTACAAATGCGATGCATACATAACCCTTTCTTTTCCAATGCATACCCAGTAATGCATGCTTTCCCCTCCTTTATAAGGGTCCTGCATGCGGGCAAAAACAGGTATGATTAACCTATTGGTTCCCACTGGATGAGACTTGCATAATATGTATGTAGAGTCATTGCTTTTGCAATAATGCTTGCCTAGCCTATTCTTCATAATGGTCCAGCAAGCAGAGTTACAATGCACCACAGGCAAAAAAAAAATGCTCATTTCCCTCAGTCCATAGTAATCCATAGGAGAGGGGTAATGATAGCAGACATTGCCCTTACCTGTCACTCTTGGGGGAGATCTCCTGCAGGTGTGGAGCAGAGCACAAGGAGGACTTTCTTCCAGAGTCAGGAGGGAGCAGAGCAGTCCTCTGCTGGGCACACACAGGGCTTCTGCTGCCTGCAGCTGCAGGACTGCTGTCTAATCTGCCAGTTCCTCTCACTTCTCCACTCCTCCTTCTCCTGAGGTTGCACAAGCTTCCTGACATCAGAGTGACATCATGATGACTCCCCTCAGGACCTTCCAGGTACACAGCCTCTCCTTCCTCCCTACCATTAACCCCACATAGTGGAAGGCCAGCAGCACACACCCATGACAAGTTTCAGAAGGTTTTAACCCTTTGCTCTAACTTTTCTTCTATAAAGGTTACAAAGATAGTATTTGTTAGCTGTTTCCTTATTAGAACATTTTAACAATTTTGGGGGCTTAGAGACCCTGAATAAGTATTTGAATATGAAAACATTTATTATACATTATAGGCAACCCCTTTAAATACCTTTAAGACATAGAAGTAGGCTATATTATAACTTAAGTATAACCTCTGGGACCCCACTAATTCCTATATTGAAGGGGACCAAGAGCTATTGTAGTAACCACTACTCACTGTGGCCCCTCTGTTCTAGGGATTGATCGGGTCCCAGATTTGCAATATATTACTAAGATGTCAACCTACACTGGTATCAATTTTTTCCCCCATGACAAACATGCAAGGCATGACAACTAGATACTTCAATTCTCCAGAAAGAATCCCAGGAGTCCACTCCTCACCAGAGGGCTCTTGGCTCCATTTTAGGAATAGTTGGGGGTCATAGACGTTCTGTAGTCTCTTTCCACTGATGGGTTGGGGTCCTATCAGTCAAGACACCACATGGTCCATGACCTCATTCTAATCACAGCTGGTATTCCCAGCTGTTGGGTCACCAGTTGGTCTGCAGCCCCTTTCTAGCAATGGGTTGGAATCCCAGCAGTCAGGACATCACATGATCCATGACCCCAATTTAGTCAGAGGTGGCGGTCCCACCAGTCAGGACACTAGATGATCTGCAGTCCCTCTCTAGTGATGGGTTGAAGTCCCAGCAGTAAGGGCATTAGATGATTCATGACTCCATTCTAGCCAGAGATGGTGGTACCAGCTGTGAGGACAACAGAGGATCTGTGCTATCTTTCTAGGGATAGTTGGGAATCTCAGAAGTTAGGACACTAGAGGAAACGTAGCCCATTTTTTGGCATAGTTGGGAGTTCCAGCAGTTGAGACACTAGAGGATCCATTATTATTATTTATTATTATAGCGCCATTTATTCCATGGCGCTTTACATGTGAGGAGGGGTATACATTAAAAAAAACAGGTACAATAATCTTGACCAATACAAGTCACAACTGGTACAGGAGGAGAGAGGACCCTGCCCGCGAGGGCTTACAATCTACAAGGGATGGGTGAGGATACAGTAGGTGAGGATAGAGCTGGTCGTGCAGTGGTTTGGTCGATCGGTGGTTACTGCAGGTTGTAGGCTTGCCGGAAGAGGTAGGTCTTCAGGCTCTTTTTGAAGGTTTCGATGGTAGGTGAGCGTCTGATATGTTGTGGTAGAGAGTTCCAAAGTAGGGGTGATGCGCGAGAGAAATTTTGTATGCGATTGTGGGAAGAGTAGATAAGAGGGGAGTAGAGAAGGAGATCTTGTGAGGATCGGAGGTTGCATGCAGGAAAGTACCGGGAGACGAGGTCACAGATGTATGGAGACCAGTTGTGGATGGCTTTGTATGTCATGGTTAGGCTTTTGTACTGGAGTCTCTGGGCAATGGGGAGCTAGTGAAGAGATTGACAGAGGGGAGAGGCCGGGGAATAGCGGGGGAACAGGTGGATTAGTCAGGCAGCTGAGTTTAGAATAGTTTGGAGGGGTGCGAGAGTGTTAGAGGGGAGGCCACAGAGCAGGAGGTTACAGTAGTCGAGGCGGAAGATGATGAGGGCATGGACTAGGGTTTTTGCAGATTCTTGGTTTAGGAATGTACGGATCCGTGAAATATTTTTGAGTTGAAGGCGGCAGGAAGTGGAAAGGGCTTGGATATGCGGTTTGAAGGAGAGATCAGTGTCAAGGATTACCCCGAGACAGCGAGCTTGTGGGACTGGGGAGAGTGGGCTGCCGTTTACTGTAATGGATAGGTTCGTTGGGAGGGGGGGGGGGGCACGTGAGATGGGGGAAAGACAATGAATTCTGTTTTGTCCATGTTAGGTTTTAGAAATCTAGCGGAGAAGAAGGATGAAATAGCGGATAGACATTGAGGGATTCTGGTTAGTAGGGTGGTGATATCTGGTCCAGAGATGTAGATCTGTGTGTCATCAGCATAGAGATGATACTGAAAACCGTGAGATTCTATGAGCTGTCCCAGGCCAAAAGTGTAAATGGAGAAGAGCAGGGGCCCTAGAACTGAACCTTGCGGGACTCCGACAGATAGGGGGCGAGGTGAGGAGGTGGTGTGTGAATGAGAGACGCTGAATGTCCGGTCTGTTAGGTATGACGAGATCCAGGATAGGGCCAAGTCTGTGATGCCAAGGGATGAGAGGATCTCTAGTAATAGGGAATGGACCACTGTGTCAAAGGCAGAGGACAGGTCCAGAAGGAGGAGGATAGAGTACTGTCGCTTGCTCTTGGTGGTTAATAGGCCATTGGTGACCTTATTAGGGCAGTTTCAGTGGAGTGGTGTGACCGGAAGCCTGATTGTAAGCGGTCGAAAAGGGAGGGAGCAGGAAGATAGATGGGAGGACAGTTCAAGATGGACATGTTGTTCAAGTAGTTTTGAGGCATAGGGGAGAAGTGATATAGGGCGATAGCTAGATACAGAGGATGGGTCAAGAGAGGGCTTTTTGAGGATAAGTGTGATTGAGGCATATTTAAAGCTTGAGGGGAAAACACCAGTTGTTAGTGATAGATTGAAGAGATGGGTTAGAGTTGGGATGAAGACTATGGCGAGGTTTGGGATGAAGTGGGAAGGGATCGGGTCAAGTGCACAGGTGGAGAGATGCGATCTTGAGAATAGAGTGGAGAGTCGATCTTCTGTAATGGTGAAGTTGGTTTTGGAGGTGGAGGGCTGGGTAGTTGGGAGGAAGGGCTCTGGGGGTTATCCATGACAATTACTTAATTGTCCCAGCTGTCAGGCCACCAGATGGTCCACGACCCTATTCTAGTCAGAGCTGGGCATACCAACAGTTGTGATACCAGAAGGTCTTTAGCTCCTTTCTAATGATGGGTTGGGATCACAGTAGTAAGAACAACATATTTGTGGTGCTTCTCTAAGGATAGGTGGGAGTCACGGTAGTCGAGACGACAGAAGAATCATGTCCCTATTCCAGAGCTAGATTAAGGTTGCAGCTGTTTGTGCATCAGGATTCGTCACCTCATTCTAGTGATAGGTGGGGGTCCTAGCAGTTGGGCCACAGGAGAATCTGTTGCCTTATTCTAGAGATAGGTGAGGGTCCCAGCAGATTGCGCATCAGAGACTCCGCGACCCTATTTTATGGATGGATGGGGGTCCTAGCAGTCAGTGCATCAGAGATTCCATGGTCCTATTTTATTATTATTTATTTATATAGCACCATTAATTCCATGGTGCTGTACATGAGAAAGGGGTTACATACAGGGTTATAGATATCGTTTACAGTAAACAGGTTTACAATGACAGACTGGTACAGACGGGAGAGGACCCTGTCCTTGCAGACTTACATTCTATTTTAAGGATAGATGTTGGTCCTGCAGTCCAGACACCAGAGGGTTCCTTGACTCATTTTAGCAATAACCTGGGGTTCCAGCAGTTGGGACAGTAGACCGTGGCTTCATTCTAAAGAAGGTAGGGGGTGCCTATAGTCAGACCCCACAACACACGGTCAGTGGCCTTAATCTAGTTATAGGTGGGGACCCCAGCCGTTGAGATTACAGGGGGCTCATGTCCTCATTCTATGCATTCTTTGGACAAAGCTAAATTCTGGACTTGAGGGTGCGGTGACAACCTGTCTGAGGAATTTTGAAGGTTGTGTATCTGTTTCATGGAGGCAGGCAGTGGTAATACAATACATAGTAAATAGCGGGAAGGTCCAGGAACCAAATTTTCCATTGCAAATTTTTTTTATGACAATTTCTATGATAAGACACATAATACGGGGTTAATCACAGATGCTGAGGCAAAGCAGTGGAAGCCAGACTTTGCATTTGGTGTTGTTGTTATAATAGCACCTGTTCATGATTTGGTTATAATGTTTATTGTACCAAGTCCGACCTCTGATATAATTGTATACATAGGGATATATAACGAGGAAGATCATCGGCGCCACATAGCCGCTGCTCAGCTATCCCCTCTGGTGGTCACTCTGCAACCAATACGTTAGGGAGTGTTGCTGGACACTGAGGACCCAATTCAACATTGTGTTTCTCCATTTTTCTGGAGGAATTTGCTCCCCTTAATGGCTTTAGTGCTCGTGCCTTATTCTGTATATGTTTTGCTCCACTTTACAAGTTGTCTTTATTTTTTTTTTTATTTTTTTTTTCTTCATTTTTCCTTGACAACTGTGCGCATTCAGATATTCCTGACAGATTCATGAAATGCTACTTTTACCAAATGTCACTTTTTTTTTTGTTTAGCGCATCCCTGCCTGGAATAAGGTTTCAGCAGGAGTTTTTGAATTTGGCTCAGCCGTTTTTTAAAGAATTTTCAAATAATGGTGCTAACAAGTCGCAAAAACTGGTTAAAGATAAAATAAAAGCCTTTTTTTATCTTGCGCCAAATTCATGTCTTGCGTGAGCCATTTTTAAGAATTTGGTGCTAAAACAACGTCAGCACATACAACAAGACAAATAAAGAAAAGTGACTTCAATAAATGATGTTGAATCGAGCCCTAAGGGCTCATTTCCACTTGCGAGAGAAAAAACGGTCCGTAATCTGGACCGAAAAAAAGGGATGAAAAGTATGCGATTGTCATGCGAGTTCAATGTGATTTTTTTAATCGTACCATCCGTTTTACATCTGTATGACATCCGTATGCAATCCGTTTTTTTTCTCTGCAACTAATAATAATAATAATAATTTTATTTATATAGCGCCAACATATTCCGCAGCGCTTTACAAATTATAGAGGGGACTTGTACAGACAATAGACATTACAGCATAACAGAAATACAGTTCAAAACAGATACCAGGAGGAGTGAGGGCCCTGCTCGCAAGCTTACAAACTATGGGGAAAAGGGGAGACACGAGAGGTGGATGGTAACAATTGCTTTAGTTATTCGGACCAGCTATAGTGTAAGGCTCAGGTGTTCATGTAAAGCTGCATGAACCAGTTAACTGCCTAAGTATGTAGCAGTACAGACACAGAGGGCTAATACTGCATAAAGTGTATGAGAACATGATGCGAGGAACCTTTTTTTTTTTTTTTTTTTTATTATAAATAGGCCACACAGGGATCGTTAGGTTAATGCATTGAGGCGGTAGGCCAGTCTGAACAAATGAGTTTTTAGGGCACGCTATTTTTATAGTCATTTACAGGACTATTTACAGTGTTCTATGCCACAGAATGGTAAGGTATCTGTAAAAAATGGATGGAATACGGATGGTCCGTATTCCATGCGTTTTTTTTTCTTGCACCCATTGACTTGCATTGGCGAGTCTCGTCCGAGAATCGCAGCAATACGCAGCATGCTGCGATTTTTTTTCTCAGTCCGATTTCGGCTGAGAAAAAAATCGCAAATGAAAAGACACCTATTGAATAACATTGGTCCGAGTGCAATCCGATTTTTTATCGGATTGCACTCGTCCGTTTTCCTCGCAAGTGGAAATGAGCCCTAAGGGCTTGTTTCCATTTGCAAGAAACACGTCCATGTCTCGCATGTGAAAACTAAGCTCTGGCACCGGCATTTGGGAGCGGAGCGTGCGGCTCCATGTGTTGCTATGCGGCCGCACGCTCCGCTCTGGAGTGCCGGTGCCAGAGCTTGGTTTTCACATGCGAGACACGGACGTGTTTCTAGCAAATGGAAACAAGCCCTAAGTGTGAGATCAGGGGTGAAACCTGTGAGTGATAGGGCAATGACTGTGCTCCTTCCTAGTAATAATTAAACGTTTCAGTCCAAAATGAAAGTTTTCTCAAGCTCGAGAAAGATTTCATAACGTGGGACTGAAACATCATGTTGTAACAAGGGTGAATAAAATCCCCAAAAATTGAAAAAGTGTATTTTCAGCGAACCAGTCTTGTGTTAGGGTATGTGTCCACGTTCAGGATTACATCAGGATTTGGTCAGGATTTTATGCAGGTAAAATCCTGACCAAATCTGCACCTGAGGTCACTGGCAGGTCACCTGCGCTGCCCTTGCGTTGTTTCTGCAATGTAAGGACATGCTGCGTTCTTAAAAGACGCGCCGCATGTCCGTTTTCGCGGGTCTGCCGCATGTGTCTTTTAATGCATAGTGGAGACAGGATTTCATGAAATCCCCTCCACTATGCTGTAACATCTGAACGCTGCGTTTTTGACGCTGCGGCTCAACGCAGCGTCAAAAACGCAGCGTTTCCTGAACGTGGAAACATACCCTTAGAGATACAGTACAGTACAGAGCAAAAGTTTGGACACACCTTCTCATTTAAAGATTTTTCTGTATTTTCATGACTATGGAAATTGAAAATTCACACTGAAGGCATCAATACTATGAATTAACACATGTGGAATTATATACTTAACAAAAAAGTGTGAAACAACTGAAAATATTTCTTATATTCTAGGTTCTTCAAAGTAGCCACCTTTTGCTTTGATGACTGCTTTGCACATTCTTGGCATTCTCTTGATGAGCTTCAAGAGGTAGTCACCGGGAATGGTCTTCCAACAATCTTGAAGGAGTTCCCAGAGATGCTTAGCACTTGTTGGCCCTTTTGCCTTCACTCTGCGGTGCAGCTCACCCCAAACCATCTCGATTGGGTTCAGGTCTGGTGACTGTGGAGGCCAGGTCATCTGGCATAGCACCCCATCACTCTCCTTCTTGGTCAAATAGCCTTTACACAGCCTGGAGGTGTGTTTGGGGTCATTGTCCTGTTGAAAAATAAATGATGGTCCAACTAAACGCAAACCGGATGGAATAGCATGCCGCTGCAAGATGCTGTGGTAGCCATGGTGGTTCAGTATGCCTTCAATTTTGAATAAATCCCCAACAGTGTCACCAGCAAAGCACCCCCACACCATCACACCTCCTCCTCCATGCTTCACGGTGGGAACCAGGCATGTAGAGTCCATCCGTTCACCTTTTCTGCATCGCATAAAGAGACTGTGGTTGGAACCAAAGATCTCAAATTTGTACTCATCAGACCAAAGCACAGATTTCCACTGGTCTAATGTCCATTCCTTGTGTTCTTTAGCCCATACAAGTCTCTTCTGCTTGTTGCCTGTCCTTAGCAGTGGTTTCCTAGCAGCTATTTTACCATGAAAGCCTGCTGCACAAAGTCTCCTCTTAACAGTTGTTGTAGAGATGTGTCTGCTACTAGAACTCTGGTGGCATTGACCTGGTCTCTAATCTGAGCTGATGAAGCCACCGCTGTGGCGACACGCGTAGGGTATATGCTCTCTCTTTTAGTGCCTGTCTCTATTTAGATTGGCTTATTATACCCAATCTGCCTGTGGGGGAAATGGCAAGCTGGCATGCCTTGCACATAGGGAGCGGCTTCACTTAGAATGCAATATTATTGCTCCATGCACAATCTGGTCTACTTTGATCATTTGAGTTTTTAGGGCTATTTTGCCTGGTCCTTTCTTGTCACTTAGTGTGACTTATACTTGCTAGTGACCGATAGTCATATGCTATATCCAGAAGCATTTATGATAGGGTTTTTTTGTGCATTTATTTGTGTATTATGCTAGCTTATTTACAGGTTATTCTGGTGTGCTTAGAACTGGTATATTGCATGCATTATACCTTTGTGCATTTCTAGTTCACTATATGTGACTCCTAGGGCATGTATTGTTTATTTAATATAACCCGCTCTGTTACTACACACTTGTAGTTTGTACATATGCTGTCCATATAGGAGTCTGCAATATCTTTGCATGCATGTACGGTAATTTCCCCCCCCCCCCCTATTCTGTATGGTATGTAGGCACTTGCCTTATTTTAGGCATTGTTATTATCTGTTTTTAGATGTTTTTAAAGTTTTCCTTTTGTCCTGTATGTCACCTTAATAAAAGCTTATGGCCTTTGCTGTTTCTTTTTTCTTGTATATGTGTATATTCTAAGGTCTAAGGTCAGGGCTGGATCCCAGTGTTTTACATTATGTGGTGCCCCCATACTTTAGTTTCTCAATATTGGATTGAAGTTCATTCTCTGTCCTCCGTAGTACATGCCTGCACAAGGCAATCTTGCCTTCCGCAGGAGTGTCCTATGGAGGACAGAGAATTAACTTCAATCCAATATTGCAGCCAGCATGCAGCCAGCGGGTATGGAAAGGGTGAATCAAAAACCCCAAAACCCCGCCTCCATGGCTGAAGATTGTTCCCTCCAAATTCAGGTGACAGTGTCCCTTTAAGGAAGTACCCAACATCAATCTGTCAGGTATAGTTAAGTGGTCTCTGCAAAAACATGAAAGCATTATGTTTTGTTTTAATATGTGCACATTCTGCCAATTTTGTGATCTAATCATATAGTATATGATTAAAGGCTAAGTTATAACTACTTTCTCTCAGTGCTGGAGAACACCCCCTTTTGGACCATTGATTGCTAAATAAAATACCCCTTCCACTTTAGTTTTCAAGATTCCCACACCTTTGTTACAGTACTATTTATTACTAGATGGTGGCCCGATTCTAACGCATCGGGTATTCTAGAATATGCATGTCCACGTAGTATATTGCCCAGTCACGTAGTATATTGCCCAGCTACGTAGTATATTGCCCAGCCACGTAGTATATTGCCTAGTCACGTAGTATATTGCCCAGCCACGTAGTATATTCCCCAGTCAAGTAGTATATTGCACAGCGACATAGTATACAGCACAAACACGTAGTATATTGCACAGCCCACGTAGTATATTGCCCAGTCACGTAGTAGATTGGCCAGCGACGTAGTATATTGCACAGCCATGTAGTATACAGCACAGACATGTAGTATATTGCCCAGTCCCATAGTATATTGCCCAGCTACATAGTATACAGCACAGAGCCATGTAGTATGCAGCACAGAGCCACGTAGTATATTGCCCAGCCACGTAGTATATAACAGTGGCCACGTAATATATAGCACAACCTATGCAGTATATAGCACAGTATATAGCACAGCCCACGGAGTATATCACACAGCCCACCGTTGTCCGCTGTCCCAGGATGCATTGTGAAATTACCCAGATGAAGTATTCTGGGTAATTTCGCAATGCATCTATGGGAATGGAAGATGGCGGAGGCCGCGTGCGGCTCAGTGGACAACGGAGGGTGAGTATAGCAGGTTTTTTGTTTTTTTATACCGCATAGGCAGCATCAATAGTAAAAGGTTGGGGACACACAGGGTTAATACCGGCGGTAACGGAGTGCGTTATCCGTGGCATAACGCGGTCCGTTACCGCTGGCATTAACCCTGTGTTAACCCTGTGTTAGCGGTGGCCGGAGGGGAGTATGCGGGCGCCGGGCAGTGACTGCGGGGAGTAAGGAGCGGCCATTTTCTTCCGGACTGTACCCGTCGTTGATTGGTCGTGGCTGTTTTGCCGCGACCAATCAGCGACTTGGATTTCCTTGACAGACAGAGGCCGCGACCAATGAATATCCATGACAGACAGAAGGACAGACAGAAAGACGGAAGTGACCCTTAGACAATTATATAGTAGATTTCCTGGATTGGATAGATAAATAGTTAGATAGAGCGCATTATTATTATTATTATTATTTATTATTATAGCGCCATTTATTCCATGGCGCTTTACATGTGAGGAGGGGTATACATAATAAAACAGTACAATAATCTTGAACAATACAAGTCACAACTGGTACAGGAGGAGAGAGGACCCTGCCCGCGAGGGCTCACAATCTACAAGGGATGAGTGAGGATACAGTAGGTGAGGGTAGAGCTGGCCGTGCAGCGGTTTGGTCAATCGGTGGTTACTGCAGGTTTTAGGCTTGTCGGAAGAGGTGGGTCTTCAGGTTCTTTTTGAAGGTTTCGATGGTAGGCGAGAGTCTGTTGTGTTGTGGTAGAGAATTCCAGAGTAGGGGGGATGCACGAGAGAAATCTTGTATGCGATTGTGGGAAGAGGAGATAATAGGGGAGTAGAGAAGGAGATCTTGTGAGGATCGGAGGTTGCGTGCAGGAAAGTACCGGGAGACGAGGTCACAGATGTATGGATGTATGCATTGAAAAATTATTCATTCCCGGTGAACTTTTCCCAATTGTTTCACGTTACAACCACAAACAAATATACAGGTGCTTCTCACAAAAAGAGAGTATCATCAAAAAGTTAATTTATTTCAGTTCTTCAATACAAAAAGTTAAACTCATTATATAGAGTCATTACAGAGTGATCTATTTGAAGTGTTTATCTCTTTTAATATTGATGATTATGGCTTACAGCCAATGAAAACCCAAAAGTAATTATCTCAGTAAATTAGAATAATTAGTAAAACATCCCTGCAAAGACAACTAAGCATTTAAGAAGGTTCCTTAGTCTGTTTCAGTAGGCTCCGCAATCATGGG
Source organism: Ranitomeya imitator (assembly GCF_032444005.1). Taxonomy (NCBI): domain Eukaryota; kingdom Metazoa; phylum Chordata; class Amphibia; order Anura; family Dendrobatidae; genus Ranitomeya; species Ranitomeya imitator. Next base: position 415,457,275 of record NC_091283.1, on the reverse strand, counting down.
AAGACTGCTGACTTGACAGATGTCCAGAAGGCTCCACAAGGAGGGTAAGCGACAAAAGGTCATTGCTAAAGAAGCTGGCTGTTCACAGAAGGCTGTATCCAAGCATATTAATGTAAAGTTGAATGGAAGGAAAAAGTGTGGTAGAAAAAGGTGCACAAGCAACCATGATAACCGCAGCCTTGAGGCCTTAAGAAAAGGCCTTAAGAAAAGGCCATTCAAAAATGAACGGGAGATTCACAATGACTGTTGCTGGAGTCATTGCTTCAAGAGCCACAACACACAGACATATCCAGGATATGGGCTACAAGTGTTGCATTCTTCGTGTCAAGCCACTCATGACCAATAGACAACGCCAGTAGCGTCTTACCGGGGCCAAGGAGAAAAAGAACTGGACTGTTGGTCACTGGTCCAAGGTGTTGTTTTCAGACTCTGGAGTAAGAGTGGAGAGGCCACAATCCAAGCTGCTTGAGGTCTAGTGTGAGGTTTCCACAATCAGTGATGGTTTGGGGAGCCATGTCAAGAGAAAGATGAGAGACACCAGATCCAACAATGCAGATGAGCTGAAGGCTGCTCTCAAAGCAACCTGGGCTTCCACAACACCTCAGCAGTGCCACAGGCTGATCGCCTCCATGCCACGCCGCATTGATGCAGTAATTGATGCAAAAGGAGCCCCGACCAAGTACTGAGTACATTTATTGAACATACATTTCAGTAGGTCAACATTTCGGATTTTAAAATCATTTTTCAAGCTGGTGTTATAAAGTATTCAAATTTACTGAGATAATGACTTTTGGGTTTTCATTGGCCGTAAGCCATAATCATCAACATTAACAGAAATAAATACTTGAAATATATCACTCTGTCATGACTCTATATAATATATGAGTTTCACTTTTTGTATTGAAGAACTGAAATAAATTCACTTTTTGATGATATTCTAGTTTTGTGAGACGCACCTATATTTTATGTGAATTACCAACAAAAAGTAGCAAGTATTTGTGAAATGTAAAGGAAATTATTTTATAAATATTTAAAAAATGTAAATCTGAAAACTATGACAAGCGTTTGTATTTAGCCCCTGAGTCTGTGCTTTGTAGGACCACCTTTCGCTGCAATTACTGCAGCAAGTCTTTTGGAGTCTGTCTCTACCAGCTTTGCACATCTAGAAGTGACATTTTTGCCCACTGGGCCATTCGCACACATGATTATGCTGTGATCGAAAATATCCATTGTAGCTCTGGCAGCATGTTTAGGGTCGTTGTCCTGCTGGAAGGTGAACCTACATCCCAGTCTCAATTTTTTACAGCCTCTTTTTTATTATTACTATTATTTATTCATTTATTTATATAGCACTATTGATTCCATGGGTAACATATAAATTACAGATATCACTTACAGTAAGCAAACTAACAATGACAGACTGATACAGAGGGGAGAGGACCCTGACCTTACGGGCTTATATTCTACAGGATGGTGGGGAAGGAGACAGTAGGTTGGGGGGTTGCAGCAGCTCCGGTGATGGTGAGGCGATAGGTCCGGTAGTGGTGAGGAGGCAGCGGGGTCATTGCAGGCTGTAAGCTTTCTTGAAGACGTGAGTTTTCAGGTTCTGTCTGAAGGATCCGAATGTGGTTGATAGTCGGATGTGTTGGGGCAAAGAATTCCAGAGGATGGGTGATATTCAGGAGAAGTCTTGGAGGCAATTAGGTGAGGAGCGAATAAGTGTGGAGGAGAGAAGGAGGTCTTGGGAGGACCGGAAATTACATGAGGGAAGATATCGGGAGATTAGTTCAGAGATATATGGAGGAGAGAGGTTATGGATGGCTTTGTAGGTCAGTATTAGTAATTTGAACTAATTATAATAATAATAACTAATAATAAATAATAAAGATTTGAACTGGATACATTGAGGGAATGGGAGCCAGTGAAGAGATTTGCAGAGGGGAGAAGCGGAGGAGTAGCGAGGAGAGAGATGAATTAGTCGGGTAGCAGAGTTAAGGATGGACTGGAGAGGTGCAAGGGTGTTAGCAGGGAAGCAGAAAAGGATGTTGCAGTAGTTGAGGCGGGAGATGATGAGGGCATGCACAAGCATTTTAGTAGATTGAATGTTGAGGAAAGGACAGATTCTGGAAATATTTTTGAGCCAGAGGCGACAGGAGGTGGAAAGAGATTGGATGTGTGGTTTGAAGGACAGGGCAGAGTCAAGGGTTACTCCAAGGCAGCAAACTTCCAGTACGGGGGAAAACGTGATGTCATTTATTGTGATAGATAAATCAGGTAAGGAAGATCTTTGAAATGGAGGAAAGATGATGAGTTTGGATTTGTCCACATTGAGTTTGAGTAAGCAAGAGGAGAAGAAGGAGGATATGGCCGATAGACACTCCAGGATTCTGGGTCAGAGAGGTATATCTGAGTGTCATCAGCATAAAGGTGGTACTGGAATCCATGGGATTTTATGAGTTTTCTCAAGCCAAGTGTATATATTGAGAAGAGTAGGGGTCTTAGAACAGAACGTTGGGGGACTCCAGTAGAGAGAGGGTGGGATGAGGAGGTAGTGTGGGAGTGGGAGACATTGAATGTGCGGTTGGAAAGGTATGAGGAGATCCAGGATAGGGCGAGGTCTTTGATGCCAAACGAAGAGGGGATCTGTAGTAAGAGGCAGTGGTCAACTGTGTCGAAGGCAGAGGGCAGGTCATGAAGGAGGAGTATAGAGTATTGTCCGTTTGCTTTGACTGTAAGTAGGTCTTTAGTAATTTTGGTTTTCTCCAGGAGTGCCCTGTATTTAGCTCCATCCATCTTTCCATAAACTGACCAACCTCCCTGTCTCTGCTGAAGAAAAGTATCCCCACAGCATGATGCTGACACCACCATGTGTGACAGTGGGGATGGCGTTTTCGGGGTGATGTCCAGTGTTAGTTTCCACAACACATAATGTTTTGTCTCGTATTTAGCCCAAAATGACCAGATTGCTTTCTTCCACATGCTCGCCGTGTCCCCTACGTGGTTTATGCAAAATGGAAATGGGACTTCTTATGGTTTGCTTTTAAAAATTACTTTCTTATTTCCACTCTTTCATAAAGGTCAGATTTGTGGAGTACACAACTAATAGTTGGGCATCACGGTAGCTCAGTGGTTAGGACTGTTGTTTTGCAGCACTGGGTTCCCATCAAGGACAACATCTGTAAGGAGTTTGTATGTTCTCCCCGTGTTTGCATGGGTTTCCTCCGGGTTCTCTGGTTTCCTTACACACTCCAAGACATACTGATAGGGAATTTAGATTGAGCCCCATTGGGGACAGCAGTAATAATGTATGTAAAGCACTGTGAAATCTAATAGTGCTATAAAAGCAATGCATAATAAATAAATAATAATTAGATAATAGTTGTCCTGTGAACATATTCTCCCACCTGAGCTGTGGATCTCTGCAGCTCCTCCAGAGTGACCATGGGTCTCTTGGCTGCTTTTCTAATTAGTGTTTTCCTTGCTTGGAATGTCAGTTTAGGTGGACGGCCATGTCTTGGAAGGTTTTCAATTGTGCCATACTTCTTAAATTTTTGAATGATGAATTGAACAGTGCTCCATGAGATGTTCAGAGCTTGGGCTATTTTTTTATAACCCAACCCTGCTTTATTCTTCTTTTTAAAGCTATCCCTGACCTGTCTGGTGTGTTCCTTGGTTTTCATGATGCTGTTTGCTCCGTAATGTTCTCACACAAACCTCTGATGCCTTCACAGAACAGATGTAGTTATGCTGAGAATAAATTACGCACAGGTTGACTCAATTTATTAATTATGACTTCTGGAGGAATGGTCACGCAAGATTTTATTTAGGGGCATCAGACTACAGGGGGCTAAATACAAATGTACATCACAATTTTCAGATTTATATTTTTTTAAAAATGGAGTAAACCATGTTTGGACCGCCTGCTAGGACCGTGGGGTACTCGGTAACAGGCCAGTTCTTAAAGGGGACGTGTCACGGCACCAGTGACCCAGTCCGTGGCCCTGGGCGTCCAATGAAAGGGGAATAAAGTTTATGGGATTAAATGTTCGTGACGCCACCAATGGTATTCGGCAAATGTGAGAATTTAGCCGATGCCGCTTGAAGAGACCGCTGGGGCTTATGGTGATGCAGCAGAGTTGGTACAGCTCTCCACAGGCAGAGCTTTAATCACAGGGCATTTAGGTTGTAAATGATGGTGATGCTGATGGTGGATGTGGTGCAGGATGGATGGCGCAGTAAATAAATGTGAGGATACAGCGTGGTGCAGTTTCCAATGCTTTACTCACAGTTCTTAGTTGCCCCAGCCGGGGTGCTGTGTCCTCCAGGTTTGTGGCCCAGCCAGCTCTCAAGCAATTTGGGTGCACTTTCCAGAACCCTCTTTCATATGTCTTTTCCTGGCCTTCTCTCTGCGCTGGCTTCGCCTCTCCTGCCCTGCGCCTGCCACACAGTGTCCCAAACCAGCAGCCGCGGATCTTGTCGGGCGGTGTGCGCTGAATCCCCCTGGATCTTATATGGCTGCCTTTTCAGCGAATGTGTGCAGATGTCGCTGTGGCATATACAGATACCACAGCCTCCAGTTAGCTAGCTGAGTCCTTAGTTTCTCCACTAGAATGGGGCTGGTCCCCTAATTGCGACCTGGTCCCACCACCAACCAGGCCAGGGGATACGGGCCCAACGTATGGATCTCTCACTATCCGTGCCCCTAGGACCCCTTCGTCCTTCTGGGAGCTTCTTTCTTTAGCTTCACTTTCCTTCAGCACCCTCTCTCTGGGATTGCCTTTCTGTCTGACAGGAGCTGCAGACCCTCACGTCTGCTCAGCTCCACTTCTCTCACAATCTGCCTGCACTAATCTTCCTAACAAGCTCCTCCTCTACTCTATCTACCCCACCCACTCCTCCAACACCCTTTCCTATCCAGCCTGAGATGAGACCTTCCTCCCTTAGGCTACTTTCACACTAGCGTCGGAATCTCCCCGTCGCAATGCGTCGGGCAGAGATTCCGACGCTAACGTTTGACGCACTGCACAACGGGTGCAGCGGATGCATTTCTCCGGCGCATCCGCTGCCCCATTGTGAGGTGGAGGCGGAGTTCCGTCCGCGCATGCGCCGTCGGAAAAAGCGGTCCGTCAGGAGCAAAAAATGTTACATTTAACGTTTTTTGCTCCCGGCGGTCCGCCACAACATGGCGCAACCGTCGCACGACGGTTGCGACGTGTGGCAAAGCATCGCAATGCGTCACTAATGTTAATCTATGGGGCAAAAACGCATCCGGCAAACAACTTTGCAGGATGCGTTTTTTGCCATAAACGACGCATTGCGACGTCTGGCAAAAAACGCCAGTGTGAAAGTAGCCTTAGGGTACGTCCAGGTGCCCTGACTGAATTGTCTAGTATTGGATGCAGGTGTAAGGTTCTGTGCTGTGCCCCTCCTTACCTGAGAGTGGAATACCACACCTCTGGATGAGGTGCAGTACTCTGTGGCGACTGGACCCTCAGGGGTGCCACATATTTCTTTTACACTTCACAATTACTTGCTACTTTGTGTTGGTATATCCCATATAATCCTAATAAAAATACATTTAAGTTTGTGGGTGTAACGTGAAAAGAAAGTGTAAAACTTCATGGGGTATGAATAGTTTTTCAAGGCACTGTAGATAGATATGAGGCTTGAGAAAACCTTTTTGCTTTCAGAATTGAAATCCAATGGCTACTAAAATCTACTTTTTCTTTTGAAATCATCGTTGGAGTGCTGTCTAATTCCGGGAGCATGGATAAATTGTGAGCTGCTCTGCCTTATAAATATTTGGGGTGCCACATATTCTTTTCTGTTCTATCTTGTACACTTTGCATGAGTCTTTTTCTCCTCACCTTTTTATGGATCTCTTCTTTTCTGGAGACGCTTTCTGTATCTGTTCAGATTTTTACTAGTTTCCTCTGAGGTGAGGAGGGCAGTTTATGAGGTGGATTAGGGAGTGGGGGCTGTGCCTCGGGGGGGGGGGGGGGGGGGGGGGGCTTCCGAGTAACCGCAGAGCGTGCATCTTCCTTGGGAAAATAATTCTGTTTGACTGCAACGTAAAGTGTATGGATTGTGTGGAATGCTCCTTTCTTCATGCCCCCAGGTCCTCTCTACAGGTGGTGGCTGGTCAGAAGGGGCGTTGAATAACCGTCAAGCTCCTCTCCGAGGACTCATGTCCTAACCCAGTTTTACCGCAGCCTACAATGTCTGCTCTGATTATATACAGGAATATGAGATGATCCCTACATATTAATTGAAGACTAATATTCTGACTGTCCATCAAGATTGTAGTCCCTGAAACATAAAAGATGGTTCCTGCACCCTGGTGCACCCTGCCCATCTATGTATGACATAGTCAGTCTAGACCCGTGATGGGCACTTAATTTTCCCATGGGGCCACATGAGAAACTCTGTCTGTTGTGGAGGGCCAAACAAATAGGCTGAAATTAATTCTGCTCAATATTAATTATAATTACTTACAATTAATATTAATGTAAATAATTATATCACTTATTATTTAGCAGAATTAAGTATGCTGACATCCCCTATATACCTTATGATCCTGAACACAGCTCCCTAAATACTGTATGAGCCCACACACAGCCCCCTACATATAACATGAGCCCCACATTGCCCCCACATATAATAATATTTTTTCTATGGCACCAACATAGACTCCTATATACAGCATGAGCCCCCACATAGCCTCTTATATCCAGCGTTAGCCCCATATTATTATTATTATACATCTTTATAGCGCCATTTATTCCATGGCGCTTTACATGTGAAAAAGGGGGGCAGATATAGACAAATACATTGAACATGAGCAAAAAACAAGACACACAGGTACATAAAGAGGGAGGACCCTGCCCGCGAGGGCTCACAGTCTGCAGATAGCCTCCTATACACAGTATGAGCCCTCACATAGACTCCGATATACAGCATGAGCCCCACATAGCCCCCTTTATTCAGCCTGAGACCCCCACATAGCCTCTGTTATGATAGTATAGCAACTCACTCTGGAAAATAGGTAACACACTAAAAACTGCAACTGACCCTGTCGGTTCCCATACAGGCTAGAGATCCTGACCCAGCAGTCACTATTGGTTCCTATGTAAGCGGAGATAGCCTTAAAGGGAACCTGTCACCCCGAAAATCGCGGGTGAGGTAAGCCCACCGGCATCAGGGGCTTATCTGCAGCATTCTGTAATGCTGTAGATAAGCCCCCGATGTTACCTGAAAAAGGAGAAAAAGACGTTATATTATACTCACCCAGGGGCGGTCCCGCTGCTGGTCAGGTCAGATGGGCGTCTCTGGTCCGCTGCGGCGCCTCCCATCTTCATTACAAGACGTCCTCTTCTGATCTTCAGCCACGGCTCCGGCGCAGGCGTACTTTGCTCTGCCCTGTTGAGGGCAGACAAAGTACTGCAGTGCGCAGGCGCCGGGCCTCTGACCTTTCCGGCGCCTGCGCACTGCAGTACTATCCTCTGCCCTCAACAGGGCAGAGCAAAGTACGCCTGCGCCGGAGCCGTGGCTGAAGATCAGAAGAGGACGTCTTGTAATGAAGATGGGAGGCGCCGCAGCGGACCAGAGACGCCCATCTGACCTGACCAGCAGCGGGACCGCCCCTGGGTGAGTATAATATAACGTCTTTTTCTCCTTTTTCAGGTAACATCGGGGGCTTATCTACAGCATTACAGAATGCTGCAGATAAGCCCCTGATGCCGGTGGGCTTACCTCACCCGCGATTTTCGGGGTGACAGGTTCCCTTTAACCACAGACTACACCATGACAATTTGGACCTGTGCTGCCTGAAAGGCTGTTGAGTGCTTCACGTTCCTTCTAAAGAACTGGAAAGAAGAGCAGAGTGTAAAATACCTACAGAAGGAAAATTGTGCTGAAATAGAGATTCCAGATAGAGTAAAATAAACCACAAAATACATAATAAAGGATTAAATACAAACTGTTAGAGAATATGCTGCCTACTCCTAAAAAGAAACAGAAGATAGGTGCATGGTAAAGGAACATAAAAAGCACAGAGATAAACCCTAGCCGGTCTTTCACTGACTGGCTTAAACTACAGCAGTATGGCTAGACATCCAAATGAGACTATCACCAGCAGGAAATACCAGCGGGGGAAAGTATATAAAGCCGCACCCAAAAGGGAAGACAAATGAGAAAATGAAAACACCTGTTGTCCTAAAGAGACTGAAGCAAGGATAACAGAAACTAAGCACCCGGAGAAAAATTGTGTCTGCTGTGGCTCAGTGGACAGAGAAGCAAAGCAAAGGCTCAAGGGTTCAAACCCAGACGCATGACAGACTCCCTACAAACAGTGTAACCCTGGATGCAAATGAGGATGTTCTTTGTCTTGAAACATGGGGAGGCTGATAGTGAAGAATTGGGCTATACTTGTGATTGCCTCCAGTGGAAAAATTATTAGTGAAGCAAACTTTTTCTTGTCTTTTTCATTCTCAAAGTCAAATAATCCAGATTTTCATGGCACTGAGCCACTTCTTGGAGCAGCACTCAACGGCAATTAAAATAACAAAATTATCAATATAATGTAGTCCGCTATGTCATCTCCTATGCAGAGCCTAGCAGCTGATTACAACCTTATCTCAGTTACTGCTCTCTGCATAGGCAGCAACAGTATTGAATCATGTGCACTGCATCTGGCTCTTCCACAGCTCTTCTTCTCTTCCTTTCACTTATAATTTTGTAAAATAAAAAACAGAGAATAACCCCTGTAAAAACAAACAAACTAACATTATAACAAATCTTACATTTCTACATACTTTTTCTAACCCTAACTATGGCTATGCTACGGTTCGTGTTAGATTTAGAGCTAGGGTTAGAATTAGTGCTAGGCTAATAAATTATTTACACCGAAAAATGTAATAAAATATTAAAGTAAAAATAAAATGTAATGTATAACTTTTTATTTTTAAAATTTATGCTGAATTTCAGCAAAAAGCAGAATAAACTAAAGTCGCAAAATTTTGGCACAATTATATGTTGGTTACCCCTTGCAAAGAATTTTTTGTTTGTCAGAAATTTTCTGCATACATCTTAGGCTAGTTTCACACTAGCGTTTTGAGGAGCTGCGGAGGGCTGCGGACTTCCTCTGTGAAGCCCCGCCCTCGGCTGCCAGCTCTGCCTATTTCTGCATGCGGCCTGCGTACCTATCTTTAACATTAGGTACGTAGGTCGGCGGCTGTATGCGGATGCTTCCGCATGCGTCATTTTGACGATGCGGAGAAAAAAATATTGCTACAAGCTGCGTCCTACGCTGGTCGCCGCATCGTCAAAACAACGCATGCGGAAGCATCCGCATACAGCGGCACGACCTGCGTACCTAATGTTAAAGATAGGTACTCAGGCTGCATGCAGACCGCATGCAGAAGTAGGCGGGGCTAGCGGCGGAAGTGCAGCAGAGGGCGGGGCTTCAAGGAGGAAGTCCGCAGCCCTCCGCAGCTCCTCAAAACGCTAATGTGAAACCGGCCTTAGTGGTACGTGCAACTTTTTACTCTGCAAAAAAAGAAAAAAAAGTAAAAGACAAAAAAAGAGCATCTTTGATTTTCTGCAAAATTCATCAAAGCGCGTGCGCTATTTTCAAGACCATCAATGAATACTAAAAGAGTGAAAAAAATCACACAAAAAAGAAACACAAATGATGATTTGGGGCCAAAATATATAGGAACGTAGCTGAACTTTAGGAATTCTAGATCTGCAGTCAGAAAAGTCCTGTGGCTGTCTGATAATACAAGAATATCCGACAATCTCTGAAAATAGCTACGGTACATTCTTCTTGTAGACTTGAAATTTTGACAGCAGGTTGGGCATTAAATTGGCATGTTATCCATTAACTAGTTAATAACTCCAGAGTGAGTGTGGTTAATTAAAGTAGTGCCCCAGGGCAGGATAAAATATTTATAGAACAGCCTGGTAACCACTCCAGAGCCGCACCTCACCCCATGACTCTCGCTCGCTCTCCCTCTTTAAATATTGACCTATCGTTCCTTACCTGACTGATTTGTTTACAACAGTCTGATTCATAGAGAATGGAACCGCCATATTGGAACGGAAACTTCCTGGAATGGAGCTCTCCAGCCCCACCTTGATGCCACAACTTCTGGGGGTAAACTTAAAGGCCACATAGCAAAGGTTATAGCACAAAAGGGATAATGTGTTACGTAGTTCTTTGTGACTAAGGGGTATGGGTCATGGGACAAAAATATCTAGAAAAAAAAATAGCAAAACAAAAACCAGCTTAAAGGGGTTGTCCACTACTAGGACAACCCCTTATTAAACTAAATGTTTGGCCCAGATTAAATAATAAAGCCTATACTCAGATGCGTAGCTAGCGTTTTGGTCCAGGGGGGGGCGAAGCTTCTGAGTGGGCCCCTAACCAGGTAACCTTGACTACAACTCGGTGACGCGCCCTAATACGGGAGGAGAACCTCAGCAGATGACCGCACTGTTACTGAAGATCATCTCCATATCAAGACCAACATGGATATTACTGCCATATGGTCAGTCCTACAGAACATATAAGAGATCACAGCAGAGTTACAGATAATGACTTACCGCTGACGTTCTTTCTGGCCCAGACTGACACAACTTCTTCCAGTCAGGAATCGTCTGCAGAGAATACAACAAAGACATATTTCACATCTCACATTCCAGCCCCATCACCATCTGTTCCAAACCTGCACAAACGCGTCATCCTGCTGATACCCCAATACTGAGCCGCTTACTCCACCCTATTACTCCACCTGCTGTGTTGTTCTCTGTCCCCTCTAAATTCTAAAGCAACCCTCTATAATATAGTAATGCCGGGTGCAAGTGCCCTGGAAAACAGTGCCCACATTTTGCCCCCTAGAAAGTAATAATGCCCTGTGTGCCCCTTTGATAGTCACAGTAACCTGAGTTCCCCTATAACAATAAGTGGCCACTTTACATTTAATAATGTCCCGAGTCTCCCCCCTGTACAGCTCCCTCCTCGCTGTATAGTACCCCCCACACAGTATACTGACCCCTTAGTATCCCACAAACCTTTTGATGACTCCAACACTATATGATGGCCCCTTCACTGTAATCCACACACTGTACGATGGCCCCCTCACTGTAATCTCCACACTGTATGATGCCCTCCTAGATAGATTCCATATAGTATAATACACCAGATCATTCTAAATGTAGTATAATGCACTCCCCATAAGCCTCCATATAGTATAATGCACTCCCCATAAGCCTCCATATGGAATAATGCACTCCCCATAGGCTTACTCTATATTGTATAATGCACCCCCATAGGCAGACTCTATAGCACAAGGCAGCCCTCATAGGCAGACTTTATATTGTATAATGCACCCCGCATATGCAGACTCTATAGCAGCACAAGGCAGCCCCATAGGCAAACTCTATATTGTATAATGCACCCCCCATAGGCAGACTCTATAGCACAAGGCAGCACCCATAGGCAGACTCTGTAGTATAAAGCAGCACCCCATAGCCAGACCCTGCAGTATAAAGCACCACCCCTATAGGCAGACCCTGTGGTATAAGGCAGCACCCCTATAGGCAGGCCCTGTAATATAAGGCAGCACCCCATAGGCAGACCCTGTAGTATAAGGCAGCACCCATAGGCAGACTCTATAGCACAAGGCAGCTGTACAATTGCGGTAGCGTAGCTCCAGGTGGGCTCCCCTCAGAGCGTGGGGCCCTGGGCGACCGCCCCCTCAGTAGCTACGCTATTGCTCACCTCCCATACTGGGTCCATTCCAGCGGTGTTGGCTCTTGCGGTCCCGGGGCTGTGATGCAGTGGAATGACATGTGATGCCCAGCGCCCAATCAGCACTGGCTTTACGGTCTCCGGCTTTGGACTATCTGAACATGAAGAGGAAGTCCGAGATGAGCTGCTGCCTGGACTTCCTCTTCATGTTCAGTTTGTCCAAAGGTGGAAACAGTGACGCCAGCGCTAATTTGCGCCGGCGTCATATGTCACAACACTGCATCACAGGCCCAGGAAGAGCAAGTGCCGACACCATGAGTATTGGCTTTATTTTAAGGGGGTGGAAAATTTAGTCCTAGTAGTGGACAACCCCTTAAAAAAACTCTCAAGTTGTATGGGCTAAAATGTAACAACATATGGGTAATTAACCCCTCCATGACCCAGCCTATTTTGACCTTAAAGACCTTGCCGTTTTTTTGCAATTCTGACCAGTGTCCCTTTATGAGGTAATAACTCAGGAACGCTTCAATGGATCCTAGCGGTTCTGAGATTGTTTTTTCGTGACATATTGGGCTTCATGTTAGTGGTAAATTTAGGTCAATAAATTCTGTGTTTATTTGTGATAAAAATGGAAATTTGGCGAAAATTTTGAAAATTTCGCAATTTTCACATTTTGAATTTTTATTCTGTTAAACCAGAGAGGTATGTGACACAAAATAGTTAATAAATAACATTTCCCACACGTCTACTTTACATCAGCACAATTTTGGAAACAAAATTTTTTTTTGCTAGGAAGTTATAAGGGTTAAAATTTGACCAGCGATTTCTCATTTTTACAACGAAATTTACAAAACCATTTTTTTTAGGGACCACCTCACATTTGAAGTCAGTTTGAGGGGTCTATATGGCTGAAAATACCCAAAAGTGACACCATTCTAAAAACTGCACTCCTCAAGGTGCACAAAACCACATTCCAGAAGTTTATTAACCCTTCAGGTGCTTCACAGCAGCAGAAGCAACATGGAAGGAAAAAATGAACATTTAACTTTTTAGTCACAAAAATGATTTTTCAGCAACAATTTTTGTATTTTCCCAATGGTAAAAGGAGAAACTGAACCACGAAAGTTGTTGTCCAATTTGTCCTGAGTACGCTGATACCTCATATGTGGGGGTAAACCACTGTTTGGGCGCACGGCAGGGCTTGGAAGGGAAGGAGCGCCATTTGACTTTTTGAATGAAAAATTGGCTGCACTCTTTAGCGGACACCATGTCAAGTTTGGAGAGCCCCCGTGTGCCTAAAAATTGGAGCTCCCCCACAAGTGACCCCATTTTGGAAAATAGACGCCCCAAGGAACTTATCTAGATGCATAGTGAGCACTTTAAACCCCCAGCTGCTTCACAAATTGATCCGTAAAAATGAAAAAGTACTATTTTTTCACAAAAAAAATTCTTTTAGCCTCAATTTTTTCATTTTCACATGGACAACAGGATAAAATGGATCCTAAAATTTGTTTGGCAATTTCTCCTGAACACACCGATACCTCACATGTGGGGGTAAACCACTGTTTGGGCACATGGTAAGGCTCGGAAGGGAAGGAGCGCCATTTGACTTTTTGAATGAAAAATTATCTCCATCGTTAGCGGACACCATGTCGCGTTTGGAGAGACCCTGTGTGCTTAAACATTGGAGCTCCCCCACAAGTGACCCCATTTTGGAAACTGGACCCCCCAAGGAACTTATCTAGATGCCTAGTGAGCACTTTAAACCCTCAGATGCTTCACAAATTGATCCGTAAAAATGAAAAAGTACTTTTTTTTCACAAAAAATTTCTTTTCACCTCAATTTTTTCATTTTCACATGGGCAATAGGATAAAATGGATCCTAAAATTTGTTGAGCAATTTCTCCCGAGTACGCCGATACCTCATATGTGGGGGTAAACCACTGTTTGGGCACACGGCAGGGCTCAGAAGGGAAGGCGCGCCTTTTGACTTTTTGAATGGAAAATTAGCTCCATTTGTTAGCGGACACCATGTCGCATTTGGAGAGCCCCTGTGTGCCTATGCAATGGAGCTCCCCCACAAGTGACCCCATTTTGGAAACTAGACCCCCAAGGAACTTATCTAGATGCATACTGAGCACTTTAAACCCCCAGGTGCTTCACAGAAGTTTATAATGCAGGGCCATGAAAATAAAAAATAATTTTTCTTTTCTCAAAAATGATTTTTTAGCCTGGAATTTCCTATTTTGCCAATGGTAATAGGAGAAATTGGACCACAAATGTTGTTGTCCAGTTTGTCCTGAGTACGCAGATACCCCATATGTGGGGGTAAACCACTGTTTGGGCGCACGGCAGGGCTCAGAAGGGAAGGCACGCCATTTGGCTTTTTAAATGGAAAATTAGCTCCAATCATTAGCGGACACCATGTCGCGTTTGGAAAGGCCCTGTGTGCCTAAACATTAGAGATCCCCCACAAATGACCCCATTTTGGAAACTAGACCCCCAAAGGAACTAATCTAGATGTGTGGTGAGCACTTTGAACCCTCAAGTGCTTCACAGAAGTTTATAACGCAGAGCCATGAAAAAAAAAAAAAAATTCTTTTCTCAAAAATGATTTTTTAGCCCGCAATTTTTTATTTTCCCAAGGGTTACAGGAGAAATTTGACCCCAAAAGTTGTTGTCCAGTTTCTCCTGAGTACGCTGATACCCAATATGTGGGGGTAAACCACTGTTTAGGCACATGCTGGGGCTCGGAAGTGAAGTAGTGACGTTTTGAAATGCAGACTTTGATGGAATGCTCTGCGGGCGTCACGTTGCGTTTGCAGAGCCCCTGATGTGGCTAAACAGTAGAAACCCCCCACAAGTGACCCCATTTTGGAAACTAGACCCCGAAAGGAACTTATCTAGATGTGAGGTGAGCACTTTGAACCCCCAAGTGCTTCACAGAAGTTCATAACACAGAGCAGTGAAAATAATAAATACGTTTTCTTTCCTGAAAAATAATTTTTTAGCCCAGAATTTTTTATTTTCCCAAGGGTTACAGGAGAAATTGGACCCCAAAAGTTGTTGTCCAGTTTCTCCTGAGTACGCTGATACCCCATGTGTGGGGGTAAACCACTGTTTGGACACACGTGGGGGCTCAGAAGGGAAGTAGTGACTTTTGAAATCCAGACTTTGATGGAATGGTCTGCGGGCGTCACGTTGCGTTTGCAGAGTCCCTGGTGTGCCTAAACAGTAGAAACCCCACACAAGTGACCCCATTTTGGAAACTAGACCCCCAAAGGAACTTATCTAGATATGTGGTGAGCACTTTCAACCCCCAAGTGCTTTACAGAAGTTTATAACACAGAGCCGTGAAAATAATAAATACGTTTTCTTTCCTCAAATATAATTTTTTAGCCCAGAATTTTTTATTTTACCAAGGGTTACAGGAGAAATTGGACCCCAAAGGTTGTTGTCCAGTTTCTCCTGAGTACGCTGATACCCCATGTGTGGGGGTAAACCACTGTTTGGGCACACGTGGGGGCTCAGAAGGGAAGTAGTGACTTTTGAAATCCAGACTTTGATGGAATGGTCTGCGGGCGTCACGTTGCGTTTGCAGAGCCCCTGGTGTGCCTAAACAGTAGAAACCCCCCACAAGTGACCCCATTTTGGAAACTAGACCCCCAAAGGAACTTATCTAGATATGTGGTGAGCACTTTGAACCCCCAAGTGCTTCACAGACGTTTACAACGCAGAGCCGTGAAAATAAAAAATCATTTTTCTTTCCTCAAAAATGATGTTTTAGCAAGCAATTTTTTATTATCTCAAGGGTAACAGGAGAAATTGGACCCCAGTAATTGTTGCGCAGTTTGTCCTGAGTATGCTGGTACCCCATATGTGGGGGTAAACCACTGTTTGGGCACACGTCGGGGCTCGGAAGTGAGAGAGCACCATTTGACTTTTTGAATACAAGATTGGCTGGAATCAATGGTGGCGCCATGTTGCGTTTGGAGACCCCCTGATGTGCCTAAACAGTGGAAACCCCTCAATTCTAACTCCAACACTAACCCCAACACACCCCTAACTCTAATCCCAACTGTAGCCATAACCCTAATCACAACCCTAACCCCAACACACCCGTAACCCCAACACACCCCTAACCACAACCCTAATTCCAACCCAACCCTAGCCCTAAGGCTATGTGCCCACGTTGCGGATTCGTATGAGATTTTTCAGCACCATATTTGAAAAATCCACGGGTAAAAGGCACTGCGTTTTACCTGCGGATTTACCGCGGATTTCCAGTGTTTTTTGTCTGGATTTCACCTGCGGATTCCTATTGAGGAACAGGTGTAAAACGCTGCGGAATCCGCACAAAGAATTGACATGCTGCGGAAAATACAACGCAGCGTTCCCGCGCTGTATTTTCCGCACCATGGGCACAGCGGATTTGGCTTTCCATATGTTTACATGGTACTGTAAACCTGATGGAACTCTGCTGCGGATCCGCAGCGGCCAATCCGCACCGTGTGCACATAGCCTAATTCTAAAGGTGTGTGCACACGGTGCGGAAAACGCTGCGGATCCGCAGCACTTTCCCATGAGTTTACAGTTCAATGCAAACCTATGGGAAACAAAAATCGCTGTACACATGCTGCAGAAAAACTGCACGGAAACGCAGCGGTTTACATTCCGTAGCATGTCACTTCTTTCTGCGGATTCCGCAGTGGTTTTACAACTGCTCAAATAGAAAATCGCTGTTGTAAAACCGCATTGAAATGCGCAGAAAAAATGCGGTAAAGCCGCCATAATTCCGCAGCGGTTTAGCACTGCGGATTTATCAAATCCGCAGCGGAAAAATCCGCAGAGGACCAGAATACGTGTGCACATACCGAAACCCTAACCCTACCCCTAACCCTACCCCTAACCCTACCCCTAACCCTAACCCTACCCCTAACCCTAACCCTACCCCTAACCCTACCCCTAACCCTAACCCTAACCCTAGTTCTTACCCCAACCTTAGTGGAAATTTTTTTTTTTTTTTTTTATTGTCCCTACCTATGGGGGTGACAAAGGGGGGGGGGGGTCATTTACTTTTTTTTTTTATTTTGATCACTGAGATAAGTTATATCTCAGTGATCAAAATTCACTCTGGAACGAATCTGCCGGCCGGCAGATTCGGCGGGCGCACAGCACATGCGCCCGCCATTTTGGAAGATGGCAGCGCCCAGGAAAGAAGACGGACGGTCCCCGGGAGGCCAGGTAAGTATAAGGGGGGGGGAGGAGATCAGGGCACGGGGGGGCGTCGGAGCACGGGGGGTGGATCGGAACACGGGGGGGTGGATTGGAGCACGGAGTGGGGGATCGCTGTGCGGGCGGGTGGATCGGAGCACGGGGGGGATCGCTGTGCTGGGGGGGATCGCTGTGCGGAGGGTGGGATCGGAGTGCGGGGGGTTTGTTTGGAGCACGGGGGGTGTGATTGGAGCACGGGGGGAGCGGGCAGGAGGACGGGGGAGCGGAGCACAGGACCGAGGGGAGCGGACCACAGATCGGGGGGCTGGGGGGCGATCGGAGGGGTGGGGTGGGTGCACATTAGTGTGTCCAGCCATGGCCGATGATATTGCAGCATCGGCCATGGCTGGATTGTAATATTTCACCATTTTTTTAGGTGAAATATTACAAATCGCTCTGATTGGCAGTTTCACTTTCAACAGCCAATCAGAGCGATCGTAGCCACGAGGGGGTGAAGCCACCCCCCCTGGGCTAAACTACCACTCCCCCTGTCCCTGCAGATCGGGTGAAATGGGAGTTAACCCTTTCACCCGATCTGCAGGGACGCGATCTTTCCATGACGCATATGCTGCGTCATGGGTCGGAATGGCACCGACTTTCATGACGCAGCGTATGCGTCAAAGGTCGGGAAGGGGTTAATGTCCTTATCTGTCTATTTATCTATCTGTCTATCTACTTATCTATCTATCTATCTATCTATCTATCTATTATTATTATTTATACAGCACCATTAATTCCATGGTGCTGTACATGATATAGGGGTTACGTAAAGAGTTATAGATATCGTTTACAGTAAACAAATTTACAATGACAGACTGGTACAGTGGGGAGAGGACCCTGTCTTGCGGACTTAAGGTACCTTCACACATAACGATATTGTTAACGATATCGTTGCTTTTTGTGACGTAGCAACGATATCGTTAATAAAATCGTTATGTGTGACAGCGACCAACGATCAGGCCCCTGCTGGGAGATCGTTGGTCGCTGAATAAAGTCCAGAACTTTATTTCGTCGCTGGACTCCTGCTGACATCGCTGGATCGGCGTGTGTGACACCGATCCAGCGATGTCTTCACTGGTAACCAGGGTAAACATCGGGTAACTAAGCGCAGGGCCGCGCTTAGTAACCCGATGTTTACCCTGGTTACCATCCTAAAAGTAAAAAAAAACAAACACTACATACTTACCTACCGCTGTCTGTCCTCCAGCGCTGTGCTCTGCACTCCTCCTGTACTGGCTGTGAGCGTCGGTCAGCCGGAAAGCAGAGCGGTGACGTCACCGCTCTGCTTTCCGGCCGCTGTGCTCACACAGCCAGTACAGGAGGAGAGCAGAGCACAGCGCTGGAGGACAGACAGCGGTAGGTAAGTATGTAGTGTTTGTTTTTTTTTACTTTTAGGATGGTAACCAGGGTAAACATCGGGTTACTAAGCGCGGCCCTGCGCTTAGTTACCCGATGTTTACCCTGGTTACCTGCATCGTTGGTCGCTGGAGAGCTGTCTGTGTGACAGCTCTCCAGCGACCAAACAGCGACGCTGCAGCGATCCGGATCGTTGTCGGTATCGCTGCAGCGTCGCTTAATGTGAAGGGGCCTTTCCATTCTACGGGATAATGGGGAAGAGATAGAAGGTCGGGGGAGCGGCAGCTCTGGTGGGGGTGAGGCAGCAGCTCTGGTGGTGGTGAGGCGGCAGCTCGGGGGGTGGTGAGGCGGCAGCTCGGGTACTCTATTTACAGTACTATGCAAAAGGCAGGTGTGGAAAAATTGCTCTAATGTAAGATTGTTTGTTTTAAAAAATAGAAGTGTTAATAGTTAATTTTTATTAATTAACAAATTGAATAAAAGAAAAATAGAAATCAAATCAATATTTTGTCTGAGCACCCTTTACCTTCTAAACAGGATCAATTCTTAAAATAGATTGCTGAAAAATACAAGCATATATAGAAATTACAGGGCCCCATAGCAAAAGTCCTAATTGGCCATCCCTCTACATGCCCCCACTAATAAAATAAAATTGGCACCTTCCAACTTTTATATTTAGGGAGAGTGACACATATTCTGATTGCCTCTCATCCCACAAAAAATGCAATACAAAGCAATTAAAACTTCTTATAGATAAAAATGTCAGTTCAACACACACACACACATAAAAAAGTTACAGGTCTTGTACAATGGCGACATAGACTATTTTTGTTTTTAAACAGTTATGACTTTTTTAAGCCACTGAAATTGTAGGAACCAAATACAAGTTTGGTATCAATGCTGAAGAATTATTATTATTATTATTATTTATTATTATAGCGCCATTTATTCCATGGCGCTTTACATGTGAGGAGGGGTATACATAATAAAACAAGTACAATAATCTTGAAAAATACAAGTCACAACTGGTACAGGAGGAGAGAGGACCCTGCCCGCGAGGGCTCACAATCTACAAGGGATGGGTGAGGATACAGTAGGTGAGGGTAGAGCTGGCCGTGCAGCGGTTTGGTCAATCGGTGGTTACTGCAGGTTGTAGGCTTGTCGGAATTAGCACTTAATATTATTATTATTATTATATATTTTTTTACCACACAATAAACAATCTAAAATAGTAAAATAGGATTAAGAGAAAATACCCTTTAGGCAATATGTTGAATGCTATTCTGTCCATGATGAAGGTGCAGGAAGGCGTCTGTGATTCTTTTGTCACATTTATGTCCTTTCAGGTTGTCCAGATAAGATATTAGTCAGCTGCCGTGACACATGAACGATTCCTTTATGGCGGGTGGAGGGGGCCAAGGGTGCTACAGGGAACAGCCTGGTCAGTGAGATAATGGAGGACATGGCTGACATACCTGTCCTGAATACAGATATAAATCCTGAGAAAAATATTTACATAGAGACCATATCTTTACCCCATATACCATGCTGGGAACACTGCCATTTTTACATGATAAATATGATAAATAGGTAATTGGATATTAAAAATACGACCTTCATGCTATAACACCTCGCCCTTATTCTTTCTATGTGGTTACCCATAATAATTTGTTTGCTATCTAGAGCCTGATGAAAGATATTTAGTTTCGAGGAACATCATTGAGCACTTTTTTATGCCAAGGAGCCTTGGAATCAAGATCCCACTCAATAGCCCTGAAGGTGTGTTCAGACAGGGCAGATTTTACTTGAAATCTTTGGTGATTTCACTGCAAAACTAGGGTTTGACATGTGATTTAAGGCAGAGTCAGACGTCTGTATAACTCGGGCGAAGATCACAACGTAATGCTCAAACAGGCCCCGGCTGTCCCAAGCCGAGCGAGACAGCTGCATAGAAAAAATACATGCTGTCATGCTCAGGTTGGGAGAGCCGCCGGCCCATCCATGCATAGCGTTATGATCCTCGTCCGAGTTATACGGATTATGACTCTTCTCTTATGCTGAGGATTGAACCCCTATACATTGAAGATGTGAAATCTGTGGTTTTAAAATTGCAGCACCCTAATTTTTGCAAAATTTCCAGTTGACAAAATAAGCCCACCTATGTGCATTCTTTGTGGAACCAGGTGCTGATATACAACAGTGAAATGTGTGCAGAGGCCCAGGGGGCTCAAGAGTTAGAGGGGGCCATTGGAATTGGGCACTATGATGAGCTATTGGACTACAAAAGGGCCGATGTACTGTTCTTGCACTCGGGCCCCCCCTGTATGTGTCCGCCGCTGTGTGGAATCACTGCAACTGAACTTACTTTAACCTTAAGGATGCCCCAAAATATGTCATCACTTCCTAATCGGGGAGGGGTTTTACTACGTGAAACAGAATTGATCCTCAAAATGAATGGGCAGCAGCTTCTACTCTGGTTTTTACTGCACAATGACACATGGATGCATGTGGAGCCACAGCACAGCCCCATCTACATGAATGGACTTTTGCTTCACAGTATAATGGTTGGCCAGAGAAATATTGTAGGAACATCTGTGCCTTCATTTTGTATGTGATAGCCCCCTGGTCAGACCCCACAAATAATAATGGAATATTCTATTTGAATCCCTATTTCTGGGTATACTTGCATAAGCCCTATACTCTTTGAACTCTGTTTTGTGCAGCAGTGTCTTGAAAATTTGGACGGTTGGAGGAGAGGAAGAGAAATTACTAATTGGCATTTATTTCTTTTGAGAAAAAAAGATCTGCCCTTTCCCAGTTATTTGATGGAGGGGGAAAGTCAGGACACCTCCATGCACTTTAGATAGTTGCCTTGCCTAGTCCTTCAGAAATTGTTTGGTTAGGCCAACATTCCTCTACTGTGTACAGGGGCCTGAAAATATTAAAATGTAAAAAAGGTAAAAAAGGAGAGGAGGGAGATGCAGCTGCAGTTTCTCACTTTCATTCTATCAGTGAAAAAACATTGGAGAGAAGGAAGGATAATCAGCTTGCGGAACATAATAGGCTGAAAGCATGCTGCAGTGCAGCTTTGGCATCTTACTATGGAAAGCCCATCTTTTCCTGGAAACCATCAAAAGATACGTAAAACCCCAAATCTGTTGTTTTTTTTTTCTTAGGTCAGTTTCATGAGTTTATGACACACAGATCATGCTTGGATCATAATATTCCGCCTTACTGCCAGATCTTCTGACTTTAACTAACTGTATTATAGGCGAGACCTGTCAGTGGGGCTGGTATTGCGATTCGTACATGTCCCATATTTTACGGACACATGAAACCTCCTAAATAATAGGCGCACTATAAAGAGACTATTAGGGCATCTTTTTGATGCTAGAACACCCTTATTCCTAAGGCCAAGTGCGCATCATTGGACTTATCTACGATTATATAAACCTTTATTGGCCTCCTGGCTTTGCAGGATTATAGACCGCTACTAAAGTTTATGTAAAATTATCTATATATGTTAGGGAATTGTAAATTGTTCAACAAAAATGGCAATTTTTTTTCCAATAATCTACTGTATCTGATTTCTAATGACTGTAGCAGTTTGGGGTTAATTTCCATATTTTGCATTAATTTTGTCGGATTTCAAAATAAATTACAATTTCAGATCAGTGCCCCTTATTTCTACTAAATGGAGTCCATGATAATTCAGTGTTATATCTTTTACATAGCCCTTGGTATATTTATTAGCCAGTCTAAGGGGTAAAAAAAATCAAATTGAGTCAATATGAGTGGAAGTGCAGTACCTGGCTGTGGTCACAATCAGTAGATGGAGCAGCTTCGTAAGTGAGCACTTCCAACTGCCTATGGCACTGAGAACAGCTGATCAGTGGGGGATGCCACGTGTCGTACCCCTACCGATCAGACATTGATGACCTATCCTAACGATAGGTCATCAATGTTAAAGTTGTGGACAACCTCCTTAATTGTCCATCAATATGTCTTTGAAGAAACTGGAGAGCCTGGAGGAATACCACCTGTCCTTGGTGGGAAGTAAATGCAGGACACAAGCGTGCTAACCATTGAACCACTGTGCTGCCCCAGTATTAATCCAATCCTGTCTTTTTTGTGATATGATCATTTCCTTTCCCATATTTTCTTGGTTGAGTTACTACTGGAGACATCTTGGCCAGATTTAGCCTTGGGGAATTGTATCCTGGGTTATGAGTCATTCTCATTATAATTAAATAATAAAGTGTATACTTTGGCTACTCCCTACATATAAAGGCTACACTGATGGCACTTATTGTGTATTGCACTTATATATCACTTCCTCAGTCAATGCTAGTGGTTTTTAGGCTATAGCCTCATCACCTATTTTTAGAGTAAGATTGGCACACGTGGACACCTTTGTGATGCTTTCACCACTGTGTAAGTACAAGGTGTGTCTTATTGTGTAAACTTACTGAGGTCATTACCTCTCGATACGAGGCACTCGGAATCAGGTAGTGAGAGACAGGGAGCGGCTGGCATTATTCATCTAGCATACTTTATGGCTGCCAAATCTTTAGTAGGTAGAAAGTTTCTTCTGGAAAACAATATATTACAATATGAACTGATTGGGCTATGATGTAAATGCCTGCTCGCCATTGTTTTGCCAGAACTGTAGACAAACAGTAGATGACAAGAGCGGGGCTATGACCTCTCTTTGGCATTGCCACAAATTATCTATAATGAGATCTAATTATTTAGTTGTAGTTGCCTCATCCTGTTTAAGAGGGCATCTATAGGGCGTAATGAAAAAAAAGTTATTTGCAGTTGTCCATAAAGATCAGATATTTACTAGTAGTCCATAGACAGGATATATACAGTAGTGGCGTAACTAGAGTCAGATGCAAGTTTTGGATCGCTCTCCACCATCAAGAGTGAGGACACCCTTCACATTTTTGTAAATATTTTCTTATATCTCTTCATGGGACAACACTGAAGATGTGACACTATGATACAATCTAAAGAAGTCAGTGTACAGCTTGAATAACAGTGTACATGTGGCGTGCCCTGTAAATAACTCAACACACAGCTATTAATGTCTAAACTCCTAAGTTAAAAAGGCCAAATTGTGCCCAATTAGCCATTTTCCCTCCCCAGTGTCATGTGATTTATTACCGTTACAAGGTCTCAGATTTGAATGGGGGGACAGGTGTGTTAAATTTGGTGTTATTGCTCTTACACTCTCATACTGGTCACTGGAAGTTCATCATGGTGCCTCATGGTAAAGAACTCTCTGGGGATCTGAAAAAAAGAATTGTTGCTCCTCATAAAGATGGCCTAGGCTATAAGAAGATTGCCAACACACCGAAACTGAGCTGCAGCATGGTGGCCAAGACCATACAGCGGTTTAACAAGACAGGTTCCACTCAGAACCGGCCTCGCCAGGGATCACCAAAGAAGTTTAGTGCAAGTGCTCATTGTCATATCCAGAGGTTGTCTTTTCAAAATAGACGTATGAGTGCTGTCATGCACAAGAAAGCCCCCAAACACTTTGCTGAAGACAAGCAGACTAATTACATGGATTATTGGAACCATATTCTGTGGTCTAATAAGACCAAGATAAACTCATTTGGTTCAGATGGTGTCAAGTGTGTGTGGCGGCAACCAGGTGAGGAGTACAAAGACAAGTGTGTCTTGGCTACAGTCAAGCATGGTGGTGGGAGTTTCATGATTTGGGGCTGCATGAGTGCTTCAGTCTGTAGGGGACTACAGTTCATTGTGGGAACCATGAATGCCAACATGTACTTTGACATACTGAAGCAGATCATGATCCCCTAACTTTGGAAACTGGGCTACAGGGCAGTATCTCAACATGATAGCGACCCCAAACACACCTCCAAGATGGCCACTGTCTTGCTAAAGAAACTGAGGGTAAAGGTGCTGGACTGGCCAAGCATATCTCCAGACATAAACCCTACTAAGCATCTGTGATGCATTATCAAACGGAAGGTGAAGGAGCTCAAGGACTCTTACATCCACCAGCTCTGTGATGTTGTCATGGAGAAGTGAAAGAGGATTACAGTGGCAACCTGTTAACTCTGTTGGGCATGGAGTTCAATACAGTTTAAAGTAGTGTTTGAAAATAATGGTGACCACATAAAATATTGGATTGGGCACATTTTGGGCAAACCAAGTGAAAACCATTCCCGGTGACTACTTCTTGAAGCTCATCAAGAGAATACCAAGAGTGTGCAAAGCAGTCATCAAAGCAAAAGGTAGTTACTTTGATGAACCTAGGAAATAAGGCATAATTTCAGTTGTCTCACACTTTTTTGTTAAGTATATAATAACACGTGTCAATTCATAGTTTCGATGCCTTTAATGTGAATGTACAGTTGTCATAGTCATGAAAATACACAAAAATCTTTAAATGAGCAGGTGTGTCCAAACTTTTGGTCTGTACTGTATATGCCCTCAATCCTGGAATATATGTCCCTCATCCGAGCCCCATCCCGTTATTTATATATGCCCTCCATGCTAGCATACATGTCCCTCACCTGGCCCCATCCTGATATATATATATATATATACAGTGGGGCAAAAAAGTATTTAGTCAGTCAGCAATAGTGCAAGTTCCACCACTTAAAAAGATGAGAGGCGTCTGTAATTTACATCATAGGTGGACCTCAACTATGGGAGACAAACTGAGAAAAAAAAATCCAGAAAATCACATTGTCTGTTTTTTTAAC
Source organism: Ranitomeya imitator (assembly GCF_032444005.1). Taxonomy (NCBI): domain Eukaryota; kingdom Metazoa; phylum Chordata; class Amphibia; order Anura; family Dendrobatidae; genus Ranitomeya; species Ranitomeya imitator. The sequence goes on along the minus strand of NC_091283.1, from coordinate 415,432,150 downwards.
AATTTATTTGCATATTATCGTGGAAAATAAGTATTTGGTCAGAAACAAACAATCAAGATTTCTGGCTCTCACAGACCTGTAACTTCTTCTTTAAGAGTCTCCTCTTTCCTCCACTCATTACCTGTAGTAATGGCACCTGTTTAAACTTGTTATCAGTATAAAAAGACACCTGTGCACACCCTCAAACAGTCTGACTCCAAACTCCACTATGGTGAAGACCAAAGAGCTGTCAAAGGACACCAGAAACAAAATTGTAGCCCTGCACCAGGCTGGGAAGACTGAATCTGCAATAGCCAACCAGCTTGGAGTGAAGAAATCAACAGTGGGAGCAATAATTAGAAAATGGAAGACATACAAGACAACTGATAATCTCCCTCGATCTGGGGCTCCACGCAAAATCCCACCCCATGGGGTCAGATTGATCACAAGAACGGTGAGCAAAAATCCCAGAACCACGCGGGGGGACCTAGTGAATGAACTGCAGAGAGCTGGGACCAATGTAGCAAGGCCTACCATAAGTAACACACTACGCCACCATGGACTCAGATCCTGCAGTGCCAGACGTGTCCCACTGCTTAAGCCAGTACATGTCCGGGCCCGTCTGAAGTTTGCTAGAGAGCATTTGGATGATCCAGAGGAGTTTTGGGAGAATGTCCTATGGTCTGATGAAACCAAACTGGAACTGTATGGTAGAAACACAACTTGTCGTGTTTGGAGGAAAAAGAATACTGAGTTGCATCCATCAAACACCATACCTACTGTAAAGCATGGTGGTGGAAACATCATGCTTTGGGGCTGTTTCTCTGCAAAGGGGCCAGGACGACTGATCCGGGTACATGAAAGAATGAATGGGGCCATGTATCGTGAGATTTTGAGTGAAAACCTCCTTCCATCAGCAAGGGCATTGAAGATGAAACGTGGCTGGGTCTTTCAACATGACAATGATCCAAAGCACACCGCCAGGGCAACAAAGGAGTGGCTTCGTAAGAAGCATTTCAAGCTCCAGATCTCAACCCTATAGAAAACCTTTGGAGGGAGTTGAAAGTCCGTGTTGCCAAGCGAAAAGCCAAAAACATCACTGCTCTAGAGGAGATCTGCATGGAGGAATGGGCCAACATACCAACAACAGTGTGTGGCAACCTTGTGAAGACTTACAGATAACGTTTGACCTCTGTCATTGCCAACAAAGGATATATTACAAAGTATTGAGATGAAATTTTGTTTCTGACCAAATACTTATTTTCCACTATAATATGCAAATAAATTGTTAAAAAAACAGACAATGTGATTTTCTGTTTTTTTTTTTCTCAGTTTGTCTCCCATAGTTGAGGTCTACCTATGATGTAAATTACAGACGCCTCTCATCTTTTTAAGTGGTGGAACTTGCACTATTGCTGACTGACTAAACACTTTTTTGCCCCACTGTATATATATGTATATATATATATATATATATATATATATATATATATATATATATATACAGGTCCTTCTCAAAAAATTAGCATATAGTGTTAAATTTCATTATTTACCATAATGTAATGATTACAATTAAACTTTCATATACTATAGATTCATTATCCACCAACTGAAATTTGTCAGGTCTTTTATTGTTTTAATACTGATGATTTTGGCATACAACTCCTGATAACCCAAAAAACCTGTCTCAATAAATTAGCATATTTCACCCATCCAATCAAATAAAAGTGTTTTTTAATAACAAACAAAAAAAACATCAAATAATAATGTTCAGTTATGCACTCAATACTTGGTCGGGAATCCTTTGGCAGAAATGACTGCTTCAATGCGGCGTGGCATGGAGGCAATCAGCCTGTGACACTGCTGAGATGTTATGGAGGCCCAGGATGCTTCAATAGCGGCCTTAAAGGGAACCTGTCACCCCGTTTTTTCAGATTGAGCTATAAATACTGTTAAATAGGGCCTGCGCTGTGCGTTGCTATAGTGTATGTAGTGTACCCTGATTCCCCATGTATGCTGAGAAATACATTACCAAAGTCGCCGTTTTCGCCTGTCAATCAGGCTGGTCTGGTCATGTGGGCGTGTTCACAGCGCTCTTTTCTTCCCCAGCTTTCCGTTGGTGGCGTAGTGGTGTGCGCATGTCCAAGGTCCGAATTCCCTGCGCCCACGTGAAGACACAGCGCGCGATCTGCGCTGTAATCCCTTGCATCGGTGGGGGCGGCCATCTTCCTGGGGCCGCGCGTGCGCAGATGGAGTGCTCTGCTGCACGGGGCTTCAGGAAAATGGCCGCGGGATGCCGCGCGTGCGCATTAGAGATCGCGGCGGCCATTTTCCCAAAGCCGAGCATCTCGGCTTTGGGAAAATGGCCGCCGCGATCTCTAATGCGCACGCGCGGCATCCCGCGGCCATTTTCCTGAAGCCCTGTGCAGCAGAGCACTCCATCTGCGCACGCGCGGCCCCAGGAAGATGGCCGCCCCCACCGATGCAAGGGATTACAGCGCAGATCGCGCGCTGTGTCTTCACGTGGGCGCAGGGAATTCGGACCTTGGACATGCGCACACCACTACGCCACCAACGGAAAGCTGGGGAAGAAAAGAGCGCTGTGAACACGCCCACATGACCAGACCAGCCTGATTGACAGGCGAAAATGGCGACTTTGGTAATGTATTTCTCAGCATACATGGGGAATCAGGGTACACTTCATACACTATAGTAACGCACAGCGCAGGCCCTATTTAACAGTATTTATAGCTCAATCTGAAAAAACGGGGTGACAGGTTCCCTTTAAGCTCATCCAGAGTGTTGGGTCTTGCGTCTCTCAACTTTCTCTTCACAATATCCCACAGATTCTCTATGGGGTTCAGGTCAGGAGAGTTGGCAGGCCAATTGAGCACAGTAATACCATGGTCAGTAAACCATTTACCAGTGGTTTTGGCACTGTGAGCAGGTGCCAGGTCGTGCTGAAAAATGAAATCTTCATCTCCATAAAGCATTTCAGCCGATGGAAGCATGAAGTGCTCCAAAATCTCCTGATAGCTAGCTGCATTGACCCTGCCCTTGATGAAACACAGTGGACCAACACCAGCAGCTGACATGGCACCCCACACCATCACTGACTGTGGGTACTTGACACTGGACTTCAGGCATTTTGGCATTTCCTTCTCCCCAGTCTTCCTCCAGACTCTGGCACCTTGATTTCCGAATGACATGCAAAATTTGCTTTCATCAGAAAAAAGTACTTGGGACCACTTAGCAACAGTCCAGTGCTGCTTCTCTGTAGCTCAAAAGTGGCTTTACCTGGGGAATGCGGCACCTGTAGCCCATTTCCTGCACACGCCTGTGCACGGTGGCTCTGGATGTTTCCACACCAGACTCAGTCCACTGCTTCCTCAGGTTCCCCAAGGTCTGGAATCGGTCCTTCTCCACAATCTTCCTCAGGGTCCGGTCTCCTCTTCTCGTTGTACAGCGTTTTCTGCCACATTGTTTCCTTCCAACAGACTTACCATTGAGGTGCCTTGATACAGCACTCTGGGAACAGCCTATTTGTTGAGAAATTTCTTTCTGGGTCTTACCCTCTTGCTTGAGGGTGTCAATGATGGCCTTCTTGACATCTGTCAGGTCGCTAGTCTTACCCATGATGGGGGTTTTGAGTAATGAACCAGGCAGGGAGTTTATAAAAGCCTCAGGTATCTTTTGCATGTGTTTAGAGTTAATTAGTTGATTCAGAAGATTAGGGTAATAGGTCGTTTAGAGAACCTTTTCTTGATATGCTAATTTATTGAGACAGGTTTTTTGGGTTATCAGGAGTTGTATGCCAAAATCATCAGTATTAAAACAATAAAAGACCTGACAAATTTCAGTTGGTGGATAATGAATCTATAATATATGAAAGTTTAATTGTAATCATTACATTATGGTAAATAATGAAATTTAACACTATATGCTAATTTTTTGAGAAGGACCTGTATATATATATATATATATATATATATATATACATATATAGGTCCCCCATCCATTCTGGTATATATGTTCTTCTTCCTGGCCCCATCCTGGTATAAATATACATATATATGATGTGGGTATATATGTCCCTTATCTTGGGTCCCATCTTGGTACATGTATCCCCCATCCTGGTGTACAGTTGTGTGAAAAAGTATTTGGCCCTTCGTGATATCCTATTCTTGTGCATGTTTGTCAAGCTTAAATGTTTCAAATCACCAAACAAATTGAAATATTAGATAAAGATAACACAAGTAAACACAAAATGCAGTTTTTAAATGAAGGTCTTCATTATTGAGGGTAAAAGAAATCCAAACCTAAAGTGCCCTGTGTGAAAAAGTGATTGCCCCCCAAATTTAATAATTGGTTGGCCCATCCTTAGCAGCGAGTATTGTAACTGAAGCTTTTCCAATAACTGGCAATAAGTCTTTTACAATGCTCTAGAGGAATTTTGTCAGCCTCATCTTTGTAGAATTGTTGTAATTCAGCCACATTGGAATGTTTCAGAACCTTTTTAAGGTTATGCCACAGCATCTCAATCGGATTAAGGTAAGGATTTTTACTAGGCCACTCCAAAGTCTTAATTTTGTTTTTCTTAAGTCATTCAAAGGTGGACTTGCTGGTGTATTTTGGATCCTTGTCCTGCTGCATAATCCAAGTGTGCTTCAGATTGAGGTCACAAACAGATGGCCCAACATTCTCCTTCAGGATTTTTTGGTAGACAGCAGAATTCATGGTTCTATATACCGCGTCACATCTTTCAGGTCTTGAAGTAGAAAAACAGCCCCAGACCATCACACTACCAGCTTCATGTTTACTGTTTCTATGATGCTCCGTTTCTCAAATGCTGTGTTACTTCTACGCTAGGTCTAATGCAAAATACAGCTTGCAAAAAATTCAACTTTTGTCTCCTCATCCACAGAGTCTTCTCCCAAAGGTCTTGGGGATCATCAGGATGATTTCTAGCTAGGGATGAGCGAGTATACTCGTTGCTCGGGTTTTCCCGAGCATGCTCGGGTGGTCTCCGAGTATTTGTTAGTGCTCGGAGATTTAGTTTTTGTCGACGCAGCTGCATGATTTACAGCTGCTAGACAGGCTGAATACATGTCGGGACTCCCTTGCAACCAGATAACCCCCACATGTACTCAGGCTGGCTAGCAGCCGTAAATCATGCAGCTGATTTGACAAAAACTTAATCTCCGAGCACTAACAAATACCTGGATACCACCCGTGTGTGCTCGGGAAAACCCGAGCAAGAGTATACTCGCTCATCACTATTTCTAGCATAACAAGCCTTTATGTTCTTATTGCTCAGCAGTGGTTTTCGTTTTGGAACTCTGCCATGCAGGCCATTTTTGCCCGGTCTCTTTTTTAAGATGGAGTCATGAACACTGACCTTAACTGAGGCAAGTGAGCTCTGCAATTCTTTGCATGTTGTTGTTGGGTCTTGTTTGACCTCTTGGATAAGTTGTCGCTGCACTCTTGGGGTAATTTTGGATGGCCAGCCACTCCTGGGAAGGTTCACCACTGTTCCATGTTTTCGCCATTTTTAGATAATAGCTTTCACTATGGTTGGCTGGAGTTGCAAAGCATAAGAAATGGCTTGGGAACCTTTTCCAGAATGATAGCGTTCCATTACTTTGTTTCTCATTTGTTCCAGAATTTCTTTGGATTGCAGCATGATGTCTAGCTTTTGATGATCTTTTGGACTACTTCACTTTGTCAGGCAGGTCTTATATAAGTGATTTCTTGACTGAGAACCAGTGTGGCAGTAATGAGGCCTGCGTGTGGCTAGGGAATTTGAACTCAGCTTCCCAAAGATATGGTAAACCACAGTTAAGTTATGCTTTGGGGGCAATCACTTTTTCACACAGGGCCCTGTAGGCTTGGATTTTACTTGTGTTATCTTTGTCTAATATTTAAATGTGTTTGGTGATCTGAAACATTTAAGTGTGACAAACATGTGAAAGAATAGGAAATCATGAAGGGGGAAAAAAATGTTTCATATAACTGTATTTGTTCCTTATCCTGGGCCCCATCATGGTATATGTCTACCGTTCTGCCGCTGTTAATGCATAAAAATAAAATAAACAATTATATTTACTGCTCATCTGCTCCCCTACCACTCTTCTGAAGTCGGCAGCTGACTTCAGTGTGCAAGCTATGGAAGCGCATAATGTCATTGCCATGCACCCCAAATCACGTGCATGCTGACGTCAGCTGTTAGCATCTGATTGTCTGGCAGCGTGTATTGACGCACACGGACCCGACGGGTCACTGCGCTGCAATACACTTCAGTTGAATGTACGTCCAAGGATGCACATCCTTTTGAAGTTTGCGCTGGCGTAGGCGGGACCTCCACCCACACGAGCCCGGTCTCAACCTCTATGACCGCAGTTGTTACACCCCTGGGTAGTAGTCCATAGATATCACACGTTCTGTAGTAGTCCATAGACATCACATGTTCGTTAGTAGTCCTTACACATCAGATTTTTGTAGTAGTCAATAGACATAAGATGTTTTACAGTAGTTCATAGATATCAGATGTTTGGTAGTAGTCCGTAGACATCATGTTTGGTAGTAGTCAGTAAACATCACATGTTTGGGACTAGTCCGTAGACATTACATAGAATCATAGAATGTTAGAGTTTGAAGAGACCTCCAGGGTCAATGTGGGATTCACTAAGCCATCTCAGACAGATGTCTGTCCAGCCTCTGTTTGAAGACTTTTACTGAAGGAGAACTCGCCACCTCTCATAGCAGCCTGTTCCACTCATTGATAACCCTCACTCTCAAAAAGTTTTTTCCAGTATCTAATCTGTTTCTTCTCCGTTTTGGTTTAATTTCATTGCTTCTCGTGATTACATGTGCACATGAGAAAAAGGATGATCCCTCTATACTGATTCATCCCTTCAGATATTTGTAGACAGCTATTAAGTCTCCTCTTAGCCTTCTTTTTTTTCCAAGCTAAACATTCCCAGATCCTTTAACCGTTCTTCCTGGGGCATAGTTTTAAGTCCACTCACTAACCTGATAGCTCTTCTCTGAACTTGCTCCAGTTTTTCGATGTCTTTTTTAAAATGTGGTGCCCAGAACTTTATACAGTATTCCAGATGAGGCCTGACCAAGGAGTAATAGAGGGGGATAATTACTTCATGTGATCTAGACTCTATGCTTCTCTTAATACATCCCAGAACTGTGTTTGCCTTTTTTGCTTCTGCATCACACTGTTGACTCATGTGCAGTCTATGATCTATTAGCATACCCAAGTCTTTTTCACACGTGACGTTGCTTAGTTCTATTCCTCCCATTCTGTATACAGTTAGGGCCAGAAATATTTGGACAGTGACACAATTTTCGCGAGTTGGGCTCTGCATGCCACCACATTGGATTTGAAATGAAACCTCTACAACAGAATTCAAGTGCAGATTGTAACGTTTAATTTGAAGGCTTGAACAAAAATATCTGATAGAAAATGTAGGAATTGTGCACATTTCTTTACAAACACTCCACATTTTAGGAGGTCAAAAGTAATTGGACAAATAAACATAACCCAAACAAAATATTTTTATTTTCAATATTTTGTTGCAAATCCTTTGGAGGCAATCACTGCCTTAAGGCTGGAACCCATGGACATCACCAAACGCTGGGTTTCCTCCTTCTTAATGCTTTGCCAGGCCTTTACAGCCGCAGCCTTCAGGTCTTGCTTGTTTGTGGGTCTTTCCGTCTTAAGTCTGGATTTGAGCAAGTGAAATGCATGCTCAATTGGGTTTAGATCTGGAGATTGACTTGGCCATTGCAGAATGTTCCACTTTTTGGCACTCATGAACTCCTGGGTAGCTTTGGATGTATGCTTGGGGTCATTGTCCATCTGTACTATGAAGCGCCGTCCAATCAACTTTGCAGCATTTGGCTGAATCTGGGCTGAAAGTATTTCCCGGTACACTTCAGAATTCATCCGGCTACTCTTGTCTGCTCTTATGTCATCAATAAACACAAGTGACCCAGTGCCATTGAAAGCCATGCATGCCCATGCCATCACGTTGCCTCCACCATGTTTTACAGAGGATGTGGTGTGCCTTGGATCATGTGCCGTTCCCTTTCTTCTCCAAACTTTTTTCTTCCCATCATTCTGGTACAGGTTGATCTTTGTCTCATTTGTCCATAGAATACTTTTCCAGAACTGAGCTGGCTTCTTGAGGTGTTTTTCTGCAAATTTACCTCTGGCCTGTCTATTTTTGGTATTGATGAATGGTTTGCATCTAGATGTGAACCCTTTGTATTTACTGTCATGGAGTCTTCTCTTTACTGTTGACTTAGGGACAGATACACCTACTTCACTGAGAGTGTTCTGGACTTCAGTTGATGTTGTGAACGGGTTCTTCTTCACCAAATTAAGTATGCGGCGATCATCCACCACTGTTGTCATCCGTGGACGCCCAGGCCTTTTTGAGTTCCCAAGCTCACCAGTCAATTCCTTTTTTCTCAGAATGTACCCAACTGTTGATTTTGCTACTCCAAGCATGTCTGCTATCTCTCTGATGGATTTTTTCTTTTTTTTTCAGCCTCAGGATGTTCTGCTTCACCTCAATTGAGAGTTCCTTTGACCGCATGTTGTCTGCTCACAGCAACAGTTTCCAAATGCAAAACCACACACCTGGAATCCACCCCTGACCTTTAAACTACTTCATTGATTACAGGTTAACGAGGGAGACGCCTTCAGAGTTAATTGCAGCCCTTAGAGTCCATTGTCCAATTACTTTTGGTCCCTTGAAAAAGAGGACGCTATGCATTACAGAGCTATGATTCCTAAACCCTTTCTCCGATTTGGATGTGGAAACTATCATATTGCAGCTGGGAGTGTGCACTTTCAGCCCATATTATATACAGTATATAATTGTATTTCTGAACATGTTTTTGTAAACAGCTAAAATAACAAAACTTGTGTCACTGTCCAAATATTTCTGGCCCTAACTGTATGTCATTTTTGTTTTTCTTGTCCAGTAATAATAGGTAGTAGTCCGTAGATTTCACATGTTCGGTACTAGTTTGTACACATCACATGCTCAGTAGTAGTCCTTAGACATCATATGTTTGGTGTTAGTCTGTAGACATCAGATGTTTGGTAGTAGTCTGTAACCATCATATGTTCGGTCATAGTCTGTAGACATCAAGTGTTCTGTAGTAGTCTGTAGACATCACATGTTCAGAAGTAGCCCATAGACATCACATGTTCTGAAGTGGTCCATTGACATCACATGTTCTGTAGTAGTCTGTAGACATAACATGTCCTGTCGTAGTCTGTAGGCATCACATGTTCAGAAGTAGCCCATAGACATCACATGTTCAGAAGTAGCCCATAGACATCACATGTCCTGTAGTAGTCTGTAGACATCACTTGTTCTGTAGTAGTTTGTAGACATCACTTGTTCTGTAGTAGTCTGTAGGCATCACATATTTTGTAGTAGTCTGTAGACATCACATGTTCTGAAGTAGCCGTAGAATCACATGTTCGGTAGTATTCCGTAGGCATCTGACATTCTGTAGTAGTCTGTAGACAGGGGCTGTGTGGCATATTTTAGCCTGGGGGCACAGACAAAGCACAGAGCCCCTGACAGGCTGCCTATCCTTAGATTGATGTCTGAAGAAGCACTAGGAGGGTACACCACATGTTTAAGGTGCGGCTGTTAACAAGCAGAATAATAAATCTCACAACCTCTGTCTGAATTATCAATAGAAATTAATCACCAATGGATTACTTCTTGTTAATGGTTACAGGACCATACATCCATAACAATGAGCAGGCAATCAGCAATCCAATTCTAATGATGCAGCAGAAAGAGGCTGTGTGTTATATGCTCCCTAGCAGTTGCACCTCAGACGTGCTAAACCAGGTGGGTCTAACCAGCATCCCAATGTCCACATGCGGCCCAGAATGAGTGCAACCAAACACAAAATCGTTAATTTGCTTAAAATATGAGTTTTTTTGTGATTACATGTCCGAATGTCACTTAAGATAAACATACATACGCTCTTGCTTTGTTACGCTGTGAGTAGATGTAGAAGGGAAGACGGGCTGCCAAGGCTGCAGAGGTGCTGGGTCCGGAACTGCTGGGGCCGAACCTCCTGTTCTTGGGGGGGAAACGAGATTGCAGCCAGAGCGAGCCAGTAACCAGGGTGAAGGGGGTGTGGCCAGTCAGCGTGAGGTAAAATGGGTTGCGCGGCCACGGAAGGTCTCTTTCCGCCAGAACGCTGAGGAGGTGTGGACCGCGGTTGCTGTGAGGGAAGTGACAGGCTGCAGCGTGCAGAGACAGGGCCACGTCGTGACAGACTTAGGTGGGTGCGCAGGTGAACATGCGTCAGACAGAGTATCACACTACGGACTACCAGGTGTCGGCAGACACGCCGGGCAGAGCATTGCAGTGCAGCCACTTAGAGAACATAGGCTGCTCAGAGAGACATATGACGAGCTGAACTTTGTGGAGGGCTTTATTTATTTGCTCCAGAAGCAGGACCGTGAATAACACCTGGAGACGCTATGTCAACCACTGCAGGTGCAGCGCCCCAGAGTCCTGGTTCGTTGCAGTAATGTTATTCTTACACCAGGGGGAGTGATGTTACGTCTGAAGGCAATGAAGATCTTCTGTCCAGGTATCACTAACCACACACACACTTCACACTCCAGCCACCAGGGGGGGAGCAAAGGGTCTATTTACTAGGCCACTCCTCACAGTTAGGTAAAACTGGTAGTTGGAGGGAAAGTTATTGAGTTCCTGGCTGGGGACCGACACAGAAAGGTCTCCAGGTCAAGCTGGCTGGAGTGATCTCCAGTCAGATCCAGACTGCGGTCTGAGGAGGACGAGGGTCCACGGAGCTGCGCCTGCCCCACGTGCGACAGCATCCTAAAAAAGAGATATAGAAGAGAAGTGTATTGCAGTGAGTGAGAAACGAAGGCATAGCAACAAGTGGATACCAGAGAGGAGAGTGGCCGAAAGAAGCTGCATCCTTCTGGTGCGCGATCAGGTAGCCGGAATACCGAGGGAGTAAGTGCTCTACGCCTTGCTTCAGAGACCGGCAGGGCAGGTGATTCCAAGTTGCCTGTCCGCCCTTTATACACAGGAGGCAAGGTGGCAACCTTAAAGAGGCCGGGGCGTCTCTAGAGTCCCTAACCAAAGTCTCAAGTCACCAGTCATACGTGTTTTGTTCTATCCGACTACGGGGAACAGTGAGAGGAGAAACAACAGTGAGGATCTTATTGGAGCTTATGCAAGTAAGGACCTACAGTGTTACTGTGTGCATAGGAAGGCTATTGAATTCCACCTGGATAAGGGGACTCTGGATTTGCCTTCAGACCGGACGGACTCTGCCTACCCTGTGGTCCCTACCCTGGACTGTGGATGCTGAAGTCTTCAGTAAAGGTAAAGAGACTGCAACCTTGTGTCCTCGTTATTCACTGCGCCTTACATCATCCATCATCTACACTCTGGGAAGCCCTGGGGACATACTTCACCTGTGGGAAGGTATACCATCTAGCTGCCATAACATCATTCCAGCGAACCCCTAAGCAGCGTCGGTCACCCTGACCGAGTACCACAGGTGGCGTCACGAACATTATCCCTTTAAAGACCTTTCCCCATTTCATCCACCGACCTCCCGAGGGCCACGGACCGGGTCAGCCACCGTGACATCCCCACTGAGAACATAAGAGCCCGGTACCGAGTACCCCACGGCCCATGGGGGCGCTCCACAGGCATTCCATTACCCATGGAACCTTCAGCAAGTGAGCAGCTGAGAAGACGCGATAAGTGAAACTGTTAACTAAAGACTGTCTACTTAACCACCTGTTATACTGTTTAAATTGTTGTATTTCCTGTTTGCCTTTTTATCTCCCTGCGAGATCTTTGTTGTTGAGTGGTAAAATACAGTTAAAATACAGTTAAACTCTGCTCTCCAGCATTTGCGTTACCACATCCCAGTACCTGGTTATTACATATACATAAATAGGGAAAGGGGCCCTTCACTGTCCCTAGTGCTGGGGCCCTAACTATCCCTGCTCCCAAGGGTAGCTCTAAAAGGTGAGGAGGTTTGGGCCAGCTGCCTTACTGTTCTCCCATTGTACCCTAAGCTGTCCCCTTTCCCTCCCAAGCAGGCCTGGGACAGAAATGCTAGTGTATAAACACGAAAGACAAACAGGGATAACCAAAAGCATTTAACATACAAAACACTCACCAAAGGTAGAGAGGTATATAGGGAAGGTTAAGAATGTACCAACTAAATGGGAATAGGACAATGAGGAAATCATACACCCAAAAACAGCATGCAACAATCTCCAGCAGCAACAACATTCTCCAACTCAGCACAGCGACTCCGAGGAGTAAGCAAGTAAAACTTTCACTGGTGATGAAGAGAAGGTCTGGACAGATTTTACCAGGGCCGCCATCAGGGCATTACAGCCGTGACTGGCGTATGGGGCCCGGTGAGCAGAGGGGGCCCGCATCGGGCCCCCTCTTACCTGCTCACCGGGCCCCTACCGGCAGCCGCAGGCTGAACCGGGCCCTTAGCGGCGGCCGGCGCTACAGCTGTACGCTATTGACGTGCGGGCCCGCGCCCGCACGTCAATAGTTAACAGCCGCCAGCCGCAGCGTGCAGGTCGCCGGCGTCTGACGTCATTGTCAGTCGCCGGCGAGTGCACGGTGCAGCTGCGTGAAGAGAGGAGCGCGGCAGGTAAGTAGAACTTTTTTTTTTTTTTTGAGAGCGGCGATGCGGGGGGGGGGGGGGGGGGGGCAGTAGAGCTGGACACAGGGTGGGGGCCCGGGGGCAGTAAAGCTGGACACAGGGTGGGGGCCGGGGGGCAGTAAAGCTGGACACAGGGTGGGGGCCGGGGGGCAGTAAAGCTGGACACAGGGTGGGGGCCCGGGGGCAGTAAAGCTGGACACAGGGTGGGGGCCGGGGGGCAGTAAAGCTGGACACAGGGTGGGGGCCGGGGGGCAGTAAAGCTGGACACAGGGTGGGGGCCGGGGGGCAGTAAAGCTGGACACAGGGTGGGGGCCGGGGGGCAGTAAAGCTGGACACGGGGGGGCCGGGGGGCAGTAAAGCTGGACACAGGGTGGGGGCCGGGGGGCAGAGTGCTGGACACAGGGTGGGGGCCGGGGGGCAGAGTGCTGGACACAGGGTGGGGGCCGGGGGGCAGTAAAGCTGGACACGGGGGGGCCGGGGGGCAGTAAAGCTGGACACAGGGTGGGGGCCGGGGGGGCAGAGTGCTGGACAGAGATGGGGCAGAGTGCTGGACAGAGATGGGGCAGAGTGCTGGACAGGGATGGGGCAGAGTGCTGGACAGAGATGGGGCAGAGTGCTGGACAGAGATGGGGCAGAGTGCTGGACAGAGATGGGGCAGAGTGCTGGACAGAGATGGGGCAGAGTGCTGGACAGGGATGGGGCAGAGTGCTGGACAGGGATGGGGCAGAGTGCTGGACAGGGATGGGGCAGAGTGCTGGACAGGGATGGGGCAGAGTGCTGGACAGAGATGAGGCAGGATTGGAAACAGATGGGGCAGAGTGCTGGACACAGATGGGGCAGGATTGCACACAGACTGGGCAGAGTGCTGAACACAGATGGGGCAGGATTGGACACAGATGGGGCAGAGTGCTGGACACAGATGGGGCAGGATTGGAAACAGATGGGGCAGAATGGAGACAGATGGGGCAAGATTGGAGACAGATGGGGCAGGATGGATACGATGGAGACAGATGGGGCAGGATGGGGAGATCATATGGGGCAGAATGGATACCCATGAGGGCAGGATGGGAGAACATATGGCTGGAGCCTGGAATGAGACACACGGGGGCTAGGATGGCGAATATTACCATAGGGGCTAATTAAGGGATATTATTATTGCAGTGATGTATTTATTTTATTTTTTGAGTATACTGTTTTAAATGGGGGGGAGGTCCTGTTACTGTGTAGAGTGATACTATGTTGCCTTCTTCATGTGGTGTAATGTAGAAGTTGGGAAAATTAAGTAATGTGTTCTACAAGCGGAACTCGAGATAACTGTTTTATTTCCTGCAGAGACGAGTCCTGGCTGGATGAAGTGATGGCGGTCTGTGCTGGATGAAAGATGAAGGACTTCACCTAGAGACGTCACTGGTGAGTCAGTGTTACCTATACACTGACACTATACACTGTATACTATATACAGAGGTCCTGTGTACAATGTCACCAGTGATCACTGTATTACCTATACATTATATACAGAGCTCCTGTGTATAATGTCACCGGTGATCACTGTATTACCTGTACACAGACACTGCTTACTAATTACACATCTCCTGTGTATAATGGCACTGATGGTGATAGTATTGTGGGGTTTTTTTTATTACTGATCAGTATTGTAGTATTCAGTTATTTGTGGTTATATGCGGTCTGGTCATGGTGTAGCGGTATTTGTTCCTTGTATTTTATATTATTCGATCACTGTGGTGGTAATATGTCATCTGGTCATAGTGCGGTGGTATTTGTTTCTTGTATGTAGTATTATAGGTCATTTTAAAAATTGAAAAATAAATAAAAATATACCTAAATTGTATTGCATATTTTAACAAATATTTAGTAGGTTACAGTAGAGTAGGGCCCGGCCAAAAGTGTCTACCGTGTTATGGTGGCGGCTTAAAAAATCTTTTGGCCAAAACAAAAGCTGCCGGCTATATGTGTGATCTGGTGATGGGAACTGTCAATGTGTGATAGGTGAGAAGTGGAGATTTTCCAAGAGAGAGCGGTGGTACTGTGGACAGTTCGTGGGGTGGAGCCTGGAGGCGGGGCTGAGGTGGAGCCTGGGTGGAGTTTCAAGGGGGCCCCGAAAATTTTGCCAGTATGGGGCCCCAAAAGTGGCAGCCCTGGATTTTACAGGCAGAGGAAATGACCAGGACAGGAACAGCCAAGAGATGGAGCTGCAAATTTCTAACCAGCATAGAAAAGGTCATTAACCTCTTCAGCACCAAAGGAAAAAAATTAAATTAATATAAAACACAAACGCCCAGGCAAAATGGAAGATCTGCGATTCACAATACTTAGTAATTTTGTAACCCCAGATCTCCCAGGAGGACGTGACCCACTTGTGACATTCTGTTTGTGCACATGCGACGGTATGTGTCTTTTAAGCTACGTTCACACTAGCGTTATGCTAGTGTGCGTCGGGTTAGCGTCGGGCGACGCAGCGGCGACGCACGCGTCATGCGCCCCTATATTTAACATGGGGGACGCATGCGTTTTTGTTTGTTGCGTTGTGCGACGCATGCGTCTTTTTTGCCGCAAGCGTCGGACCAAGAAAACGCAACAAGTTGCATTTTTCTTGCGTCCGATTTTCGGCAAAAAACGACGCATGCGTCGCAAAACGCAGCGTTTTTGCGTGCGTTTTGCCGCGTTTTTGCGTGCGTTGTGCGTTGCGTCGCCGACGCAGCGGCGCACAACGCTAGTGTGAACGTAGCCTTAGAGTGCTATATTACAAGCGCAGACCGTAGAATTGACACCATCAGATGTTACATGTGCTCATGGTGACTTTGTAAATCAGTGATTATATAAAATTAATAGTTCAACCTACCACTATAACATTAGACATTTAATGTTATTTAGAAGTCAGATACTGTTAGGTCTCGAGTTCCCGCTTCTGCACAGGGGGAGTCTCGAGCCATCTCCGCTGCGGTCTCCCATTCTCATCCAGCCGCAGTGGAGTCTGCTCAGCAAGGACGTCGGTCCCAGCGTCTTGCTCGGTCTCACTCTGTACAGAGAGTTACTGCTGCTTCTTCAGCTCCTGCCATTAAAGCTAGTGCTGGTCAGCAGCGAGCGGACTTCTCTGGGACTAAGTCCTTGTCTGCACACACTGAGCATGCCCAGGGCAAGATCTCCCGTTGGAGATCGAGGGTCTTGTGCTCAGGCTCTGCAGCACATTCCATTGGTCCTCTTGGCAGGTCTTGGAAGGGCAAAGTTTCTGTGGCCACTTCCTGTGCTGCAACTATATAAACTGCGCATGACCGCACGGCCATGCGCTAGTGTACAATTGTTAATGTGTGTATGTTGTGAGTGCAAGTCGTCCTTGGATACCCCTACCCTATTGAATGTCTGTTCGCGGAAGGTGTATGGTTGCTATCTAGCGCCCGACTTAGCCTACAGCACTAATCACACATTACAGCGTCCAGTTGCTGTGACCGCCAGTACGACGCCGTGCACTTCCTCTGTGCTTTCCTTACCCAAGCCTGGGTGGTTAGTGGCGTTCGTCAGTGCGGCACCGCATGCACTCTTGTGCCTTTATATTGTTATTGAGTTTCCTTACACACCCAGTTGCGGTGTTGTGCCAGCAAGGGTCTAATCGGACTTCAATCCTAGTTGGGGTTGAGTTCGCTGACTACTTGCTCGCGCTCTATGTGCGGTACCGCGGTCCTGTGACGCAACAGGATCGCTTCCTTCACGCTGGGTGAAGTTTAACCCACGTGTGTATACTTATGAGTACCGCCATATAGTCCGTCATTACTTGGCAGCAGGTTCCATCTCTGCACGGTGGACCCCGGGCTGCGAACGCACCATACTCTATCTGTCTTATTATTTGGTGCGTTCCGCTAGCCCTAACAGATACTTGCTGTACCGAGTATATGAAAAAAACAGAAACTGCACTGATAATGTCAGTTCTGCATAATCAATGTAGTTTACAAGGAAAGAAAAACTTTTGGTGACATCATGATCACGTGTCCAAAGGTCTGGCAAAAGTGCAGGGTCTTATGCAGGGTCACTACTGTTGACTGTACACTGCAGCATACCAAGTCTGTGGGTTGGTCACTCACTACCACCAGCTGCTTCTTGTACCCCTTTACCAGTCCTACCAATCCAATAGTCCTGTCTAGCAATTACATTACATACTCTCTTTGTTCTTGGATCGATTAGCACCATACCACTATCTGTTTAGTGACCCAAGTGACTACTGTGCGATCCCTTCTCTACCTATATCTGTATATACTCACATGTCCCCCTCCAACTCTAGGGTCATATGGGAGCAACAAGAACAGCCGCTGAGAAGAGGGCGCCACTATCGTACCTCCTAGGGTGCCAACCTCTGCTGGTAGGCAGGCAACAGAATAGGTAACTGTATAGGGCGCTGGTAGCAAGTCCCTACATTTGCATTTTTATCGTAATAACTTATATATTATCATTATTGTATGTATGTCTGTTTCTTGGATGTTTTTCATCCTTTTAATGCATATCTAATAAATATAGTTTTTATGTCTTCTTTTTTCTATGCTATCTTTTACATAGTGGAAATATAAATTTGAAGAATGATAAAAGTGAGAATAAAAAAGGATTGAAGAACCTTGGACCAAACAAAGAAATGAACAGATGTATTGTGCCCAGTGTCTAGAGTGGTAGTAAACATAATGTGGGTAGGTTATAGAATGATTGATAGCACTGCTCTTACTCCACATTCCATGATATCTCACAGCCCTAAGTTGAAGAACACAGAGTTCTTCTTGCAGTTAGTGTTGGAACTAGAGTTCCTTAGGCCCACCAGGAGTAAAGATTGGAGAACCTAAAAGGTGGATTGGAAATCATCAACTATAAAGTAAGTTCCAAATGGAGTTGTCATTTACTAAACCTCTGTGGCCTATTATTATGTCAGAGCCTGGGTATACCTAAGGATATTCTGATATTCTCAAGGGTCTGACCATTACATAGTGCTGAAAATGGAGTGATAGCCCACCATTCATTGTCTATAGGAATGCCAGAGGTACAGACAGTGCACAGTTATCGACAGTAGTCCTGTTGACAATGAATGGAGCATTGGTGCACATGAGTGGCCACCCCTTAATTTCAGGATTGCTGGGCCCCCCGCCAACCAGTTATCACTTATTCCTCATAGAGGTCATAATTTGCTAAATTGTCTTGAATAGTTTATTACCAAAAACTGTGTCGGTACAGAGTCTAGAACTTTTTCCACTCCTCTACCCACACATAACTAATAGGTCCACCATTAATCATAACTGTAGCCATGTACGAGTTCATTGATAGTGGTTTTACTTATTTTAGGACAGGTTTCTCCCCATTAGGGCGTGGTGTGGGGAAATGACGATTGAAAGAAACCTACGTGTCAGGGAAATGTTTGTGTACAGTCATGCAGGCTGTTATGGGAACAGGCCACTGGTCTTTGTTGGTACAATCCTCTAAGATCTTCATCAAACATCACCTTCACGGACAGCAAGTCACAACATGTGAAGGATGGTAGGGAACTGTCAGATACTCTCGGAAAATGATAATCATTGGGTAACTGTTCCTGGAAATAAGACAATAAGTCAGAATAAGATGAAACTTTATATAGCATCATAGACAGATGACACACCATCATATGACTCCAACAAAATTCTTTGGAACAGATGAGGAACACGCGTATGTATTGGCTACCTTAAAGATGACCTGCCACTTGCTCAAAAAAAATAAGTTAAATACTCTGTGAAAATCTCTGAGCTCCCCTGATTCTGCTGCTCTTTTTTCTTTTACACTGAGTCACTCCATTGCAGAGATATCACGTTTATTTGTGCTGTAGCGCATTATGTGAAATATCTGCTTGCAGACCAACTGTGGGATTCTTCAGTCTTCTCTGTGGGCGTGCGCTTTCACCCCTCCCTCCCAGTCACTTTCAATCACAGCTCAGCAATGTCTGAAACTGCTACATCATCACCTGATTAGCTGTGATTGGTAGTGTCTGAGAGGGAGGGGTGAATGTGAACGCCCACAGAGAAGACTCTGAAGAAACACTTAGCTGGATTGCAAAGCAGAGATTTCACATAGTGCACTCCAGCAGAAAGAAATGTGAGTATCTCTATAATGTAGTAGTGCAGCGTAAAACAAAAACGAGTGGCAGAGTCTTAGGAGTTCAGGGATTTTTACAAGGTATATAACTCATTTTTTTTTAAATCAAGTTACAGGTTAGATCAAATCACTATGAAAATTAAATGTTCTTTCCTCATTGTACCATGCCTTTTTGTTAGCACAGTCCCCTGATAAAAACATAATCACATCGATCAGTTGAAATCTGTTGGGGAATCCAGCTTTCACTTAACCTGCAGCTTCTCCACAATCTGATGGGGAATCCAGCTTTCACTTAACTTGCAGCTCCTCCACAGGAAACTTGAAATATTACATGGTACCCCAATATATCAATATTCGGTAATATATGGACATGCTGTGTCCTCCAGAGGAAGAGGAGCTCACTGTAAGCATTACTCTAGCTAATGGATTGCCCTAATAGGTAATGCGTAATAGATGTTATTACTCTAAGGCCAGTATTACATGTTCGAAATTCACCGTCTGAGTATGAACCATGCTTTCCAGTTCATCCATTGTTCTCCTGACCCAATTTCAACAGCCTTATAGGACCACATTATGGACTGTGCTTGGATCGTTAACATCAGATGTGTGAAATTGACCTAAATGTGGACACAAATTTGAAGGAATTGTCACATGAAGAGAACCCATTTTGGAGGATTTAAGTTATCCTTGTATTATATGGATGACTATTTATGTAACTGGGTTCATGTAATACCAAATGTAACACATGGTTGACTGCAGCCTTGCTCTCCAAGATCAGCCAGGATTGACAATCTTGGTGATTATCTGATTACACCACAGACTGCATTTCGAAAGGGGATAAAATCAGAAAATATGGGGGCAATGTGCAAAAAAACAAGATGGTATAGAAAATAATGTTCTCCTTGACGTAACGACTAAATATGAAAAATGAGCCTTAAAGGGGCGAGGGAAAGATACTCTGAAGTGGGTGTTCCGAATCCTGAGCTAATAGAGCGATGCTTAAAATGTTCTGAAAATGTCAAGTGACTCTTTTACGAGGTATACCTTGATTGAGTGTTGATGTGAAAGAAGAATGATGTGAGTCACCAAGTGGTGCGGTGGTTTTCGCAAGGACGTTTTCTGGAAACATGTTACATACATTCCATAGACTCTAACGTAGGTACAGCTGAACACTTCCTGGATTAGTTAATGTAAATGTTAAATGTGTACCAGCTCCTCTGTCCACCTGGGCCAAAACTGTCCAGCAGTCACACCTGACTTATTCCAATGTTGTGTCATGTGCAGAAAATATCATCCATTACATAACCAGAAGAACCAGGTATGAATACAACTGAGCTTTTAACATGTAGGTTTCCTTGCCTGGAGCCTACAGGGCCTGCGACCGTGACCGAAGAGAATTTTCTACTTTTAGCTTTTTACCTACGGTTATTTATTATCTCCCATCTTGACATGCCCAATCCCAGTAGATATATGAGAGAGTTCAATCACACCTGTTCCACCAAGAGGGTGGGGTCCTAAGTAAAATATTATTGAATATCAAGCCTGCAGACTCCATAATGAATGTAGATTTGGATAACTATTTGATTAGTACCCAAGAGCCCCCTAGAGTGGGACGTCACAGTGGCAGACCAAAAGGATATATGCCGCCTATTATGTTCTCTTCACCTTGGAGGACACACGGGCAGTTGTATTCTATATGTATTGTGTTTGTATTCTATCCATACCTCCCAGCCGTCCTGCATTTAAAGAACTGTTCTATTGTCCCAGGAGGTCTGCATTATGTCCCCAATATGTGTTCTGAAAACACAGATACAGTTGAATATATGGTGGAGCAGTGAGCTGTCTACGTAGAGCTTGGCCTGGGAATTTCACTTGACTTGAAGGCATTACCTAAACTGGCAACAGAGACCAGATCAGTACCACAGGAGCAGAGCAGGGATTATACTGTGTATAGGGGGCTATAGGGTCTTCATATTCTGTGTGTGAGGGAGGGGCATTATACTGTGTGAGGGAGGTTGATTGGGTATCTAACTATCATACTCTGTATGAGGGTTGGGGTGGCGGGTGTATTGCATTGTGTATGTGGGACTGCAGAGGAATCACAGCATGTGGGGAATTGTGGGGATATTTATTCGTTGTGTGGGGGACTGTACTGGCAGAGGGTATGATACTGTGTTGCGAGGACTGTGGGGCCATCATATTGTGTGTGGGCCTTTGGGGGCATCAAATTGATTGAGGGGGACTGTTGGTGATCATACTTTGTGGGAGAACTATGAAGCTATCATACTGTGTATGGGGGAATGTGGGGGCAATGTATTGTGTGAGGATTTGTGAGGCATTACATTAAACTGTGTGGGTGGCTATGACGGCTCTATATTGTGTTCACGGGAATGTATTGTCGGGCATCTTTCTGTGTGGTGGATTGTGGGAGCATCATACAGTATGTGAGAGAATGTGCTATGTGGGGTCATCATACTCCTCGTGTTCTCTCCCTCTACTAACCTACCTTTGCCTGACATTGCCATCTCCGTGTGCGGTTCCACCATTACTCCAAAGCAACATGCCCGCTGCCTTGGGGTCATCCTTGATTCTGACCTTTCATTCACCCCCCACATCCGATCACTGGCTCGCTCTTCTTACCTGCATCTCAAAAACATTTCTAGAATTCGCCCTTTTCTTACTTTCGACTCTGCAAAAACTCTTACTGTTTCACTTATTCATTCTCGTCTGGACTATTGTAACTCTCTACTAATCGGCCTCCCTCTTACCAAACTTTCCCCTCTCCAATCTGTCCCGAATGCTGCAGCCAGGATCATATTCCTCACCAACCGTTACACCGATGCCTCTACCTTGTGCCAGTCATTACACTGGCTACCCATCCACTCCAGAATCCAGTACAAAACTACTACCCTCATCCACAAAGCACTCCATGGCTCAGCACCACCCTACATCTCCTCCCTGGTATCAGTCTACCACCCTACCCGTGCCCTCCGCTCCGCTAATGACCTCAGGTTAGCATCCTCAATAATCAGAACTTCCCACTCCCGTCTCCAAGACTTTACACGTGCTGCGCCGATTCTTTGGAATGCACTACCTAGGTTAATACGATTAATCCCCAATCCCCACAGTTTTAAGCGTACCCTAAAAACTCATTTGTTCAGACTGGCCTACCGCCTCAATGCATTAACCTAACGATCCCTGTGTGGCCTATTTATAAAAAAAAAAAATAAAAAAAAACAATCAGGTTCCTCGCATCATGTTCTCATACACTTTATGCAGTTATTAGCCCTCTGTGTCTGCACTGCTACATATTTAGGCTGTTAACTGGTTCATGCAGCTTTACATGAACACCTGAGCCTTACACTATGGCCGGTCCGAATAACTAAAGCAATTGTTACCATCCACCTCTCGTGTCTCCCCTTTTCCTCATAGTTTGTAAGCTTGCGAGCAGGGCCCTCATTCCTCCTGGTATCTGTTTTGAACTGTATTTCTGTTATGCTGTAATGTCTATTGTCTGTACAAGTCCCCTCTATAATTTGTAAAGCGCTGCGGAATATGTTGGCGCTATATAAATAAAAATTATTATTATTATTATTATTCTGAGTGGAACTGTGGGGGCATCACACTATGTGTGAGTGGTAGTGAGGGCATCAAACTGTGTATGGTGACATGTACTGTGGAAGACTATGGGGAATTACACTGTGTGAGGGAGTGATGGGTAGTCTAACTCTTTTTGGTGATCTGGATCACTTGGTTTTGCACACCAAAAAGAGCCGGCCATTTGGAATCTCAAACGAAACTATTAAATACAGTATGTGTCCACTGCTGCTGAAACCCTGTCCACCCACAGAAGAAATCTCTGCCCATCTCCAGCCAACCAATGAAGCACTGGTTATTTGTGGTGGGGTTTCGGCTGCCGAACACCATCATTTTACCTTAGTGAAAGACATTTAGAGACTGTGAGTCTCTCTGGGATGTCAGCTCCCATTTTTCGCTGAAGAGAGCCGGCTTATTCGCAAACGCAGCATCACTAGTGTGAGCGGGACTGTGGTGAAATCATGCTGTGTGTGGGAATGTACTGTGTGGGGCATCACGCTGTTTGAGTGGGAATGGCTGTAGGGCCCGGGGCATCCTCCTGTCGGTGGGGGCATCATACTGTGTAAGGAAAATGTACTGTGAGGGCATCATACTGTTTAAGAGGACTGTGTTGGCCATGAAAGTGGTACCATACTGTATGAGCACATTAATGGGCTTCACTAGGAGCAGTAGTTCTGTGTGGGCACATGCAAAGGAATTTGCAAGTTTAAGGAAGTGGCTTAACCGAAAATTTAAAACTGCCACAATATTCCACAGTATGTGTTCCTTTTTCCCGTCTTTAAAGGTTGGGAGGTATGAATGACTTGGAGGAGTGGAGTATGCCAGGTGACCCTATCACAATATATAATAGTGGGACAGGAGAGAGATCTTGAAAATTTTGACAGGTCTAAACCCAAAATATTTCAGAAAATGACATCATTTTTTATGACAATGACATTTATTTGCTTGCCTTTACCAACAGCTTCCTGGCATAGGACAGAAGCACACTAAAAGCCACATAAGACCCATGAGTTGATATCCAGTTTAGACCACTGGAAAAGCACTATTTGGTCTTTATGCATTTATCCCCTAATACGTCAATGTTAAAATAGCCAAACCCTTTCATCCAGATATGTTCATTCGTGTCATAGTCGTAATAAGCATTTCCTTTGCTTGGTGCAAAAATCCATTCAATCATCTTAGCCCTGTATCTAAATCCTGTATTTTTTTGGTTTGTTGGCATCTCTCTTGATACAGTGGCCATCAGCTCCCCTTAGACTTAACCCAGACAGGTGCCCTTCAGTTTATTTAAAGAAACAATTACTAAAAATATAAAAGAACTTTCACAAACAATAAATGCTAATTGAGCTGCAGTCACCCAGCTTTTCCAAACTTCTGAACAACACACCATGGTTCCACTAGCTAGGAAAATTTGCAGTCGGAAAGCCGAGTGCTACAATGTGATTGCGTATAAAATACAAGGTCGCCTCAAGGTCTTGAATGATTCCTTGGAGAAAAGCTTTATTAATCCGCAAACGTATCCCTGCTATAATCAGTCCGAGGAAATCTGTGTTTAGTGCGCCCCCTGGTGGGGATATTATATTAGACATGCAGAGATCCTGTTACAGTTGAGGCCAAAAGTTTTGAGACTAACACAAATTTTGTTTTTCACACTTAGCTACTTCAGTATTTTCAGATCTTTTCGTTGGATGTTTTAATTGTTACTGCAGTACAATTATCAACATTTTATTAGTTTTTAAAACTGTTATTAACAAATACTTTAAGTTTTAAGAGTCAATATTTACAGTGTTGTCCTTTATTTTTGAAGACTTCTGCCTTTCACCCTGGCAGCTGAATATCAGCTTTTGGGTCAAATCCTGGCTGATTCTTGTCTAATCAGTGGTTGGAGTTTATCACAATTTCATTGTTCTTATTTTTGAGGATTGACCACAGGTTCATAATGGGATTGACATCTGGGGATCCAAACATTAAAAAAAAAATTTCACTTAGTTTTCACAGTTGCCTTATGACAAGGTCTCCATCATGCTGGAAATAGAATTGTTCATCACCAAATTGCTCATGGACCATTGGGAGAAGTTGCTTTTGGATGAGGTTTAGATCTTATTCTTTATTCATGGCCATGTTGGTCAAAGTTATGAATGAGCACCTCTATGGATGAAAAGCCCCCACATATGAATGGTCTCAGGATGCTTTACGGTTGGCAGACACAGGACTCATGGTAGCACTCACCTTTTCTTCTCCGGACAATCATTCTTTCAGATGTCCCAAACAATCTAAAGAGTAGTGTTGAGCATTCCGATACCGCAAGTATCGGGTATCGGCCGATACTTGCGGTATCGGAATTCCGATACCGAGATCCGATATTTTTGTGATATCGGGTATCGGTATCGGAAGTGTAAAATAAAGAATTAAAATAAAAAATATTGTTATATTCACCTCTCCGGCGGCCCCTGGACATCAGCGGGAGGATCCGGCGTCCGGCACGGCTTCTTTCTTCAAAATGCGCGCCTTCAGGACCTGTGGAATGACGTCCCGGCTTCTGATTGGTCGCGTGCCGCCCATGTGACCGCCACGCGACCAATCAGAAGCCGCGACGTCATTCCTCAGGTCCTAGAAGGCGCTCATTCTAGGACTTTAGCTGAGGAATGACGTCGCGGCTTCTGATTGGTCGCGTGGCGGTCACATGGGCGGCACGCGACCAATCAGAAGCCGGGACGTCATTCCACAGGTCCTGAAGGCGCGCATTTTGAAGAAAGAAGCCGTGCCGGACGCCGGATCCTCCCGCTGATGTCCAGGGGCCGCCGGAGAGGTGAATATAACAATATTTTTTATTTTAATTCTTTATTTTACACTTTAATATGGATCCCAGGGCCTGAAGGAGAGTTTCCTCTCCTTCAGACCCTGGGATCCATGAGGATACCTTCCGATACTTGATGTCCCATTGACTTGTATTGGTATCGGATATCGGTATCGGCGATATCCGATATTTTTCGGGTATCGGCCGATACTATCCGATACCGATACTTTCAAGTATCGGACGGTATCGCTCAACACTACTAAAGAGGCTTCATCAGAGAAAGTAACTTTTACTCAAATACAGGGACTTATTTCCTTTGAAGAAGTCCCTTCAGACTGTTTAAGACATCTAGAAGAAAGACTTTGCAGAGAAGAAAAGGTGAGCGCTACCATTGGTCCTGTGTCTGTCAATAAAGCATCCTGAGAGTGTGGGGGCTTTCCATCCATGGAGGGCTCTCACTCATAATTTTGGCTAATAACACGGCCTGAATAAAGAATGAGATCTAACCATCCTTCAAGAACAACTTCTCCCAACCATCCAAGAGCAATTTGATGATGACAATGCTTTTTCCAGTTTGATGGAGACCTTGTCACAAGGCAAAAGAGATAACTAAGGCTACGTTCACATTTGCGTTGTGCGGTGCTGCGTCGGCGACGCAACGCACAACGCAAACAAAAACGCATGCAAAACGCATTGTTTTGTGACGCATGTGTCCTTTTTTGGCATGATTTTGGACGCAAAAAAAATGCAACTTGCTGCGTCCTCTGCGCCCTGACGCTTGCGCCAAAAAAGACGCATGCATCACAAAACGCAAGACAACGCATGTCCATGCGCCCCCATGTTAAATATAGGGGCACATGACGCATGCGTCACCGCGGCTGCGCCCGACGCAGCCCCGCAAAACGCTAATGTGAACGTAAGAGGCCCAGGGAACAAAACATTGAAATTTTGGGTCCACGCCAGGAAACTCCCCAGACCTTAGTTCCATTGACAAATTTAAGACAAATTAAATGAAGATAATAATACCAAAGAATTTGTGTTTGCAATCATTTTCAGGAAGAAACTGAGTATTATCTGACAGAATTGCAGGGGTGTTAATACTTTTGGCCATGACTGTATAGTCAATCCTCAAAAAGTGAGAGGACAAACAAACACACAAATTGTGATAAACTCCAAGCACTGACTAGACAAGAACGGGCGGTCATTAGTCAGATTTTGGCCCAGAAGCCAAAATCCAGCTGCCAGGGGAAAAAGCAGAAGTCGTGAAATATAAGGACTGACATTTTATATTTTGTATCATTGTAGAAGATTGATGTTTTGGTCAATAGCAATGTAAAGAGTATGAAATATTGATAATTGTACTCCAGTAAAAGTAGAAACATCCGACTAAAAGATCTAAAAACACTGAAGCAGCAAACGTTATGAAAACCAAAAATTGTGTCAGTCTAAAAAATTTTGACCACGACTGTAGGTTAAAATATATTGGGGAACTATTAAGAAAAAGGATTTTTGCACAAGTGGATCCCTTTACCTTTGAGGCTCATGGCAGCTGCTACTTCGGCAGTTTTATCTTCCTTGACTCCCCCACTAACACATACATTCTGTGACCATTGCACTATTCAAAGGATCCACTAACAGACCCCCATGTCTGCAAGTGGGTAAATGTAGACATTCAGCCTCCATTTAAAGGGGCAATAACCCTCAGGGCCATTTTCTGTGCAATCAATTGTTCTCTGGTATCAGCCAAGGGAATAACTTTCATCTTTTTGCATGTTGCCACCCCTGACCATCTTTTGCAGAGGCAGAGAGATAATAATGGGATTATAGGCCCATATGATACCACAATGCATTGCCCTATTGCTATAAGGTACCAATATAATAAAGACTTACTGGGTTCATAGAATAATGGAGATTTTTTTTTTATGGCATTGACAGTACGAGATAATTATTATGATATTTTATTTGTTTTATGCAAGCAGCGCTAAGCAATGCCAAACATGTAAATATTTGTTTTTACTTTTTACTTACATTTCTAAAAAAGGTCAGTGATATAATCTTTTATAGATTTTTTCTTTTTTTTCGATTTTTCTTGAACCTGTGATCACTTGTACAGTGAATTGCAATATTGCAATATTACAGGATAGTGTCAAATTTCTAATCTTCTTCATAGCTGTACAAACATGGTAAACACAGGGGCCTTTAGCCGCCAAGACAATGCTGACGGCACCCTGCCTCTATGCTGCAAGGGTGAGGTGGTGGTGGGGTGATGAGTGTTTTGAGGGGACAACAAGAGGAAATTGCAGATAGTCGAGCTTCAAGTATGAAGATATCAATGGTTAAAATCCATGACTTATTGGTTGTGATTAAAATGTGGTTATAGCCAACGCGTTTCGAGCTTTATTACATTTGAAATGCGTTGTTTTTTTCTTGTGCACTATAACACAATACTATCCGTAATTTTCTTTCCTTCAAAATTCACCTGGCGGTGGTGTGGTTCCGTGTTTTAGAGCTTGCCTCCTCTTTTATGTTTGAAGGGACACCTTCCTTCATTTCAAACATCTTAAATGCCACCATCACTAGTGACAGCGACGTCTAAGGTGTTAAGCTGCAGCAATCAGAGCACTTAGATTTGGGTTCCGGCTCCATAACACAGCCGGCACCCACTCTGTATGAAGCCGTCTCAGCTTCTAATTCGCTCAATACATGCCGTTTGAACTTTCACATGTACGGTGGTGCAAATTAAAACCAGACAAAGTGGACCCCACAGATTCTGTGAGCCCCAGCACCCTTTGGCACCGGCTCTGTGTATAGGGGATGCTAATGAGCACTTTTGACTACAAATTTTATTAAAAAACTCCCTACCTTTTCTCATAGAGAAGGGAAGAATCAACATCCTGTAAAACAGCCAGTGCTAAAGGTCCAGTAGGGGTTATATTGACCAGGCCAATTTCATACAGTCAGTGTTGGCCATCCACCTATGTGTATTTAGATACCTTTGATAAGCGGAAAAGGATCTTTCCCAGAGGTCCTTGGATCACATTGGATTTCTCTTAACGGCCCAATTACT
Organism: Ranitomeya imitator; assembly: GCF_032444005.1. Classification (NCBI taxonomy): domain Eukaryota; kingdom Metazoa; phylum Chordata; class Amphibia; order Anura; family Dendrobatidae; genus Ranitomeya; species Ranitomeya imitator. The sequence continues at coordinate 415,403,861 of NC_091283.1, read as the reverse complement.
GAGTATTTCCATTATCAGGACACCCACTCTGTATGGACCACACATTATTTAATAAATTAGATCAAATTGTGTAATTATCTTATGTAATGCCAGGAGTGGGCCCCATTTTAATTGCTGCTCTGGGGTTCCTTACCCTGACTGTCAACTAGGAGCCATCAAGGCTTATCTTTGCTGAGAACAAAAGGATCTGGCTTTTACATTCAAACTACCTGAACCTTATGCCCATTATACACATTTGATGGCTTGGCCGAGAGCCTTTCTGGCTGGCTTTCCTATCTCTGCCAAGAGCTCCTCTGTTCTCTATGAGAGAGCCACTTACAGACGCGGTGGCTTATCTCCGGGAGAACTAGAAGAGCATCATCAGGCCAAAATCAGACATGCTGGTTCCTCATCTCACCCGACAATTAATAGTCTGGGGTCCACATACACATGTTGGCTGGACTGTTGGGCAATAAGGGCGTATTTGGCTGCCATTAGTCTACTGTCTACCGGGCTTTATTTACCTGGCCGGGGGCCCCAAACACATTGAATGATTGGTATCTTCGAAATTGTATGCTTTGGTCAAACTTAATATGTATGGAAGCCTTAAGACATAGTATTCATAGGGTGTCTATGGCTGGTAGTCTGCTAACTTGCCGGCTGCCAGGTTGAGTGGGGCGAAAAAGACAGTTTGTTCATTGCCATCGACTCATTAGACTTCACTGTACCCTCAAAACTTGTGTCTGATAGTTTCCTTTATTTGTTCGTACATTCACATAAATTATCTGTGGTCACCTCTCCTCTTTCCTCCTTCCTGAAGCACATACATACATACACATTTGGCATCGTATATGTGTTAAACATAGGAGACATATGGAGATCCTACAGTTTTATATTGCAATGATCTTAAATAATCTTCCATCATGCATGTTTTTATATTTAGACTGACATGCAATCATAATGGACAAATGTTATATTGGAAAACTGGTCATTCATCTGTTGTAGCATCACTTTATATTGTTGTTGCCTGCGGAACCTCCAGAGGATTCAAAGAGTCGGAAAAGTTGTCACTTGGGTTTTTTTTTCCATCGGCTGTGCGACAGGGTCGTTGCATTCCAAGAATCTCCTTCACCATATCTCGAAAACTCCTACTCACGAAGCAATACAAGAAGAAATTGACAGCGGTGTTCAGTAAAGCTAACATATTTCCAATGTCCATAGCCAAGTGGACCCTCCAGTCCTTGTGGACAGACGATACATACATGTGAATGATTATGACTATGGTCCGAGGAGCCCATAGCACAGCAAATACAGTTGTGATGCTCATGAGTATGGCTGTGGTCTTGCCTATTCGAAGTTTGTACCTTTTGGTCTCAGACTTCCTTCTGAGCCTAAGGATGATGATGGTATTGATGAGAAAAAAGAAGGTGCAAGGAATGAAGTAAATTATGAAACAATGGACCCATTTGAGGACACGGTCTAGCACACCTGGTGCTCGAGGTTCTCTCCATACATCACTCCACCAGTAGAAAGGTATGCCGGTCACAAATGAGGCTAGAAAAACACTTACAATAATCTTACGTGTACGTTCTGGGTAGGAGAGAGAGCGATATTGTAAGGGAAGACACAAAGCAACATATCGATCCATGGTTAAAATGACAGTGATCCAGATGGACGCATGGTTGGAGGAGAACTCAAGGACACTGACCATATGAATGAACGCGTTGGGCACCTTGCGATGGAGGATGGCGGTCTGAAGAATGAAGCCAACAAAAATGATAAAAATCTGAGTCAAGATGTCGGAGGTGGTGAGGGCCAGAAGGTAGAAGTAGGAAGATTTCTTGGTCCTGGACGCCAGCTTTGAGAGGGCGAAAGCTGTTAGGATGTTTACTGTTGGAAGAAAAGAACATGGAAATTTTTAAAAATCCAGAGTCCTACATGTATTGCCTGACACATAGTGTCTGGGTAAATTTCTAGTTGTTTCTAAAAATCTATGTAGTGTTGGGCAACTCTTAGAAATAGCTATACCTAATGAACATCCCACGTGCCTGACGGAACTGAAAAAAAAGTTAGCCACATTTGACTAGGTTGTGTGTGGTATTGCAACATGGCCCCACTTTCTTCAAAAGAGCCATACTGCAATTCTAGACAAAACCTATTAACATGTGTGGTGCTATTTTAAGGAAAAAGCAGCCATGTTTTTCTCATTATGGACATATAAGGATATATATTCTACTCTGTGAAGAATTCAGCCTTTTTTTATTTAATGTACCCTATGGGAATATAAGTTAGATGTAATAGAAAACTATGGTATTCTTTATTTAGTCCAGTGGAATCTTATAGTGACATAAGTTTGGATTACTGAGATCTTATGAAGCCCTAAGTTCAGCTTAGTAGAACCCTATGTTGATTTAACCTCTGATCATTGGATCCCTATGGTAATTGTTACGCTTCTTGATATTTGGAAAGAACTGAAAATGGTTTTACTATGGCTATGCTGGAGTTCAAAGTCTGAGGGACACCTTATTTTGTTCCCTCATAGTAGTCACCTATTTGCAGCAATATTGCTATGACAGCACAAGACCAGACATGGAAAATGGAAGAAGCCTATGAAGCCTGTTCAGGAACTTGGAGCATGGGACAAGAGGATGAGTCCAGGAAGAGGCTAGAAGCTGAAAGCAACAACATGGAGAGCAGAATAGGATCTGTGATGAGGAACACGGCGTGTAAAAATAGACTAGGAATTGAAGCTAAATGATGATCCAGAGACTTTTTCAGAGTGAGAACCAGTAACTATCTAGGAGCAGCAAGGCGGTGGAATAAGGAAATATCAGAGGCAATGTCCAGGAGTAGACCAGGGTTGAAACTAAGAGATGCTGGGTGCAGCGTCCAGGAGCAGGCCTTGGATGGAACAAGGAGATACTAGGTTCAGGACTTTGTCAGAACCAGTAGGTATGAGGCATAATAGCAAAAAACAGCCAGCAGTTTCTTGGGACTGTGACTGAGAAGAGGCCTCAAATGGATCTAGGAAATACTAAAACAATGCAAAGCACAATCCAAAAATGAGGCATTGTCATAACATAGTCAAAGGAGTCAGGATGCAACACCGCAAGCCCAATATAAAAATATGATGATCTGAGTTCAGCTCCCATTTGCATTTTTAAGGTAATGTAGGTCTGATTCGGTGGAACCCTGTGATGATCTTAACAAGACCAAAGTTGTCTAGCTCATAGTAATAGTATCAGTTAGTCAAATCTTAAACTAGAAAAAGACAAAAAAAAATTGGGACTGTAAATGTGATATAGTAACTTCTTTGTTCAAAATATCAATATAGACAATATATATATATATACAGTGTGGGGTCAGCTAAAAAAACAGACAAAGAGACTATGGGTCCCCAAAAGAAAATTGGCTTTCCCAAGATTCCCAGTACAAATAAACAATTTGGGAAACTGACACCAAAATTAACAAGCCAAACAAACAAGTAAGATAATATTCTATATCACAAAATATCCAGATGTATATACAGGTCCTTCTCAAAAAATTAGCATATAGTGTTAAATTTCATTATTATTAATGATTACAATTAAACTTTCATATATTATAGATTCATTATCCACCAACTGAAATTTGTCAGGTCTTTTATTGTTTTAATACTGATGATTTTGGCATACAACTCCTGATAACCCAAAAAACCTGTCTCAATAAATTAGCATATTTCACCCATCCAATCAAATAAAAGTGTTTTTTAATAACAAACAAAAAAACCAACAAATAATAATGTTCAGTTATGCACTCAATACTTGGTCGGGAATCCTTTGGCAGAAATGACTGCTTCAATGCGGCGTGGCATGGAGGCAATCAGCCTGTGACACTGCTGAGATGTTATGGAGGCCCAGGATGCTTCAATAGCGGCCTTAAGCTCATCCAGAGTGTTGGGTCTTGCGTCTCTCAACTTTCTCTTCACAATATCCCACAGATTCTCTATGGGGTTCAGGTCAGGAGAGTTGGCAGGCCAATTGAGCACAGTAATACCATGGTCAGTAAACCATTTACCAGTGGTTTTGGCACTGTGAGCAGGTGCCAGGTCGTGCTGAAAAATGAAATCTTCATCTCCATAAAGCATTTCAGCCGATGGAAGCATGAAGTGCTCCAAAATCTCCTGATAGCTAGCTGCATTGACCCTGCCCTTGATGAAACACAGTGGACCAACACCAGCAGCTGACATGGCACCCCACACCATCACTGACTGTGGGTACTTGACACTGGACTTCAGGCATTTTGGCATTTCCTTCTCCCCAGTCTTCCTCCAGACTCTGGCACCTTGATTTCCGAATGACATGCAAAATTTGCTTTCATCAGAAAAAAGTACTTGGGACCACTTAGCAACAGTCCAGTGCTGCTTCTCTGTAGCCCAGGTCAGGCGCCTCTGCCGCTGTTTATGGTTCAAAAGTGGCTTTACCTGGGGACTGCGGCACCTGTAGCCCATTTCCTGCACACGCCTGTGCACGGTGGCTCTGGATGTTTCCACACCAGACTCAGTCCACTGCTTCCTCAGGTTCCCCAAGGACTGGAATCGGTCCTTCTCCACAATCTTCCTCAGGGTCCGGTCTCCGCTTCTCGTTGTACAGCGTTTTCTGCCACATTGTTTCCTTCCAACAGACTTACCATTGAGGTGCCTTGATACAGCACTCTGGGAACAGCCTATTTGTTGAGAAATTTCTTTCTGGGTCTTACCCTCTTGCTTGAGGGTGTCAATGATGGCCTTCTTGACATCTGTCAGGTCGCTAGTCTTAAGGTACCTTCACACATAACGATATTGTTAACGATATCGTTGCTATTTGTGACGTAGCAACGATATCGTTAATGAAATCGTTATGTGTGACAGCGACCAACGATCAGGCCCCTGCTGGGAGATCGTTGGTCGCTGAATAAAGTCCAGAACTTTATTTCGTCGCTGGACTCCCTGCTGATATCGCTGGATCGGCGCGTGTGACACCGATCCAGCGATGTCTTCACTGGTAACCAGGGTAAACATCGGGTAACTAAGCGCAGGGCCGCGCTTAGTAACCCGATGTTTACCCTGGTTACCATGCTAAAAGTAAAAAAAAACAAACACTACATACTTACCTACAGCCGTCTGTCCTCCAGCGCTGTGCTCTGCACTCCTCCTGTACTGGCTGTGAGCCGGAAAGCAGAGCGGTGACGTCACCGCTCTGCTTTCCGGCTCCCAGACAGTACAGGAGGAGAGCAGAGAAGCAGAGCGCAGCGCTGGAGGACAGACGGCTGTAGGTAAGTATCTAGTGTTTGTTTTTTTTTTACTTTTAGCATGGTAACCAGGGTAAACATCGGGTTACTAAGCGCGGCCCTGCGCTTAGTTACCCGATGTTTACCCTGGTTACCGGCATCGTTGGTCGCTGGAGAGCGGTCTGTGTGACAGCTCTCCTGCGACCAAACAGCGACGCTGCAGCGATTCGGATCGTTGTCGGTATCGCTGCAGCGTCGCTAAATGTGAAGGGGCCTTTACCCATGATGGGGGTTTTGAGTAATGAACCAGGCAGGGAGTTTATAAAAGCCTCAGGTATCTTTTGCATGTGTTTAGAGTTAATTAGTTGATTCAGAAGATTAGGGTAATAGGTCGTTTAGAGAACCTTTTCTTGATATGCTAATTTATTGAGACAGGTTTTTTGGGTTATGAGGAGTTGTATGCCAAAATCATCAGTATTAAAACAATAAAAGACCTGACAAATTTCAGTTGGTGGATAATGAATCTATAATATATGAAAGTTTAATTGTAATCATTACATTATGGGAAATAATGAAATTTAACACTATATGCTAATTTTTTGAGAAGGACCTGTAATCAATTTCTACACTTGTGACGTATTATAGACAATTGCATCAATGTGTGTGACATATATATCATATATAGTTGTGCTCAAGCGTTTACATACCCCTGCTGAATTTTTGCTTTCCTGGCTTTTTTCAGAGAATATGAATGATAACACCAAACCTTTTTCTCCACTCATAGTTAGTCGTTGGGTGAAGCCATTTATTGTCAAACTTCTGTGTTTTTTTCCTTTTAAATCATAATGACAACCCAAAATATCCAAATGACCCTGATCAAAAGTTCACATACCCTGGTGATTTTGACCTGGTAACATGCACAGAAGTTGACACAAATGGGTTTGAATGGCTACTAAAGGTAACATCCTCACCTGTGACAAATGCCAGGAAAATTGTTCGGGATGCAAAGAGAAACCCACAAAAACCATCAGCTGAAATTTTGATACCATAATAGTCAAGCAAAAGGCATTGCATATAACAATAAATAACTGGGTATAATAGATCTATAGATGCATTTGCAATAACATGAGATAAATTGGAATAATACTTTATACTGTATGTGTAACCTGAAAATTATACAGATTACAGATAGAAAGATTACGTATACAAAATATTGCAGAAACGAATACATACCATTATGTCATTTATTGTTTATAAAGTTCTAGCTAGTGCACAGGCAGATCCCAGGTGATGACATAAAGTATGGAACGTGCTAGAAAGTAAAATAGCTAGCCATAATAATTAATTTCCTATAGACACGATGTTATGTGCCTATAACTGTGAGAGGTCACTAAGGGGGGCTACAGTCACCTCTACACTCGTTTCACCGCTCTGGGCTTCGTCAGGAGGCATGGCATAATGTAAAAGGGGGTGCTTTAAATAGTGTGTTAAAATTGCAATATAATTAAACACTGCTGTGTGCTGTATGCATGTTAATATATGACCAATTATCAGAGATTCATACTCTGTCCCCCTTCTCTAAGACGCGTAAATGGGCTGTGCCATAAAGGAAAAGAAAGATTTGATCATTATCAAAACCTGTACAGACCCATCTTAGATAGGAGCTGACACGATAATACGGTGCAGAAGAGACTATATAATCTATCCCCGCTGATGGCGCAGACCACGCATGTGGCCAGGTAATAAATTGCACCATCTAACAGAGGGGATTGTGCCTGCAATAGCCAGTGGCAGCAAGTCGGTGCCCCTCCGATTGTGATGTTCCACCCACAGGGGCACTGCACGAGATTGGAGGAAGGATGTGTCCTCATCCCCACCATCACCACGGCAACCATCCACCGCACGCAATATATCAGGAAAAGTATCTAAGCTATAACAAAATAAAATAGACCCTCTACCGAGTGCTCCTAAACAATAAGAAAAAAATATGATTAGGGAATATACATAGTATATAGTGGGGAAAACAAGTATTTGATACACTGCCGACTTTGCAAGTTTTCCCACCTACAAAGAATGGACAGGTCTGTAATTTTTATCGTAGGTACACTTCACGTATGAGAGACGTAATCTAAAAAATAAAATCAGAAAAACACATTGTATGATTTTTAAATACCGGTAATTTGCTTTTTCATGAAATAAGTATTTGGTACAATAGAAAAGCAGAACTTAATAATTGGTACAGAAACTTTTGTTTGCAATTATAGAGGTCATACATTTCATGTAGTTCTTGACCAAGTTTGCACACACTGCAGCAGGGATTTTGGCCCACTCCTCCACACAGATCATCGCCAGATCTTTCAGGTTTCGAGTTTGTTGTTGGGCAATATTGAGTTTCAACTCCCTCCAAAGATTTGGGTTCAGGTCTGAAGACTGGCTAGGCCACTCCAGGACCTTGAAATGCTTCTTATAGCCACTCCTAGTTGCCATGGCTGTGTGTTTCAGGTTATTGTTATGCTGGAAGACTCAGCCATGACCCATCTTCAATGCTCTTACTGAGGGAAAGAGGTTGTTGGGCAAAATCTTGCCCTACATGACCCCATCCATTCTCACATCAATATGGTGCTGTCATCCTGTCCCCTTTGCAAAAAAGCACCTCCAAAGTATGATGTTTCCCCCATCATGCTTCACGGTTGGGACTGTGACAGTTCTATTATTTCATCTGAGCTTCTCCCATGTCTCCTCTAGATCATCCACAAGGTCATTGGCGAACTTCAAATAGGCCTGGACATGTGCTGGGGTGAGCAGAGGACCTTGAGGGCTCTGTAGGATTTTAATCCATGACAGCGTGGTGTGTTACTAACGGTAATGTTTGAGACTGTGGTCCCATCTTTATTCAGGTCATTGACCAGGTTCTCCCATATAGTTCTAGGCTGATTCCTGACCTTTCTCAGAATCATCCTTACCCCATGAGGAGAGATCTGAATGGAGCACCAGACCGAGGAAGAGTCATCTTGTGTTTCTTCCATTTTCCAATAATTGTGCCAACAGTTGTTGCCTTCTCACCAAGCTGCTTTCCTATTGTCCTGTAGCCCATCACAGCCTTGTGCAGGTCTACTATTTTGTCCCTAGTGTCCTTCGGACAGTTCTTTGGTCTTGGTCATGGCGGAGTGTTTGGAGTGTGATTAATTGAGTGTGTGGACAGGTGTTTTTTATACAGGTAATAAGTTCAAACAGGTGCAATTAATACAGGTAATGAGTGCAGAGTAGGAGGGCATCTTAAAGAAAAACTAACAGGTCTGTGAGCGCTAGAACTCTTGCTGATTGGTAGATGATCAAATACTTATTTCTGGTTTTTATTTTTAGATCAGATACTTATTTTCCCCACTATATATATATATATATATATATATATATATATATATATATATATATATATATATATATATATATATATATGTACACAGTACAGACCAAAAGTTTGGACACACCTCATTTAAAGATTTTTCTGTATTTTCTTGAATATGAAAATTGTACATTACACTGAAGGCATCAAAACTATGAATTAACACATGTGGAATTATATACTTAACAAAAAAGTGTGTAAAAACTGAAATTATGTCTTATATTCTAGGTTTTGTGGACTGCTTTGTGCACTCTTGGCATTCTCTTGATGAGCTTCAAGAGGTAGTCACCGGGAATGGTTTTCACTTCACAAGTCAGGTTTAATAAGTGGGATTTCTTGCCTTATAAATGGGGTTGGGGCCATCACTTGTGTTGTGCAGAAGTCTGGTGGATACACAGCTGATAGTCCTACTGAATAGACTGTTAGAATTTCTATTATGGCAAGAAAAAAGCAGCTAAGTAAAGAAAACGAGTGGCCATCATTACTTTAAGAAATGAAGGTCTGTCAGTCCGAAAAATTGGGAAAACTTTGAAAGTGTCCCCAAGTGCAGTGGCAAAAACCATCAAGCGCTACAAAGAAACTGGCTCACATGAGGACCGCCCCAGGAAAGGAAGACCAAGAGTCACCTCTACTTCTGAGGATAAGTTTATCCGAGTCACCAGCCTCAGAAATTGCAGGTTAACAGCAGATCAGATTAGAGACCAGGTCAATGCCACACAGAGTTCTAGCAGCAGACACATCTCCTCAACAACTGTTAAGAGGAGACTTTGTACAGCAGGCCTTCATGGTAAAATAGCTGCTAGGAAACCACTGCTAAGGACAGGCAACAAGCAGAAGAGACTTGTTTGGGCTAAAGAACACAAGGAATGGACATTAGACCAGTGGAAATCTGTGCTTTGGTCTGATGAGTCCAAATTTGAGATCTTTGGTTCCAACCACCGTGTCTTTGTGCGATGCAGAAAAGGTGAACGGATAGACTCTCCATGCCTGGTTCCCATAGTGAAGCATGGAGGAGGAGGTGTGATGGTGTGGGGGTGCTTTGCTGGTGACACTGTTGGGTATTTATTCAAAATTGAAGGCATACTGAACCAGCCTGGCTACCACAGCATCTTGCAGCGGCATGCTATTCCATCCGGTTTGCGTTTAGTTGGACCATCATTTATTTTTCAACAGGACAATGACCCCAAACACACCTCCAGGCTGTGTAAGGGCTATTTGACCAAGAAGGAGAGTGATGGGGTGCTATGCCAGATGACCTGACCTCCACAGTCACCAGACCTGAACCCAATTGAGATGGTTTGGGGTGAGCTGGACCGCAGAGTGAAGGCAAAAGGGCCAACAAGTGCTAAGCATCTCTGGGAACTCCTTCAAGATTGTTGGAAGACCATTTCCGGTGACTACCTCTTGAAGCTCATCAAGAGAATGCCCAGAGTGTGCAAAGCAGTCATCAAAGCAAAAGGTGGCTACTTTGAAGAACCTAGAATAGAAGACATAATTTCAGTTGTTAGGCTACGTTCACATTTGCGTTGTTGGGTGCAGCGTCGTCAACGCATACCGATGCATGCGTCATGCGCCCCTATCTTTAACATGGGGGGCGCATGGACATGCGCTGGTATGCGTTGTACTGCATTTTATGATGCATGCGTCATATAGACACACAAGACAGGGCGCAGAGGACGCTACTTGTAGCTTTTTCCCTGCACCAAAATTCCTGATCTGTAGGATCTTATGACAACGCATGTGTCGCAAAACGCTGCGTTGTGCACATACGTTGTTGGTTGCATCGCGTCGCCGACGCTGCGCCCAACAACGCAAATGTGAACGTAGCCTAACACACTTTTTTGTTAAGTATATAATTCAACATGTGTTAATTCATAGTTTTGATGCCTTCAGTGTGAATGTACAATTTCCATAGTCATGAAAATACAGAAAAATCTTTAAATGAGAAGGTGTCCAAACTTTTGGTCTGTACTGTGCATATATATATATATATATATATATATATACACGAGAGTTACAGCGATATAGCTTGTATCTTGTATATAAATAAGAAAATTATAATTGACAACCAAAAGAGCAGATAAAATGAAGAAATAGAAGAGGAAAGAGAGGTCTAATAAAAATTAAAAAAAATATAATAGTAGTAGTAAAAAGAAGATGAATAAAGTATAACAAAGTACCATTAATGATATATAATGTGTAATCATATATTATAGTCATTACAGCTAAGAGTCTTAGTTTGGTCTGGTAGAACCAAACATGATCCAGTCTTGCTGGTGTAAAAAACTGACTTAGACTCATGCCCTAAAAATATAAAGTAAGAGCACATGTGCGTAGTGGGTCACCACATTTTTTAATTGTTTCTCCGAGAAAGGGTGGACAACTAAATCTCATGTGCCAAAAAATTGTGGAATCTTTTTTTCACAGTAGCTCAATACTATCCTTTCCTTACTGTCTAATGTAAGATCCTGTAGAGGGGATTAGAACCTGAATGGAAGGACTTCTTCCATGATGGATGTGAATAGGCTAGAGCTCACTGCCAACTCTTTTTGGACACAAAGCATTCCTCCTATTGAAACCCAAGATCTGACTAAGTAGGGTCAGTCATAGAATATAGCCTTATATTGTACAATATGAGCAATTATGTATTTAGGGACAATAGTATAACGTTGGTATAGTCTTCTAGTCAAGTGACGTGTAAATTACTGTAAGATAAATGTGTGCCCAAGCATTAACATCCATAATCATCCATTTCCACCATTGTGACATTGGTACACTAAGGTAACACAGAGCATCTGTCGGCACTGTGATTGCTGTCACGTCAGCACTATTCACTATGGAGATACAGCTATGGGCCAGTCTGGACATTTTGTAAAGTAAATACGCATAGTGATAACCAATGTCCAAGATTGTGTGCCCATGTAAAGATGGCAAATAACTAGAGGACATTTGTGCACACTTGGCTTGATCTATGCTCATTGAGGCCATTTTTGAAGGACAAGACTACTTACCATCTCTTGATGGAAAATTACATTTAGGAGACGCTTGGCTAAAGTAGCGGAAATCATGAAGAGTAATGAATGCTGAGGAAAACCAGTGGTGCAACTTCTGGCAGATGATTACTTTCATATTTTTAACACTGACTAGCAAAATTAGATCTGGCACGGGCGATGTTGCCATTCTTACTGGAGCTAGTACTGTGCTATGATTTGTCATTGATCGAAGGGGTTAAAGTAATTAAAAGAGGCCCCTTTAACTTTGTGTCTGAATGGCACCACTTCTGATCAAAGTCTTACTAAAGGGCACTGTATAGACATTAAACTGTGCTGTTCATCTTCATGTAAAGTGGCATTGACCAAACAATACATAGCACTGTTCATTGGGGCAATGTGTAGTGTTATTTGGCCATTATTTGTACTATAATATCACCTATATGACCAAATGTCAGTCAATATTTTCCATAATATATTTTTTGCATTGTAGGTATCTTCTTTGGGAAGACCACCCCTTTAGAAGGTAAATTTTCAAGGTAATACTCAATGGTAATTTCCAAAAAGTACACTGTATGAGTAGGCTCACAGCTGTGTTGGAGGTTCTTACTTTTGATACAGATTCCTTAAAATAACCTGAAGATGTAAAACAACATGCTGCACTTTTTTCCTTAAAAATGAAGGACAAATGATGGGAAGCTAATGTGTCCCACATAGTCAATAGGGTCAGCTAACACAGAACAGCAGAGCTAAGACAGTACAGCAGAAGTGAAGTTTGTCTCACTAAAAAAAAATTTGCCGCTGCAGGTGCCGTCTCATTATGCATAAGCTTCCATATCACAGAAAGCCTGTGGGGAGAGGGTTCGGGAAGCTCAGCAAAAGTTGATAGCTCTGTGAGTAGACAGCTGTAAATGTGCTTTGTTGTGTTTGTAATAGGACAAGGTTCCACTCTGCTGCATAGTGATAGTTATTATCAGTTACATACTATGAGAAGACTAGCGTAAATGTGAACATAGCCTATGACTCTTGGAATTATTTACCCGAGCACTGTAATATATTGTTCAATATTGCCCAGGAAGATGCCATCTATATGTGCATGTAGGTCATAGGAAGTTGAATAAAATGATACCTTGATATTTGAGATCTGATGTCTTATTAAAGAGAAATCCACATTTTTCTTTTATGCATGGAACGATTCCACCACTTAGTGCTAAGCTATCAGTGATTGATAGCTCAGTTATTCAGTCTGGTGCAGGGGCATGCTGAGCTGTCTGTGCAGTGATTGACAGCTCAGTTACCCAGTCTGGTGCAGAGGCATGATGAGTTGTCTGTGTTTTTATTGACAGCTCGGCCATCCAATCTGAGATTGTGAAGTGCTGAGCTCTCATCAGGTGCTCTCGGTTATTTTGATTATTCAGCTAAATAACTAATCTGGCTGTCCCAGATAGGTTTCAGTCATAGCTTCAGCAAAGAGTTGTTGATTACTCTGTGCCATGTATTTTTGCTTGTTGATATATTGCTGCCTGACCTTGGACCTTGTTCTGACCATACGTCTGTTTAACCACTTTGCTCTGGTCCGCTATCCTCCTGGTATTTTGACCTCGGACCATTATCTGACTCTTCCCTGTGTTTGTGAAGTACCCTTTTGGCTCTTGCCCCGGATTCTATAGTCACACACAGCACTGCAGTGAGATGAGAGTTAACACAGCACAGGAGATCTAACACAGTACAGCAGAGAAAACAAGCTACAAAAAGTAGATACCATAGCCAAAGCCAGGCAAGTGCAACCAGTAGGCAACAGGTGCATCTGAAGTAGCCAGTGGGCCAAGGACAGGTTTAAGAGCCTAGTGATCCAGGAGTGTACTGTTCTGTTGTACTGTGAGGATGAAATTTTAGAGTATGGAGAGTAGTCACAGATACCAGAGTGAGGAGTGAGTCTCACAAAAAGAACTGGGAAGTGGTCCTAAGACTATGACTGAGCCTGAAGTGTGAGATGACTATATGGTTGCAAGTCCAGAGGTGTTAAAGCGGCAAGACAAGCTCTAGCGCATCGGTAAATGTGGAGAGATCAGAAGGTTGAATTTTTTTAACGATGAACAACAGCAGAACTTTTCAAAATATATATTCAAGTACCGACATATTGGAAACCTTTAAATTACGCCATATTGAACTTTCCCTATAGTTTGATTTCTTGTCGGAGAACCAGTATATACTAGGTGCAAACTACAGATGGTGTAGTGACTTCTGGTCTGCCACTATTCTTCTAATCTGCATTTTTTTTTAATGGAAATAGGTAAAGGAAATTACAACTATAATGGGCAACATAAAGTTGTCTTTGGTAATCAGGTCACCTAACTGCATACAAGAATATACCCATATATGTTAGATTGAAGATGTAGGAATTTGCCAATTTCAGTAGGATCAGTGAATGCGGGCTTTAAATATACTTGGGTGCAATTGGGTGACCAGGTGACCAAAAACAACTTTCCATTGCGTTATGAATGGATTACTATGGTTGCTACTTTCTGTTGGAGGAGATAAAGCAACTTGAACCCAAATGGGAGATTAGTCAACATCTTGCTACATTCCCTACATGGAGAATAGTAAACACTTTGCGTGGGGTTCATGTGCATGGATATCTGGAAAGATATTTGTTGTCTGGCATTTATCTAAGGATTATGGACACTTTTCCTCTTCTGCTCCTCTCACAGCTTTCAACTATGTGCATCTTACTCATACAGTCACTTTCATTAACATATACGGCATGACACCTAAGGTAAGGAATTAGCAACCACCTGATAGCCCACATCGATCTTTACCAACCATAAAGAGTTTTCGAATCGGTTTTCTTATAGCCTCGTCTTTTGACACTTAGACTGTAATTGTATTCATATGCAGAATGACACATTCACATAAAATGAGGAAATGCATAGAAATGTAATTTCCCCTATTTATAGAATTTATGTTTCCTTTTGCACTTGGGGGCAAATATATTCACCCTACGTGTCATGGCCAATGTATGAAATATAAAGGACAGCTGTCGGTGCTGCATCATGTAACTGCATTACAGGAGTAAAGTGAATCAGCAAAATCAGCAGTACAGGTTATACATCGTAAATAGACAATAAAGCCTTGTCTTCGATTACACCGCCTCAGGCTTGTGCTGTTCTCATCCTTAAGTAGATTTGTGTTTCTGAGAACAGATGTATCAGAATGGCTGCATGACCAGCAGTAAATATAGGTATATGGTGCAGCAATAATGGTGCCTTTCAAGATGTGTAAGCTGCCTGTGCCATAAGCACCAATGCCACCCCATACCATCAGAGGTGCAGAACTGGGCGCTGATATCAAGCTGGATGGTTCCTCCCCTCTTTAGTCCACAGGACACGACATCCATGGTTTTCATCAAGAATTTCACATTTTGATTAATCTGACCACAGAACAGTTTTCCATTTTGCCTCAGTCCATTTTAAATGAGTTTCGGCCCAGAGAAGACGGCAGCGTTTCTGAATTGTGTTGATATAAGGCTTCTTCTTTGCATGATTGAGCACTGCAAACTGTGTTCACAGACAATAATTTCTGGAAATATTCCTGAGCCCTTCATGGAAGTATTCTTGAGACCAAATATTGCATGTTTTTAAATCAGTGCCCTCTATGGACCCATAGATCACAAGCTTCCAATATTGAACGTTTTGCCTCGTCCCTTGTGAACAGTGATTTATCCACAATCTCTGAATCTCTTGATGATAGTATGTTCTGTAGATGGTGAGATATTTCAAATCTTTGCATTTTAAGTTGAGGAACTTTTTTTTCTGAAAATTTTCCACAGTTTTTAGACATAGCTTGGTGCTTCTTTGACCTTCTTTGCTTCTGAGAGACTCTGCCTTTCTAACATGCTCTTTTTATACACAGTCATGTGACTTAGTTGGAAATTGACCCTTCAGCTGTTCTTCATTATTACCACTTACTTTTCCACCATTTTCTTAACCTTCCCCCAACGTTTGAGACGTGTTGCTGCCATCAATTTCTAAACAAGTTACCGTATGTTTTTCTCAAATGAAATTGAAAGATGTCTAACTTTCACCTTCTGATCTGTTCTATGTTCTGAGTATAATATGCCTATAAGAGATGTCCAAATGATTGCATTTTTCTTTGCTTTCCATTTTACACAGTGTCCCAACCTTTTTGATATTGGGATTTTAGTTAAACCATACAGTATATGTCACAAAACAGTCCAGCATAGCTCTTGGCAGAAACACTATATCTCTTGAATCAATTAAGAATATGTACAGACTCTGATCTATCAGCGGTTGCAGGGAGATGTAAGCTCAGAGCTATGAATAAGAATTGAACTTTCAGTAAGGAGACAGTAGTTATAATGTATATGCTGAATAGTGCCTGACGTACATACTGCATTTGTGAAATCAACAAAGCACCATATGTTCAGACACTGAAACATCAGGGGCTGCAGAAAAATGTGAATTCAAAGCTATGAATGAGAACTGAACAAAAAATTAGGAACGAAAAGTAGTTATATGTGTAGCACAATGCTTGTCATAAAAAAATGTCAAATTAACAAAGCACCATACCATGTGTACAGATACTGAACCATGAGGGGCTGCAGAAAAATGAAAGTTCAAAGATACAGATGAGAATTGAGCTTAAATTAGGAGCCATAGTAGTTATGTGGGCATTAAAGTTCCTGGCATAAACAATATACGTCAAATCATCAAAGCACCATCAGTACAGACACTGAAACACCAGGGCTGCACAGAGGTGTTAGCTCACAGTGTAATGACGAGATTCCTTCTAAAATGCATGGATTTTCCTTGCTGTGTTTTCTGGGATCTAATTGTGGCTGTCTTTCATCGAATCCGGTAGGCATTTTTTTCCAGCAGATTTGTGAAGTTAGTCTCCTGTTATCATTTGCATGAAACATATGGCATACTTGCCCTTTATACACCTAATGTGTTGGTGCATGTACAAGGCGTCATTTGTATGAACCTTACACTCATTATGCACCCAGATTAAGAGGTTAATTGCCCCTCATTGCAACTCTTAAAGGGGTTAACAAGGCTGCAGCAATTGATCCATGTATCCTGTATAAATTGATAAATAATGTGTCACCTATATTCTGTCCCTCTCCCTGAAACATTTTACATGGATTTAATATAAGAATTATGAATAATGTGCTAATCATTGGGTGTTCTCACGTAATCAGCCACATGTTACCAGGGCAATGTAGCTGAACGTAATTAATGACCAATTATACAAACCTTGCCCACGTAGACATGAAGAGAAAAACATGTGGTTTCGGTATCACACAAACTTATGGGAGTAGTGATATAAAATTATATGTATATTTACCATGTGAAGAAGAAAAACAGATAGAGAGACAAGAAGAAAATGAAGAACAAGACAAAAAATAAAAGGAGAAAGAAGAAAATAAAGAAGAGAATGTAAGACAAATAAAGTAAGTAGATGTAAAAAGAAAAAGGAAGAAGAAAAGTTAAGAACAAGTGAAAAGAAGGAAGTAAAGGAAAAATAAGAAAAATAGGAAGAATTCTAAAAGAGGAATAAACTAAAGAAGACAATAAAGACATATAAAGGAGAAGAACAGGAAAAAAAAGTAGAAGAGCAAAAGAAAGATAAAGAAGTTGAAAAAGAAGGAAAGAGAAGAAGAAAGGAGGAACAAATAAACATGAAAGTAGAAGAAATAGGAAGAAAAAAAGAAACAGAAAAAGAAGAAAAGAGAAGGAAAATAAAACACTAAAAAGAGAGAATAATATAAAGAAGAATCAGAATGAACAGGAAAAAAAAGAAAGTTGAAAAAGAAAGAAGGAAAGAGAAGAAGAAAGTAAGAACAATTAAACAGGAAAGTAGAAGAAATAGGAAGAAAAAAGAAACAGAAAAAGAAGAGAAGAGAAGCAAAGAAGGAGAAAATTAACAATGAAAAGAGAAGAAAAAAAAAAAAGTGAATATGACAAAGGAAAAAGACGAGGTGGAAAAAAGAGGACGGAGAAAAGACAAAAATAGGAAGGGGAAATGGAGAAAAAGTGTGAAAAAAATGAAAAGTAATAATAAGTAAAAGCTAAAAAGTAAGAAAACAAAAAATAAAAAAAAAGAAGTAAAAGGAAGAAAGAAGAAAATGTATGAAGAAGAAAGGGAGAAAACAAAAGAAAAAAGATATAGCAGAACAGGAGGAAGGAAATTAAAAGAATTTGAAAACGGAAAGTGAAAAGATACCAAAGAACAATAAATAATTAGGTAGATTATAGGATTTAAATGCTGTTTTCTTAATTTCTATATGTCAAGTATGCTCGGGCTAAGTCCACTAGATTGGACCAGTGGCCAAAGAGATGGCACAACATATGAATTGGAAAACCAATGGCCTCAATAGCGTGAAGACATCTCATGTTAAAAGGAACCTGTCACCTGAATTTGGCAGGATTGGTTTTCGGTCATATGGGCGGAGTTATTGGGTGTTTGATTCACCCTTTCCTTACCCACTGGCTGCATGCTGGCCGCAATATTGGATTGAAGTTCATTCTATGTCCTCCGTAGTCCCGCCAAATTCAGGTGACAGGTTCCCTTTAAGTGTTGGAAACAATTGATTTTAATAGAGTGATGGCTGTACTAGTGGTGATGGTATGACAATCTGAGCTGTGACAACCTTCAACAATAAACTATTGCTACTACTAGGTTGATTATCCTGAGAGACCGTCTTTGGCTTTTAGTAGGTTTTAACCAAGGGTAACTTAAATGGTTTTTCAAATGCTATCACAAAACATTTGTACAAATATATTGAAGTTCATTGGGAAACTCATGCTAGGGCATGGGTAACAAGCTTCTACACTCACCTGGTAAACCAAAACCAAGTAGTACACTATAATATATAACTGGTATATAGCCAAGCACACAAGGGGAAGGGTTTGTTTTTTGGCCTTCCTCTTCCACTGCCAACATGGATGTTTTGTTTTCACTGGTATTTTGTAAAGGGATCATCTTTAGAAGTCATAAGTGCAGTTCTGGGGAGAGAAAAATGGAGATGTTGACTTCATTATCCACAAAATGTATAACTACTACAATGTCTTAGCCTCAAAATGACACTTTCAGTAAAATGTTCAAGGCTATGCTTCTGGTTGGGTATTACATTTTTGCAGTGCAGAAATATCTGAATCCCCCAAAACAACCACCTTTAGGGAAGTATTATGGTGGTCTTCATGAAAATCATAGTAAAAGACTTAGGTTCCACCTGAGAAGGTTATAAGTCAAGACCATCATATTTTCATGAAACACTTGAGAAGAAGTGACGGATAATGAACCCTTCAAATTTGATCCAGTTTCTTTTTATAGGAGCACAGTAAACCCCCCAAAAATGGCCAAGATAGTACAGGACTATAATGACGAAACACTGTATGGTGTAGCCTCCTCAGAGTCCATATTGTATAAGCTCCTAATAGAGAAGCAAATCAGTTTGCCAAAATCTACAGAAGAACTTGGAAATGTTCTCCAAGATCCTCGGAACAAACTGCTTGCTAACTTAACTAACTTTCTTACCATATGAACTAGAGTTTTGAGGATCTGCAGTCACATCTTGAAGTAGATTTGTCCCCAGTGCTATAATTGCAAAATAAAAAGTTTAGTTGGTTAAGCAAAGCAAATCAGTCATGGGCAGTAGGACAATAACTCAACAGGAAGAAATGTCTGATATGTGGAAGATCCAACTCTGGTACCCTTGATTGGCGATTTTGAGCTCTATGTTGGGAAAATGTTTTAAAGGCTGGACATAGTTAATTGGTTTTTAAGTCAACTCCAATCTCTTCAATGGAGAGTGACCACTCCTGAATTACCCTCCCCCCCAACATAGATTGGAAGATCAAGAAACAGGTTCTCCCTACCTCTATTCCCATATCACTCAAAAATCCCTTTAAGGTTGCTCTGACAAGCATTTTATAATTTTTTCAGGCTCCTGCAGTGCAGAATCCAGTTTGCTGCTCTAACAGTGTTTGCACTTTATCCACCACCCTTCTGTTTCATGGTTTCTGCACACTACGGGATGTAATGACATAATTGGCTTACCTCCATTCATTCCTGACATTACAAGTGAGCTAAATATAAAAAAGTAATTGATGAGAAAATCTAGTACTAGAGATAGTGCCATGAATATTACCGACACTTTACTCTAAATTACATCTATGCATACACAGATATGGGCAACCTAAAGGCAATACTGAGCTGGTATGACAGCTGCATGGAGTTCCTTACCAAGCATCCACCAAATCCACCAATGTATAACAGTCCCAGGCACACAGTGACAACCATGAAAGTCAGCCACACAGTGCCCACAACAACTGGCTATCAAAATTTGTCCACCAAGTAGTGCTAACCACATATTTTCACCGCATGCCAGTACCAGCCACACAGTGCCTCCCAATAGTAAGATTGACACATTACCTCCTTTATAGTGGTAGCTACGCTGTGCTCTTCTCCCAGTAGTGCATGTCACACACCCTATTAGTGCTAACTACAAGGTACCACTACAGAAGTGCTAGCCACATAGCTCCTGCACAGAAATGCCAGCCACACATTGTGCCACAGCATTACTAGCTACTTGTGGTATCCCAATTACTTCCATACAGTGCCTCCATGACGGTGTTAGCCATACATCACCCTCTCCTAATAGTGCCAATTAACCCCATATTTGTGCTATCCACAGAGTGCCCCTGTAATAGTCATGACTAGACATTCCCTCTTCAGAAGTGCCAGCCATACAGTGCACCCAATAGTAACTTCAACCAGCGTCCCCATAGAAGTGCCAACTCCCGACCAGTGCCATTCACACAGAGTCCATACTAGTTCCATTCACATAGTGTCCTATTAATAACAGTGGTTATCACTCATTGCCCCAATAGTGCCAGCCACAAATAACAGTGCCAACCAGTAGTGTCTACCACACACTGGCATCATAACTATTACCCTTTATAAGTGTGAGCTACACATTGCTCACTAACTTGCCATCTATAGTGTTACGCCATACAGTACCAATTATAGCGCTAACTAAATTTGAATTACAATGACAGACAAACTGTGGCCAACCATTATTGTGGTTCCCATTACTGACAGTCAAATATACCATTAGCCCCTTTACCCACTTCAAAACAGCCAAAAGATGGCACTATCTGTGACCAGTACAGTGCACAGACAGTCTACTGTCTAATGGTTGCACTTCCTTCTATGATTGGAGGAAGAGGAGTATTTTTAATTTTTTAAGAATGCTGAGCTTTCTGTGCAGTGATAGACAGCTCAGTTTTCCCCTCTGGTGCAGGGCCATGCTGAGCTTTCTTTGTTTTTATTAACAGCTCGGCCGTCCAATCTGAGACTGGAAGGTGCTGAGCTCTTGTTAGGTGCTCCCGGTTCCCTTGATTCCTCTATTTAACTGAACTGACAGTTCTAGATAGCTGTCAGCCATAGCTTTAGCTAAGTGGGGTTGGTTTAATCTGTGCCTTGTATTTTACTTGATGATATATCGCTGCCTGACCATGAACTTCTTTCTGACCATCAGTCAGTTTAACCCCATTGCTCCGATCCGCTATCCTCCTGGTATTTTGACCTCTGACTGTTACCTGACTACGACTTTGTCTCTTCCTTCTGTTTATGATGTAGTCTCCTGGCTCTTGAAATTGGACCCTCGACTATCCAGCTTGTCCATGAGAAGTGACTCAGCATCAAAATAATTACAAAACCTTAAAAGCTATTAGGCCGTGACGCACACCAGCCCATTTGGTTTTGTTATATTTGCATTTCAATATAGGAGGGCACCTTGTGTACTAATTCACAAGATGCCCCACAGCAAAACTACATGAGATTGACAGGGAGACTGATGATTTGGCTACATATCTCGAAAATGGGTGATGACAGTTAGGACTCACAGTACCATTTTAAAATGAAAAGAGAAGCTCCGGAGCACATTTCTCTGCAGAGGACCTTTCTCAGGATTTTTTGTTCTAAAATGAGTATCTCCTCCAATTTTGGCTGCTCCACTGATCTAGGGCACTTTTTCTTCTGTACTTCTTTGTTCCAAAGTAATGTCCCAGGGTATTAATAATGTAAATTTTCCCCTGATCCAACTGGACGTATACCAAAGAACTTCTTTGTAGGAAGGGTTGTGTTTGGATTTCTCAACTTCAGAGGATAAAAAACAAACATCCACTGAGAAGTTTTGTGGTATATACCCAGTTGATTGAAGGGAAGATCTGCACCATTATTACCGGGGAAAGTAACTTTGGAGCTGAGGGGCACAGAAGAGAAAGAAAAACTTCCAGGATCAGAAGAGCAGCGGCAATTGGAGGATGCACTCCATATAGAGCGAAAAATCATGCAAAAGTTCCTCTTTAAGGACCAAGGCTCGACCTGCTTAATACCACATTGGACAGACCAGCTATGCTACTCTACTTACAGGCCAGAACAAACTTTTAAGAAGTTCTGGAAGATTTTTCTATTTAGGGACCCTCCATTATACCTCCAAAGTACCCCTCAGATGTTTTGAATTCCTTTCCTCCATGTAAGAATTACTCATTATATGAACAAGCAGATCGTAGTAAAAGTCTTAAGATGATCGTTAATTTCCTTGGACCTAATTAGGCCTAATTTTTCTATAGTTCTATGTTATGTTCTCGGGTGGTAGATCCTACTATAAGACTCCACAGGGAGTAAAGAGAGAACGCTTATTATCCTCATTATAATGATTTTCACATGACTAACCAGATAGCATGACTCTGCTATAACAAACTTAGGGAGATCAGTTCTGAAAAAAATTAGTATGGATATGAGGAATGGCATAAAAAATATGGATGTGTCCTACTGCAAGAAGAAGATAACAAGAAAACTGCATCGTGAGTGGTCTATAGTTAAAAATACCTCAATTTCCTCTTAAAGGGGTCTTGTCATGCTAAAAATATTGCCCTATCTGATTTTGCCATCATGTAGAGCAGAATGAGCTGAGCAGAGTAATATATAATTTTGTGGGAAATGATTCAGTAGTTCTTGTAATTCATTGATAAAAACCTAGCTTAGCCAAAGTCTGGAAGGCGGTCCTAAAAAATAATTGTAATTTTCCCTCTTAAGAGGGACTCCGCCCTCTGGACTTATGGGCAGAGATTTAAATAAAGAAATTACTAAGTGATACTGAATATTTTCCCTATTAAATTATATATTTACCCAATCAGCGACTCTTGCTCTATGACATGGTTGGATAATAAACTTACTGTGAAAGATCCCTCTTAAAAGGGTTGCTCCAAATTAGACGTGCATGACATGTGAACTAGGATCAGTGTTAGATCTCAAGCTAGGACCACCATGGTTTCATGTCAACATCAAAGGCCTTTATGGTACAGATAGCTAACTCCTCCTGTGATGATTTCTGGCACAATATGACTTGAATTTTATGGGCAACATACTACGCCTGGAACTAAATAGGAGCTCACTGAGTGACATCAGAACAAGTGGCACACTACAGCTGACACTGTATAGGGGTTACTTTAGAACTGGAACTCCATAAAAAGGGAGACACTGAAACTGGAACTATATGAGGTCACATTGTATACTGTAGAAGGAAACACTGTATAGGTAGTCAAAGTCGCTGGAATTGAATGAATAGGAAAATTATATTACAACTGACATTGTATGGGAGGCAAACTTTGCATGGTAGTGTATTGGGACATATGATCAAAATTATTTAACTCACATTGCAAATTTGGTTTATTAACAACATTTTCATATCTTCTGCTCTTTTGCAGGGGGTCAAAAACATTTGAGTGACTGCAATATTTGGTGGCTGCTGGCGCAGTGGTTTCGGTTTGCACAGCAAAGCTCATTCTAAATGCTGAAGGTCTCCATATCTGAACGCCAAAATGTCATCTCCACTGACCCATCTTCACTGACCCAAAATCACAAAAAAGTGGCCCCGAAATGGCCATTTAAATAATTCACATTTAAGGTTCTGCTCTGTACAGCAATGAAATTAAGCTGGAAGACTTTTTGATCAGTATGTCTGGAGGAGAAAGAGTGAAGCATATGATGAAAAGAACACCCTGAGTTCAGTGAAACATGGTGGTTTTGTAATGCCTATAGTAAAAGATAGTGGTAGCTCGGTGATGCCTATAGTAAATGAGGGTGGTGACTCCGTGATGCTCTGGGGCTGCCTTGCTTTCGGCAGGACAAAGATCCAGAAATACCTCACAGTCCACCAAGGCTTAGATTCAGAAGAAACTCTGGAAGATTCTGGAGTGGCTGTGTTAGCCACCTGACATGTACACCATAGAAAATCTTTAGGGGGATTTGAACAAGGTAGTAGCAACGCACCCAAGAATATTAGTGAACTGGAGGACATTGCCCATAAAGAATGGGCTTAGATTGTTTAGTCAGAAGCTGATGTCTAGCTATGCATTATGTTTTCAGCAGGTCCTAATAGTCAGAGGGGCTCTACTAAGTACTAAAGATGCTTGCAATGGAGGGGTTGTCACACTATAACTAACACTGTGTAGAGGGCACTCTGTACAAAGCACTGACATAGTATGGCTGATAATGTATGGATGCACACAGAAGATGACAATAAATGGGGGGCACATTATACCTTGTACTGTATGAAAGAACTTCTATTGTGTGAGGACGTGTACACTATGACTGTCATTGTATGGGGGCACTATGTTAGGCAAAGTATCGAAGGGCTCATTATGGTGCAGAATATTTGGAGAATGGAGCTGGTTTGCACAAAGTCACTGCTGTAACATGTGATGAAGCCTTTTCTGAGTAAGTTCTGCCCCTAACTCACTCAGGTACTCATTTAATTTGTGGCTGATGGAAAACCCTACATCATGCCTAGCAGAGGCAAACCATAATATCCCAACTTCTGGGAAACAAGAGGTTAACTCTGGCACACAGTGCTTCACTCGACTGATTTCATTAAAGCCAAAATACAAATTATTATCGACCGCTCCGAGTAAATAAAGACATTAGGGATAATTGATGTTGTTAATATGTGTGTTCTCCGCTCCAGTAGCAGCCCACCGGGAGGGGATAGTCAATACATTTCATGTTTAGTGTATGTAATCAGGATTTTAGGGAGCCGGCTAACCCTTTCCATTCAAAACGCACTTTGGAAGCTGAGATATTGGGTGACATTTTTGCTCAAATAATGAAGCCAAGATACTGCCATATATCACCTAAATATTACTACCATA
Organism: Ranitomeya imitator; assembly: GCF_032444005.1. Taxonomy (NCBI): domain Eukaryota; kingdom Metazoa; phylum Chordata; class Amphibia; order Anura; family Dendrobatidae; genus Ranitomeya; species Ranitomeya imitator. The sequence goes on along the minus strand of NC_091283.1, from coordinate 415,379,001 downwards.
TACAGTAGTTCCCAAATAATATGCTGCATCTGAACAACACTACAATATAGTTCCCATCAAATAGCACTAAGTACTACTAGATATAAGTTTACTCTCATCCTGCTCTATCTACTTGCCTATTTTGCCACCCCTTACATCTGCCCCTTTCTAGGTTGCCCCTGCCCAGTGGAGTAACTAGAGTCTGAAGAGCCCAGATGCAAGATTTGGACTGGTGATCTCCAATCCTGAATAAAATATATATACACAGCATATGTGTGTCCCTCATTTTGGCCCCATCCTGGTTTATGTCACCCGTTCTGCCGCTAATTTTTAATGTATAGAAGAAAATAAACCATTATACTCCCCCTTCGGTGTACATAGAAGTCATGGGGCCCCATAGCTGAAGTATAATGCACCCCCATAGTCCTTCATATAGTATTATGCATCCCATGGTGCTCCATATCTATGTAATTTAATGCATTCCCCACAGTCCTCCATAATGCACAGACCATAGTCCTCCACAAAGTATAATGCACAGCTCATAGTCCACCATAACGTATAGTGCACTCCCTAGTCATGCATAAAGTACAAGCACCCCCATAGTCATCAATAAAGTATAATGCACCTCCATAGTCCTCCATATAGTGTAATGCACCCGCATAGTCATCAATAAAGTATAATACTCTCCCCATATTCATCCATAAAGTATACTGCACCCCCCATAGTCATCCATAAAGCCCCCCATAGTCATCAATAAAGTATAATGCACTCCCCATAGTCATTCATAAAGTACAAAGCACCCCCATAGTTATCAATAAAGTATAATGCACCTCCATGGTCCTCTATATAGTATAATGCACCCGCACAGTCATCAATAAAGTATAATACACTTCACATATTCATCTTTAAAGTATACTGTACCCCCATAGGCATCCATAAATCACCCCATATTCATCAATAAAGTTTATTGCACTCCCCATTGTTATCCATAAAGTATAATGCACAACCCATAGTCATCCATAAAGTAAAATGCACCCCCATAGTCTTCCACAAAGTGTAATACACCCCATAGTCATCCATAAAGTATAATGCACCGCCCATAGTCATCCATGAAGTATAATACACTCCCATAGTCATCCATATAGTATAATGCATCCCATCGTGCTCAATATCTATCTAATATAATGCATTTCCCACAGTCCTCCATATAGTATAATACATAGCCCATATCCTTCATATGATATAATGCACAGACAATAGAACTCCTTAAAGTATAATGCACAGCTCATATTCCACCAAAACGTATACTGCACCCATCATCATCATCAGTCATCCATAAGGTGTAATGCACCCCCATACTCATCCATAAAGTATAATGCACAGCCCATAGTCATCCATAAAGTATAATGCACCTCATAGTCATCCATAAAGTATAATGCACCTCATAGTCATCAATAAAGTATAATGCACTCCCCATAGTCATCAATAAAGTATAATGCACTCCCCATAGTCATCAATAAAGTATAATGCACTCCCCATATTCATTCCTTGGCTAGACCTTGGCCCGATGGCCACTTAACACAGTTCTCACAGTCTTGACCCGGATCACTCCTTGGGTCCTCCTGCTCTAGCTCTCCCCATTCCTCCTTTTAGTAGACCATGGGATTTTGACAGCAGTGGGCTGCACATAACATGGGACCAGTCCAGGGGTAACACAATCCAGTTCTGAAGTAGCCACCCACATAGTCCACCGTAACCAACCCCAGGGGTTTCAGCCCTGTGATCCAGCAAGGGGTGCGCCAATGGGCGCAAACAAACTGGGAGGAGGGCAAAAAACAATACACAGTACTTTACTCCGTGACCGTGATGGCCACTCCTGACACCTCAGTCCTGGTGTCGCACTGGGCTCTTTGCCCTTAAGTGACGCGGAACAGTCTCTTCACATTTTCTTCAGGTGAAACTGGCACAACATACATTTTTATTCCTCTTTCCTTTGGTAACGGCTCACTCAACAAACTTGGAGCCTCCCACTCCTGTGACCCGCCTGTGGTCACTGTTTCCTTTAAGGGCCCCTCTGCCCTCTGTCTCACTGCAGTAGCTGCGGTCGTTGCAAGCGATCGCCGGACACACTGCGCCTCCTGCGCCTGCTTCTCCTTGATGTCGAAGACCACTGTGGCCGCCGCAGCATCCGATCCTTGGGTCAAAACAAGTGCGGGGACTGAGGTGAGGGTAAGCGTCGCACTCACTGTGGCTGCATCTGGCTGTCCTCTGCATCCACAGCGCTCCGGCTCCCAACAATCCTCCTTACCGGTGGACCAGTAACTCACTCAGCAATGGCATCTCTATTCCTGTCATGCCATCTTGCTCTTCTGGGCACCACCTGTTCATGTGCGGAGTCGCTTCCAGCTGCTCCACCCATTTCCTTGGGTTCTGCTGTATGGGTGGGAACTTCTTCTTCACCCGCACCCATTTAGGGTGGGCCTTATTCACAAGGGGGCACAACCCCCTGCCTTTTGGCACCAAATCTCCATGATGCCCACAAAAAGCGGCAACATTTCTCACTTTCGCGCCAACGGCCACCAGCTTCTTGGTAGCGGTCGGCACCATCTTTAAATCTTCAGCAACCACCATCATTGACAATATGTTCACATCACTTTCAGCCGCCATATTTAATTCTTTCACGGTGGACAACAAAGCTCAAGCTCAGAGTCACTGTCATTCTCTCGTCCGGTTCCAATGGGGAAATCTGCTGGGAACCCCATCTCAGTCACTCCCGCCCTGGTCGTAGACCCCGGATCCTTCTCTGACAGTCTTAGGGTTTCAGGGCTGCTGTTTTCAATCCTGCCAACTACACCAAAATGTAACAAGGTGGCACAGGGTGGTAGTCCTAGCCGTGTCACAGTCAGTGAGCACCCCGGCCCCTTGCACATGAAATCACAGTTCTAGTCCCAGCCCCAGGCCACAGTGGATTACCTCTGTCCTGCAGCTGTTATCCACAATGGGATGACGTCCTCAAGATCAAACACTTCACAATGTATAGGGCCAACAGTGGCAACTTTTATTTTAATAATAAAGGTGTAAAAATGAAAAAGAGATGAATGATTCCTATTCTGTCCCTAAACACAGCAACGGCTGCAGCAGCAAAGTCCATGAAGCTCAGCAAGCTCTCCGGAGCCAAAGTCTCTGGTGGGGCATCAACACAGTCCTTGTGCCTTGTTCCACTGCCTGGCAGTCCTTGGCAACTTGAAGTACCCAGCTGGGGATTCCTTCTGTCCCAGACGGGGATCCACATATATCCCAAATGGGGGTCCTCACTGTTCCAGACGGGAGCACACTTATGCCCCAGATGGGGGTCTCTTATGTCCCAGACGGGGACGCACATATGCCCCAGATGGGGGCTCCTTCTGTCCCAGGCAGGGACACACCTGTGCCCCAGACGGGGACACACACCCTGCCTCAGGCAGCCATGCCTGGGCTCTTACTAGGAAGCAGAAGCTTCCTGCTCCCTTGAGGCTGCAAGTCCAGCCCCCTAAATTATCCCCTTCTGTCCCTGCCTCTAGCATGTGCATAAGCATAACAAACACAGCACAACAATCATACTTGGCAAACACAGCACATTTGATAGTGTATAACATTAAAGCATAAGTGGTATACAGTATAGCATTACGCATTATTGAACAACAGAGAAACATTAACATGTTAACATCCAGGTACACCATCCAGGTACCATATAAGGTGCACGGGAGCAGCATGAAGGAGAGGTGGAGCACCGACGGTGTCCGCCTCCTCCTTACACAGGCAACAGTTACCTGAGGTCTATCCAGAGTTAACAATGACCTCTGGAAGGAGGGTTTTAACAGTTGTATTTTTTTTTTTTTTTTTTAATTTTGAATTTTCAAAATACAGAACAAAGAAACAGTACACAAACATAAAACCCAATAGGACCAGTATTATATAGTAACCAAGCAGAGTATGTCAAATGTCCTGATCCATACAGGAAATGTCCAAGAGTCCTGAGAGCAAGCGTACATATATCCATGATAGAGGGATATCTGTTGTGAATTCCGCTCTTGGGCTCCCTCCGGTAGTTGTAAGTGGCACTTTTGTGAGTTCTGCTCTTGAGCTCTTGTGGTTTCTAGTGGTATGGCTGCTCCTTGGAGTTAGCTGTCATCAGCTGCCTCCACTTATCGTCTCTTCTGCGCCGCTATTTAAGTCTGGCTCTTTCTTCAGCCTGTGCCACTTGTCAATGTTTGTTTCCTGGCTGGATTCACATCTCTGCTTGGATTCTCCTGGTTTCCTGACCAGTTCTGCAAAGATAAGTTCTGGCTTTGCTCATTTCAGTCCACATGTTGTGGACTTATTGTTCTGTGCATTCTATATTTGTCCAGCTTGTCAGTATGGATTATTTCTGTTAGCTGGAAGCTCTGGGAAGCAGATTTACCCTCCACACCTTTAGTCAGGTGTGGAGATTTTGTAAACTCTATGTGGATTGTTTTGTAGTTTTTATACTGACCGCACAGTATCCTTTCCTGTCCTATCTATCAAGCTAGACTGGCCTCCTATGCTAAAATCTGATTTCATTTCTGCGTATGTTATTTTCCCCTCCTCTCACCGTCAATATTTGTGGGGGGCTATCTTTCCTTTGGGGATTTTCTCTGAGGCAAGATAGGTTTCCTGTTTCCATCTTTAGGGGAAGTTAGATCTTAGGCTGTGCCGAGGTGTCTAGGGAGCGTCAGGTACCCCCCACGGCTATTTTTAGTTGCGCTGCTAGGTTCATGGTTTGCGGTCAGTACAGATACCACCTCCTTCAGAGCTTGTCTCATGTTGTTCCTAAACCACCAGATCATAACAGTACAAGTGGCCGAAAATGAATTAAATGTATCTCAAAAGAAGGAAAAGAAAGTTCTGAACCATTTTTTTTCTGTGCTTTGTTTTGTCTTTTTTTTCCTCTTGATATCTGGGTGGTTCAGGATATATGCTTTGGCATGGATGTTCAGGGTTTGTTTTCTCGTGTGGATCAACTTGCTGCAAGAGTACAGAGTATCCAGGACTATGTTGTCCAGACTCCGGCTTTAGAGCCCAGAATTCCTACTCCTGATTTGTTTTTTGGGGACAGATCCAAGTTTTTGAACTTTAAAAATAACTGCAAATTGTTTTTTGCTTTGAAACCCCGTTCTTCTGGTGATCCCATTCAGCAGGTGAAAATCATCATATCCTTGCTGCGTGGTGACCCTCAAGACTGGGATTTTTCTCTTGAAACAGGGGATCCGGCATTATTGAGTGTAGATGCATTTTTTCAAGCGCTCGGATTATTGTAGGATGAACCTAATTCTGTGGATCATGCAGAAAAAACCCTGTTGGCCTTGTGTCAAGGTCAGGAAGCGGCAGAGTTATACTGCCAGAAATTTAGAAAATGGTCTGTGCTCACTAAATGGAATGAAAAGGCTCTGGCTGCTATTTTCAGAAAAGGTCTTTCTGAAACCCTTAAAGATGTTATGGTGGGCTTTCCTACGCCTGCCGGTTTGAGCGAATCTATGTCTCTAGCCATTCAGATTGATCGGCGTCTGCGCGAGCGCAAAGCTGTGCACCATATGGCAGTATCCTCTGAGCATAGTCCTGAACCTATGCAATGTGATAGGATTTTGACTAAAATAGAACGGCAGGAATTCAGACGTCAGAATAGGCTGTGTTTTTTACTGTGGTGATTCGGCTCATGTTATCTCTGATTGCCCTAAGCGTACTAAGAGAGTCGCTAGGTCTGTTACCATTAGTACTATACAGCCTAAATTTCTCTTATCTGTGACCCTGATTTGCTCATTGTCGTCCTTTTCTGTCATGGCATTTGTGGATTCAGGCGCTGCCCTGAACTTAATGGACTTAGAATTCGCCAGGCGCTGTGGTTTTTCCTTGCAGCCTTTGCAGAGCCCTATTCCTTTGAGGGGCATTGATGCTACACCCTTGGCCAAGGATAAACCTCAGTACTGGACACAGATGACTATGTACATGGCTCCTGCACATCAGAAAGATTGCCGTTTTCTGGTGTTGCATAACCTGCATGATGTTGTTGTACTGGGATTTCCATGGTTACAGGAACATAATCCGGTGCTGGATTGGAAAACTATGTCGGTGACTAGTTGGGGTTGTCGAGGAGTACATAGTGACGTTCCTTTGATGTCAATTTCCTCTTCCCCCTCTTCTGAGGTCCCTGAGTTTTTGTCGGATTTCCAGGATGTATTTGATGAGCCCAAGTCCAGTTCCCTTCCTCCACATAGGGACTGTGATTGTGCTATTAACTTGATTCCTGGTTGTAAGTTCCCTAAGGGACGACTTTTCAATCTGTCTGTGCCAGAGCATGCCGCCATGCGGAGCTATGTTAAGGAATCTTTGGAGAAAGGGCATGTTCGGCCCTCTTCGTCACCATTGGGAGCGGGTTTCTTTTTTGTTGCTAAGAAGGATGGCTCCTTGAGACCCTGTATTGATTATCGTCTTCTTAATAAGATCACGGTCAAATTCCAATACCCCTTGCCTTTGCTTACTGATTTGTTTGCTCAGATTAAGGGGGCTAGTTGGTTTACTAAGATTGACCTCAGAGGGGCATATAATCTTGTTCGTATTAAACAGGGTGACGAATGGAAAACTGCATTTAATACGCCCGAAGGCCATTTTGAATGCCTTGTGATGCCATTTGGGCTCTCTAATGCTCCATCTGTGTTCCAGTCTTTCATGCATGATATTTTCCGCAATTATCTTGATAAATTCATGGTCGTATATTTGGATGATATTTTGATTTTTTCCAATGATTGGGAGTCTCATGTGAAGCAGGTCAGGATGGTGTTCCAGATCCTTCGTGATAATGCTTTATTTGTGAAGGGGTCTAAGTGCCTATTCGGAGTTCAGAAGGTCTCTTTTTTGGGTTTTATTTTTTCTCCCTCGTCTATAGAAATGGATCCTGTTAAGGTCCAAGCTATTCATGACTGGATCCAACTCACATCTGTGAAGGGTCTTCAAAAATTTTTGGGCTTTGCTAATTTCTATCGCCGTTTCATTGCCAACTTTTCCAGTGTGGTTAAGCCCCTTACTGATTTGATGAATTGGTCCTCTGAGGCTGTTGAGGCCTTTCAGGAGCTTAAATGCCGATTTACTTCTGCCCCTGTGTTGCGTCAACCGGATGTTTCTCTTCCTTTTCAGGTTGAGGTCAACGCTTCTGAGATTGGGGCAGGGGCCGTTTTGTCTCAGAGGGAGTCTGATGGTTCTTCGATGAAACCGTGTGCTTTTTTTTCCAGAAAGTTTTCACCTGCGGAACGCAATTATGATGTCGGCAATCGGGATTTGTTGGCTATGAAGTGGGCGTTTGAGGAGTGGCGACATTGGCTTGAGGGAGCTAAACACCGTGTTGTGGTCCTGACCGATCATAAGAATCTGATTTACCTCGAGTCGGCCAAGCGGCTGAATCCTAGACAGGCTCGATGGTCCCTGTTTTTCTCCCGTTTTGATTTTGTGGTCTCGTATCTTCCGTGATCTAAGAATGTTAAGGCTGATGCCCTCTCTAGGAGTTTTTCGCCTGATTCTCCTGGAGTCCTGGAGCCGGTTGGCATTCTTAAGGAGGGGGTGATTCTTTCTGCTATCTCCCCTGATTTGCGGCGGGTGCTTCAGGAATTTCAGGCTGATAGGCCTGACCGCTGTCCAGTGGGGAAGCTGTTTGTTCCTGATAGATGGACAAGTAAGGTAATTTCTGAGGTTCATTGTTCAGTGTTGGCTGGTCATCCTGGGATTTTTGGTACCAGAGATTTGGTTGCTAGGTCCTTTTGGTGGCCTTCCTTGTCGCGCGATATGCGTGCTTTTGTGCAGTCCTGTGGGACTTGCGCCCGGGCCAAGCCTTGCTGTTCCCGCGCTAGTGGGTTGCTTTTGCCTTTGCCGGTCCCTGAGAGGCCCTGGACGCATATTTCCATGGATTTTATTTCGGATCTTCCTGTTTCCCAGAAGATGTCTGTTATCTGGGTTGTTTGTGACCGGTTCTCTAAAATGGTCTATCTGGTACCTTTGCCTAAGTTGCCTTCCTCCTCAGATCTGGTTCCATTGTTTTTTCAGCATGTGGTTCGTTTGCATGGCATTCCGGAGAATATTGTGTCTGACAGAGGTTCTCAGTTTGTCTCTAGATTTTGGTGGGCCTTTTGTGCTAGGATGGGCATTGATTTATCTTTTTCTTCGGCGTTTCATCCTCAGACTAATGGCCAAACTGAGCGAACTAATCAGACCTTGGGGACCTATTTGAGATGCTTTGTGTCTGCTGATCAGGATGATTGGGTGTCTTTCTTGCCGTTGGCCGAGTTTGCCCTTAATAATCGGGCTAGTTCGGCTACTTTGGTTTCACCTTTCTTTTGTAATTTTGGTTTTCATCCTCGTTTTTCTTCTGGGCAGGTTGAGCCTTCTGATTGTCCTGGTGTTAATTCTGTGGTGGACAGGCTGCACCAGATTTGGACTCATGTGGTGGACAATTTGACGTTGTCTCAGGAAAGGGCTCAACGTTTTGCTAACCGCCGTCGGCGTGTTGGTCCCCGGCTTCGTGTGGGGGATTTGGTTTGGTTGTCTTCTCGTCATGTTCCTATGAAGGTTTCTTCTCCTAAGTTTAAGCCTCGGTTTATTGGTCCTTATAAAATTTCTGAAATTATTAATCCGGTGTCTTTTCGTTTGGCTCTTCCTGCCTCTTTTGCCATTCATGATGCTTTCCATAGATCTTTGTTGCGGAGATATGTGGTGCCCGTTGTTCCCTCGGTTGACCCTCCTGCCCCGGTGTTGGTTGAGGGAGAGTTGGAATATGAGGTTGAGAAGATTTTGGATTCTTGTTTTTCGAGGCAGAGGCTTCAGTATCTTGTCAAGTGGAAGGGTTATGGCCAGGAGGATAATTCTTGGGTTGTTGCCTCCGATGTCCATGCTACCGATTTGGTTCGTGCTTTTCACTTGGCTCGTCCTGATCAGCCTGGGGGCTCTGGTGAGGGTTTGGTGACCCCTCCTCAAGGGGGGGTACTGTTGTGAATTCCGCTCTTGGGCTCCCTCCGGTGTTTGTAAGTGGCACTTTTGTGAGTTCTGCTCTTGGGCTCCCTCTTGTGGTTTCTAGAGGTATGGCTGCTCCTTGGAGTTAGCTGTCATCAGCTGCCTCCACTTATCGTCTTTTCTGCTCCGCTATTTAAGTCTGGCTCTTTCTTCAGCCTGTGCCACTTGTCAATGTTTCCTGGCTGGATTCACATCTCTGCTTGGATTCTCCTGGTTTCCTGACCAGTTCTGCAAAGATAAGTTCTGGCTTTGCTCATTTCAGTCCACATGTTGTGGACTTATTGTTCTGTGCATTCTATATTTGTCCAGCTTGTCAGTATGGATTATTTCTGTTAGCTGGAAGCTCTGGGAAGCAGATTTACCCTCCACACCTTTAGTCAGGTGTGGAGATTTTGTAAACTCTATGTGGATTGTTTTGTAGTTTTTATACTGACCGCCCAGTATCCTTTCCTGTCCTATCTATCAAGCTAGACTGGCCTCCTATGCTAAAATCTGATTTAATTTCTGCGTATGTTATTTTCCCCTCCTCTCACCGTCAATATTTGTGGGGGGCTATCTTTCCTTTGGGGATTTTCTCTGAGGCAAGATAGGTTTCCTGTTTCCATCTTTAGGGGAAGTTAGATCTTAGGCTGTGCCGAGGGGTCTAGGGAGCGTCAGGTACCCCCCACGGCTATTTTTAGTTGCGCTGCTAGGTTCAGGGTTTGCGGTCAGTACAGATACCACCTCCTTCAGAGCTTGTCTCATGTTGTTCCTAAACTACCAGATCATAACAGATATCAATTGTCAGGTAGCAGTCCGTGTATCAATAGAAAAAAACACTTAAGGTAACACAACATATATCTAGAACAATATAACAAAAACAGATGAGTAATCTAGGGGAGTGTAGAACGAGATCCCCTAAGTACAACTTCAGGGTTGAGACATTAAGAACAGTTAAGATTAAAAAAAAAGAAAGCATGAAAATGATTTCAGTAAATCAGGTATATCATGGAAGCAAGATTGAAGAAATATAAATATTGATTAATCTATTTGAGCTCGAGTCCATCACAGTGCATCGCAAATATAACAGTTGTAATTTAGTAGCTGTTCAAGTTAAGATCTGGAATGTTCATCTGTAAAGCGCCACCCACTGGTGGACACAGTAAGGAGAAGCCCTCTCTACAAGACCAATACCAGGTGGGCCATTTATATGGATACACCTGGGTGGGCCATTTATCAAGTTGCATCCAAAATGGCCGCCTTCAAAACCGCCTCCATGGTCACCACCCATCTTGAAAAGTTTTCCCCTCCCATATACTAATGTGCCACAAACAGGAAGTTGATATCACCAACCATTCCCATTTTATTTAGGTGTATCCATATAAATGGCCCACCCTGTATATAGGCCCTATGCAGACCAAATTGCTCATGATAATGCTCAATTCCACCTGCATTGGAGGTGGAAATGGGCCCCCTTACCTCTTGGTTTCCTGTTCGACTGCATGGGTTTCCCCAATGGTATGTCCGCCCCTGTCACCACCTACAGTAAACTGCAACCAATAAGCATACTGTGCTTTATGAAAGGGACTATGACTGACAAAGTTGTGGCACTGCAGTGTGATAAGAAAAGTGTGTGTAGTGTGAAAAGTGCATTTGCGCCAAAATCCTAATATTATGGCTATTTTTCTTCCAACTGTAGTCCCGCCATACTGTCGCGTTATTCCCATCCGTACAGCACAGCCAAGTTTTAATGATTAGGAAGATGCGACTAGATATATCTCCAGTGACAGCTGCGCTAAGATAGACTCTTGTGAAATGCAGAGTGTGCAGGAATAGACTCCGCTCACATATCTCTGAGAGTTGATGTTCCATGAAATGTTATATATCTGTGTGAAAACTTCACCACCAAAACCCTCACCACTCATCTCCAACAAGAACCCCCAGCAATCAATAACATTGATCTCACTGCAACTGTACGGGAGGATGGAAATACATAGCGCACCATACACTGGGTGTTATGCTACATGGAGAGACCTGGGCTACACTATGCCTTTTATTGAGAAGCATAATTGTCCCCTACTTACAATACAGTTGATGCAAAAGTATAATTATACTGGATAAATGTGTATTATTGTATAATGCAAATATGATGTGCACTGAGCCGCACAATACCTAAACTCTACCGCACTTGAATAATAATATCTAAATGATATTGCCATACAGTGCTCAACCTAAAATATTAGTACATAAAAACACTTCCAAAAAGTGACCAAGAATTGGTGCCTAATTAATTCCGCTCCAGTAAGAGTGTCATAAAAAATACCGTTGTACCGTGCTTAAGCAAGATTATCCAATTACTACTGCCATTAAGTGCTCTAGTTACAGTACTTTAATAATACCACCGTATAGTGGTTGAGTATAAGTGCCTGAAAGTACTGCCATATCAAATATATCAAAATATCAAATAAAAATCCAGCACTGCAGTTCTGAATTAACCGGTCCTTAGCAATACTGTGCTCAAGTAACAATGCCCAATTAATACTGCTATTAGGTGCTCTAGTAACAGTGCTAAAAAGGGTTATTCCCATCTCAGAAATGTATGGCACATTTTGATGATGTCCCATAAATCCTAGCACTAGAACCCACATTGATCTCAAGAAAGGGAGTCCCATGACCTCCATCTTGTGGCTGTTGTGAATGGAGAGTTGGAGGCGCATGCACCTCTATCTTTATTCACTTCAATAGAAATTCATAAAGTAGCCAAACTCAGCTATTTTCAACTTCCATTGGAATAATCCTAGAGAAATGCCCATGTGCGGCCATCTTTCAATTTATATAGAGTACTGTAGTAACTTCTTAAATAATACTGCTATAGAGTGCTTTAATTACTGTTCAGAAATAATAATACCATAGAGTGTTGTAATAGCGGTTCCTAGATAATACTGCCTTAAAGTGCTTTGGTAACTGGCCAGAGTGCTGTAGTAACTGTTTCTAACTAATACTGCCATAGAGTACTGTAATAACTGCACCAAGCCAATGCCAATACTGCCATAGAGAGATTTAATAGCTATTCCTAAATAATACTTCCATAAAGTGCTGTAATAACTATTCCTAAATAATATTGCTATAGACTGCTGTTATAACTGTTCCAAAATAATACTGCCATAGACTGTTGTAATAATTGTTCCTAAATAATACTGCAATAGAATGCTATAATACCTATTCCTAAATAATATTGCTATATAGTGCTATAATAACTATTATTAAATAATATTGCCATAAAGTGCTGGTATAACTGCTCCCAAAAAATACTGCTCTAGAGCACTGTAATAACTATTCCTATATAATATTGCCATAGAGCACTGCAGTAACTATTCCTAAGTAATACTGCCATAGAATACTGTAATACTTATTCCTAAAAAAATACGGCCATGGAGCATTGTAATAACCGTCCTTAAATAATACTGCCATAGAATGTTGTAATACCTATTCCTAAATAATACTGCCATGGAGTGTTGTAATAACCGTCCCTGAATAATACTGGCATAAAGTGCTATTATAACTATTTCTATATAACACTACAATACAGCGCTGTAATAACCATTACTAAATAATGTTGCCATAAAGTGCAGGTATATGTGTTCCTAAATAATACTGCCATAACATGTTCAAGTAACATTGTGTAAATTGTACATTGTTAACCTTTGGTAGTGCACAAAATCGGACTACATATCATGTCTACAGGGAGCAAACACATTGTCTTCATGCTAGACTTATATATACAGCTCTGGCAATAATTAAGAGACCACTGCAAAATATTCACTTTGTCTGATTTTTCTCTCTAAAGAGTATATTTTTGAGTAAAATGTAAATTGTTCTTTTAGTCTATAAACTTCTGACAACGTCTCCGAATCTCCAAGCAATACATTTTGTATTTTTTTTCTGAAAAGGAGAAATGGTCAAAATTCCCCCCCAAAAATCCCAGAGCTTTCAGACCTCAAATAATGCATAGAAAACAAGTTCATAATAGTTTAGAAACAACAATACTAATGTTTTTACTCAGGAAGAGTTCAGAAATCAATATTTTGTGGAATAACCATGATTTTTAATCACAGCTTTCATGCGTCTTGGCATGCTTTCCACCAGTCTTTCACACTGCTTCTGGCGCAAAAATATAAGCAGCCACCACATCAAAACTCTGTCATGGGCAGCCCAATCTCCAGACCTGAACCCCATTGGAATGTAATCAAGAGGATGATGGATAGTCACAAGCCATCAAACATAGAAGAACTGCTTACATTTTTGCTCCAGAAGCAGTGTGAAAGACTGGTGGAAAGCATGCCAAGACGCATGAAAGCTGTGATTAAAAATCATGGTTATTCCACAAAATATTGATTTCTGAACTCTTCCTGAGTAAAAACATTAGTATTGTTGTTTCTAAACTATTATGAACTTGTTTTCTATGCATTATTTGAGGTCTGAAAACACTGTTTGCTTGTTTTTTGTAATTTTGACCATTTCTCCTTTTCAGGAGTTTATAGAATAAAAGAACAATTTACATTTTACTCAAAAATATATCTATGAAGAGAAAAATCAGAGAAACTGAACATTTTGCAGTGGTCTATTAATTATTTCCAGAGCTGTAGATAGATATGGGATAGATAGATGGATAGATAGATAGATAGATAGATATGGGATAGATAGATAGATAGATAGATAGATAGATAGATAGATAGATAGATAGATATGGGATAGATAGATAGATAGATATGGGATAGATAGATAGATAGATATGGGATAGATAGATAGATAGATATGGGATAGATAGATAGATAGATAGATAGATAGATAGATAGATAGATAGATAGATAGATAGATATGGGATAGATAGATAGATAGATATGGGATAGATAGATAGATAGATATGGGATAGATAGATAGATAGATATGGGATAGATAGATAGATAGATAGATAGATAGATAGATAGATAGATAGATATGGGATAGATAGATAGATAGATAGATAGATAGATAGATAGATAGATAGATAGATATGGGATAGATAGATAGATATGGGATAGATAGATAGATAGATAGATATGGGATAGATAGATAGATGGATAGATAGATAGATAGATAGATATGGGATAGATAGATAGATAGATAGATAGATAGATAGATAGATAGATATGGGATAGATAGATAGATAGATAGATAGATAGATAGATAGATAGATAGATATGGGATAGATAGATAGATACAGTAGACAGACAGACAGACAGATAGATAGATAGATAGATAGATAGATAGATAGATAGATAGATAGATAGATAGGGGATAGATAAATGTTATAGATAGATACAGTAGACAGACAGACAGATGGATAGATAGATATGGGATAGATAGATAGATATGGGATAGATAGATAGGGGATAGATAAATGTTAAAATGATAGATGTGAAACTTATAGATGGATAATTTTGAAATTAATAGACTGCTAACTAGCTATATAGTTATACATAGAAAAGGATAAATATGAGATAGACTGATGGAAAAATAAATACATTCTTTAATGGATAGATATGGTATTGGAAAAGATAGATAGATAGAGAGAGAGAGAGAGAGAGAGAGAGAGAGATAGACTGAAAAGGGCAGGTATGGCTGTATATATGAATAGATATGTAATGGACATATGATGGTGTGAATCCTCTTACCTTGCTGCTGGTCTCACTCCATCCCTGCTGTTACCTGGGCTTGTGTGAGACTGGAGGTTATCAGAGGAGCACATTATTTCCAGGCATGGTGAGATCAGAGAGGCTGCAGGATGTGCTGCTGGGGTAATGACAGGAGAGCTGTGTGACACTGAGGAGGTGTGTTCCTCTATACATATATATGATATACTGGATAAACTACTCTGGGTCATATAGAACTTTCTACCTTTCTGTGTAGCTGGCACTGTTATAGGGGTGACTGTGGCTGGCATTGTCATGAGGTCACTGTGTGGCTTGCACTATTATGGGGGTGCACTGTGTGGCTGACACTTATGAAATCACAGTCTGGCGCTATAAGGAGGCAATGAACTGTTGGCACTTTTATGGGCATCATTGACTGGCTGGAACTGTTATGAGCATTGCTGACTGGCTGACACTGTTAAGGGGCGTCGCTGGCTGACACTGTTATGGGCATCGCTGGCTGGCACTGTTATGGCCATTGCTGACTGGTGAACACTGTTAAGGGGGTCGCTGGCTGACACTGTTAAGGGCGTCGCTGGCTGACACTGTTATGGGCATCGCTGGCTGGCACTGTTATGGGCATCGCTGGCTGACACTGTTATGGGCATCGCTGGCTGACACTTATGGGCATCACTGGCTGACACTGTTATGGGCATCGCTGGCTGACACTGTTATGGGCATCATTGTGGCTGGAACTGGGGTCACTGTGTAGTTGTAACTCTTATAGAGATCACTGTGTGGCGGGCACTGTTATTGGTTCACTGTGTAGCTTGTGTTGTTATGGAGTGTCACTGGCATTATCCAGGGGCACTGTGTGGCTGACAACTTTCTGGGATTTGCAGCTTGGCCAGCACTGTTATTTGTGGGCTTGCCTTGTGTCTACTGACCAACTACTGAGAAGAGAAACCCAAGATATTCTGAAGGTATAAAGAGGCATGCAAAACGTTTGTTTCCTGCCTAATACCCTTCATGTTTGGAATTAAAATTAAAATGTCCTACCTAAATAAATACAGACCCTTTAATAAATGGAGACCCTAGACCAGACAAGAAATAGAGACCCTCCAAAGTCCCTAAACTAATACAGACCCCAAATCATACTCCCCTAAATAAAAGCCCCAGACCAGACTACCCTTTAATAAAGCTGTATTTTGCCCCTGGTTCTTTAGCTATCCCGGTCTCTTCCGCACACTCATCATTCAGGCCTTACCGCTGATGACATCACCAGCAGCCAGTAGCCCCGCCCCCAGACTGTAGCATTATGGCGCTGAGTGACATCACAGTGCCGTGCCCAGCGTTCTATGTGCTGGGGAGCTCTGGAGTCATTCGGTGGCGCCAAGGATGTTTTTAGATCATTATCTTAGGCTGAGAAAGTCACAAAGGCAGGCGATGAATATGGTGTATACACCCTGGACTATGCATCTGCTCAACAATCGGATTTCCCAGTCTAGTTACACAGTCAGGACCATTAAGAGCTGATAGGGCTCAGGTAGACTGATAGGCACGGCGATGGCAGATGTTTGGCCCCTTATCTGCCACCATCTGTACAAAAAACATTTAGGTCATATTATTGTAAGGCTTAAGAGCATTTTTCACAATATTTTCTGTTAAAGACCTTTAACCTTAACCCCTTAGTGACCGAGCCAAATTTTTGAAATCTGACCAGTGTCACTTTATGTGGTAATAACTCTGCAACGCTTCAACAAATCCCAATGATTTTGAGATTGTTTTTTCGTGACACATTCTACTTTATGATAACGGTAAATTTAGTTCAACATTTTTTGTGTTTATTTATAAAAAAATATCAAAAATTTGAGAAAAAGGTAAAAAATTAGCAATTTTCTAAATTTGAATGATTATCCCTTTAATCCAGATAGTCATACCACAGCAAACCATTAATAAATAACATTTCCCACATGTCGGCTTTACATCAGGACTATTTGTAAAATGTTATTTTATTTTGTTAGCATTTTAGGAGGTTTAAAAATATAGCAGCAATTTTTCATTTTTTCAAAGAAATTTACAAAATTTCTTTTTTAGGGACTTATCGATGTTTGAAGTGACTTTAGGGGTCCCATATATTGGGAAACCCCCAAACGTGATACCATTTTAAAAACAGCACCCCTGAACATATTGAAAACTGCTGTCAGGTAGTTTATTAACCCTTCAGGTGCTTTACAGGAGTTAATGCAAAGTGGTATGACAGAAATGAAAATGTGTATTTTTACCACCTAGATGCCTCAAACTTCTGAACAGATTACTACAGCCGGCAGACTCTAAGGCCGCTATTTGGTCATGAATTTCCACGGCAAACATCAGGACAACACAATCATGATCTGAGAGCACCAATTGGGATAAAGAAGAAGCCCCCACACTCTGTTAACCATTTATAATGATGTAGTCACTATTGACAGCAGCATCTAAGGGGATAAACAGATTTAGATGGCGCAAACACTGATCGTGGCTGATGCAGCAAGTTGTCAGCTATAGTGTACAGCCGACAGATGCTGGATTGTCATCTGTATGGGGAGGATATTCTCTTATATGTCAGGTCAGTTAAAAGGCGTATTGGCGGTCATTAAGGGGTTTTAAAACTCCCTGACTGCCCCATTAATATCTCTGTTTCTAGCTGACAACCAGTAGGGCTGGGATTACAGCTCCTATGGGGTTGTCACCAGGTTTTCCCATACTTTAGAATGCCCCTAGTTACGGTATATGCTTAATCAGTGGAGTGGGATAATAGCACAACTAGGCAGGAGAATTGGGTGACAACTCATGTAGTGGTCACATGAGTTGTCATGCAGATTTCTAAGAAACAGATTTATTTATTGACAAAAATTTGTAAAAAAAATTACACATAAGGTTGGGTGTATCAAAACAGCATGAAAATGCAATGTAGGTAACAGGGTTGTGCATTCATTATACTGTACAATTGAGGACAGCGGAGCTTTCATGTCATTCAAAGTCATGAGCAGTGGAGGAGTCGCTAGATTCTGGGGTGTTTTTGCCATTCTGGAGCTGTAAAAAGCTGAGTGACAGGTCCTATGTATTTAATATTTATTTAAATTTCACATCCACTGTGGTCAAGCAAAAATCTCAGTGCTCAAGTTATTGTAAACTCCTTTCAGACAATATTCACTTAAAAGGGATTATCACTTGTAATTAATGTATACTTTTTTTTCGATGTGTAAATGCCGCTGTTCTCCTGAATCTGGCGATATTTTTCTTTTGTTTCTGCACTTCCCCGTTTCTGAGATATGGCCATGTGTCCCCTGTATATAACTCTAGTGATTTTAGTCAGCTGGGCGTGGCTTCAAGAAGACTCCCATATATGAATTGAAGGCCACGCCCACATAGAAAAAAAAAGACTAAATTCGCAAACAGAATAGGAGGCCATATCTCTGAAAAAGAGGGGCACAGGAGCAAAATGAAAACAGCGCCAGATTCAGGAGAACAGCGGCCTATACATCTGGTTAAAAAATTACATATTAATGCCGAGTGATAGGTCCCCTTTAAGTAAATATTTTACTGAATTGAATTTTTAACAAATTGAGCAAGGAGACTTTTGCTTTGCAAATATGAAGGCACAAATTACCACCAAAGTGGAGGTGCCCTTTAAATTAATACTAAGTAGATAAGACCTGACACCCAGCTTTTTACAACTCCAAAATGATGAAAATACCCCAGAATGCAGTGATTCCTCCACTGCTCAAGACTTTGGTTGTCATTAAAGCCCCCGCTGTCCTCTTTTGCTCAGTACAATGAATGCACAGCCCCATTACCTATTTAGTATTTTCATACTGTTTTGATACCCCTCCCCCCACCCGCCCACTGGATCATATTCTACATCTGTGTGTTGACATTGGGTTGATAATTGCCTTAATGACCGTGTGCTTAACACAAGAATCATCTGTAATTACTTTTCTTCTAGCTATAGATCCCAGATGAAGTGCTTATCTCCTGAATTCACATTCAGTAAACTGGAAAATGAATCAACTTTGCAAATAGTTTTAATATGTCTTCTGTTTTGTATCCATCACTTCCATGCAGATCTAGTTGTCTCCCTTGTTACAGGCTACACACAAAGCTTTTGGAGTCTGATACCAAATACAGTATATGTAAGTAAGCAACTTTGCCTGCTTTAATAAAGCACTCCCAGCTTATTTTGTCTTCCAACATAGTGAAGTGCCCGCTAGAGCCGTGGGGTACTCGAACCGGGTCCGACAGGTCTTAAGGGAGTGGTCATGGCAGCAGTGACCCGGTCCGTGGCCCTGGGCATCCAATAAGTCAATTAAAGTTACATAGTTACATAGTTACATAGTTATTAAGGTTGAAGGAAGACTATATGTCCATCTAGTTCAACCCATAGCCTAACCTAACATGCCCTAACATGTTGATCCAGAGGAAGGCAAAAAAACCCATGTGGCAAAGAGTAAGCTCCACATTGGGGAAAAAAATTCCTTCCCGACTCCACATACGGCAATCAGACTAGTTCCCTGGATCAACGCCCTATCAAGGAATCTAGTGTATATACCCTGTAACATTATACTTTTCCAGAAAGGTATCCAGTCCCCTCTTAAATTTAAGTAATGAATCACTCATTACAACATCATACGGCAGAGAGTTCCATAGTCTCACTGCTCTTACAGTAAAGAATCCGCGTCTTTTATTATGCTTAAACCTTTTTTCCTCCAGACGTAGAGGATGCCCCCTTGTCCTTGTTTCAGGTCTATGATTAAAAAGATCATCAGAAAGGTCTTTGTACTGTCCCCTCATATATTTATACATTAAAATAAGATCACCCCTTAGTCTTCGTTTTTCCAAACTAAATAGCCCCAAGTGTAATAACCTATCTTGGTATTGCAGACCCCCCAGTCCTCTGATAACCTTGGTCGCTCTTCTCTGCACCAAAGTGGAAATAAAGTTTATAGGGGATTTGTTCATCACGCCACCCGTGGTGTTTGGCAGTAAGGGAATGGCCGACGCTGCTATTCTGGTCCACTGGGGTGGTAGGTGATGCAGCAGAGATGTTACAGCTCTGCACGGGTAGAGCTAGGCCCCAGGGCAGTTAAAGTGTTAAAATCGATGATGGTAAATGTTGTAGTGCAGGGCAGGGGACGCAGTAAATAATTCTGAGGACTCAGCAGGGTGCAGTTTCCACACTTTACTCACAGTTCTTAAGGCCCCTTCACATTTAGTGACGCTGCAGCGATACCGACAACGATCCGGATCGCTGCAGCGTCGCTGTTTGGTCGCTGGAGAGCTGTCACACAGACCACTCTCCAGCGACCAACGATGCCGGTAACCAGGCCAAACATCGGGTAACTAAGCGCAGGGCCGCGCTTAGTAACCCGATGTTTACCTTGGTTACCATGCTAAAAGTAAAAAAAAACAAACACTACATACTTACCTACAGCCGTCTGTCCTCCAGCGCTGCGCTCTGCTTCTCTGCTCTCCTCCTGTACTGGCTGTGAGCCGGAAAGCAGAGCGGTGACGTCACCGCTCTGCTTTCCGGCTCACAGCCAGTACAGGAGGAATGCAGAGCACAGCGCTGGAGGACAGACAGCGTTAGGTAAGTATGTAGTGTTTGTTTTTTTTTACTTTTAGGATGGTAACCATGGTAAACATCGGGTTACTTAGCGCGGCCCTGCGCTTAGTTACCCGATGTTTACCCTGGTTACCAGTGAAGACATCGCTGGATCGGTGTCACACACGCCGATCCAGCGATGTCAGCAGGAGTCCAGCGACCAAATAAAGTTCTGGACTTTATTCAGCGACCAACGATCTTCCAGCAGGGGCCTGATCGTTGGTCGCTGTCACACATAACGATTTCATTAACGATATCGTTGCTACGTCACAAATAGCAACGATATCGTTAACAATATCGTTATGTGTGAAGGTACCTTTAGATGCAGTCCCTTGCCGGGTGCTGTGTCCTCTGGGACTGTGGTCCAGCCAGCTTTCAGGTAAATTTGGGTTCACTTTCCCAAGACTCCCTTTCTCATGTACCTTCCCTGGCCGTCTCTCTTTGCTGGCTTCGCCCTCCTGCCCCGCACCTCACACACAGTGTCCCAAGCCAGCAGCCTCGGGTCCTGTCAGGCAACATCCCCCTGGTCCCCTTGATCCTATGTGGCTGTCTTTTCAGCGAATATGTGTAGTTGTGGCTGTGGCACATACAGTTACCACAGCCTCCGGCTTGCTAGCTGAGCCTTGTAGTTCTCCGCTAGTCTAGGGGCTGGTTCCCCCACTGCGACCTGGTCCTTCTATCCAACGATAGCATGGATTTGGGCACCCAAGGTGGATTCCTCACTTCCCTGGCCCCTTGGACCCCTTCCTTCCTTCTCTCCACATCTGCTCTCATCCACTTCTCACCAACTCCTCAACTGACTAACTCCTCTCTCTTGTTTCCATGACAACTCCTCACAACTGACACTCTCCATCCACACCCTCTACGTAGTTCCCCCTCCAGCCTGAGATGGGGCCCTCCCTCAATAGGGTCTGCCCAGATCCCCTGGCCTGGAGTGGTATAGTGTTGGATGCTAGTGTGGGTCTCGGGTAGTGCCCCCTCCTTACCCGAGAGCGGAGTACCACACCTCTAGCTGAGGTGCAGTACGTCTGTGGCGACTGAACCCTCAGGGGCGACACATTCCCCCCATTAAACACAGCACGTCCGCGGGCTGGAACAGAGTAACAAAAATAAATGTTAAAAAACATGCAAACATTTTTCTGAATTGCAATTCAACAAGTAAAACGGGTAAAACAATCTTGCATGTAACTCTTTCTTCCCTTTATGGGAGGTATTGGACACTTGAACGTTACATATAAACAACAAAGCACAAAACACAGCATTTCTCCAAAATAAGTTTTCCCCATCAAGTTCAGCAGGTTATAGGGAGATCCCGAGCTGGGTATCTTTCTCACTGTCCTCAGTCCTGAGCGCAATATGGGGGAACCCATCGCAAACCCCCAACGTAGGCCCTGGGTGTGGCTACAGGGCATAGCTGGTCACCTCGTTGGACCACTCTTCGGCCACGCCAGATGGTTTTTGTTCTCTGGTCTTCTGTTAAAGATAGAGTGTCCCGACCTGACTCGGTGACAAAACATGGCATATGCGGTTCTAATTGTGATGAGATCCATTAAGTATCGTTTGTGGAAGTGATATTAAATGATGAGAGCTGTCTTATTGGGAGGGGTGGATAAGTTGGGGATATTGGGGTTTGATAGTGGTAAAATTTGTAATGAAAACCAGATTGTAACATGTAAAATGCAATGTTATTCTTAATAAAAATCTATTTGAGTTAAAAAAAAAAGATGGAGTGTCCCACTCACACTCTAAATGTTTACTGTAAAACCCACAAGGAGCAGATTAAGTGCTAACTTTGTACAATAAAAGTTCTAGCCATTCACCGTCCATGACCACATTGTCTTTAAACAGAACAAACACTCAGTTTCACCAACATTCAGTTTAACTTGTCTTAGTAGTCGCTCTCAACTTCTACAAAGAGTTCAGAGGTCATCCCGGACTCTTTGATGAAACCCCATCCCTTTTTCAAGTCAAAGGACACTACGGTGCCTGTCTTACTGGACCCCAGTCAGCATGTCTAGCCTTGCGGGCCTGGGGCTTGGCCTTCATTTTCCGCTCCTCCATTGTCCTCTGCTGGTCTGCCTCCCTTCTGGGCACTTACTGCCGGTAGTAGTCCTCCCAACTGAGGGTTTCTACCCAGTTTTCTCCCCTCTTGGGCCTCCCCCAGGAACGCCATCAAGTCTGTCCTTTGGTGCTCCCACTGGATGACCGCTCTCTCAATATGCACCCCACGGGACATAAGTTCTGGCTGCAGCAAGCCGCCTGTCCATCTCCGATGTCTGCCGTCCAGTCCCAGAAGTTTTTAAACACCTGGCCGGGTTTTAGGGCTGATGGAAGTTTCAGTGGGCCTACAAGGGTCTCCTCAGTCACCGGGGCAGGGTTGGTTACAGTACATGCATCCGTTGTTTCTCCACTGCCTGCCTCCTCCTCCTCCTCCGCTGGGGTCGGGGATGCTGGTCGCGAGGCTGCCCTCCTTTCAGACACTTTTTTCAGCAGGGCCTCCTTACACTTTGCGACTGCAGTAAGCTGTGTCTCCAGGAGCTGGAGACTCAACTCCTGCACCTCGACTCCAAGGAACTCAGGGCCCACCACAGGCATCTGGTCCGAACCTTTCTGTTGGCTGGGGGAGTCCACCACTTCCATCCCATGCTCCGGAGGTCTCCATCCGCCGCTCGCCATGGTGCTCACTGGGTAAGTTGTTGCCTCTCCCGCAGCACACTTTCCCGCGCATCCACACATGCTCCTTCCATTCTCCACCCTTCATGGGCGGATCCTTCTTCTTTTCCTACCAGCCATACCAGCAGGTGCATCCCTCTTCCTGATGGACAAGTCATTTTTGCATTGAAGTCTTTACAGTGGGCAGGTACAGCTTTTCGCACCGTTTGCCAACCCAGCCCATGATAAGCACACTTGACTCGGTCCATCCTGTTCATGATGCCAAAATGGAGCCCTCGCTAGAGCCATGGGGTACTCGGGCCGGGTCCAACGGTTCTTAAGGAAGAGGGGTGGTCACGGCAGCAGTGACCTGGTCCGGGCCATGGGCATCCAATAAAAGTAAATTAAAGTTTATAGGGGATTTGTTCATGATGCCACCCATGGTGTTTGGCAATAAGAGAATGGTCAACGCTGCAATTCAGGTCCACTGGGGCGATTTGCCGATAGTTGCTACTGTGCAGGTGCCACCAGCGCCATCTTGTAGAAGGATTTTTTTTTCTCTTCAAAGATGGCGCCACCGACACCTCTGCAGTAGCAGCTATCGGATCACCTCTATATACACCGATAGCTGCTACTGCCCAGGTGTGGCCGGTGCCATTTTCAAACAGATTTTTTTTAAATGAATTTCAAGATAACCTCAAACAAATGAATTACATACACATTACATATGTGATCAGGCTGCAGCGCAGGTGCCACCTGACTGCAGAGGGGATTTTTTTCCCAAGATATATATAATATTCATTATATAAACTTAGGGGGCAGGTCAGTGAGGGATCAGTGACTTGTCGTAAGCCATAAGTATGAATAGCTAAGCAGAGCACCACATGAAGACTTCCCACAGGCCGCCCCGGGGCACGGGCATATCATTAACTCAAAACTGAAAATAAAGATTAAACAACAACCACCAGACGGATTTCAGCAACCAAGGTATCATTTTATTCAGTATAACAGCGGCGAGCTGACACTGTCTGTAGGTTTCTGTGCACAATCCTAATTGTCTATCACACTCTGTACTTCCTTTATATATACAGTACTTATTTCCTTGCAATTCCATTTCCAGTTTTCTTACCTTCATCCTCTATCTTGAGTCTTAGGGTACCGTCACACTATACCATTTCTATCGCTTCGACGGTACGATTCGTGACGTTCCAGCGATATCGTTACGATATCGCTGTGTCTGACACGCAGCAGCGATCAGGGATCCTGCTGAGAATCGTACGTCGTAGCAGATCGTATGGAACTTTGTTTCATCGCTGGATCTCCCGCTGTCATCGCTAGATCGGTGTGTGTGACACCGATCTAGCGATCTAGCGATGCGATCCAGCGATGCGTTCGCTTGTAACCAGGGTAAACATCGGGTAACTAAGCGCAGGACCGCGCTTAGTAACCCGATGTTTACCCTGGTTACAAGCGTAAAACTAAAAAACAAACAAACAGCACATAGTTACCGTCTGCTTCCAGCACTGTGACTGCCGGCCATAAAGTGAAAGCAGAGCACAGCGGCTGTGCTTTCACTTTCACTTTACGGCCGGCAGTCACAGTGCGGGAAGCAGAGACTGCAAGGGACCTGACGGACACCAGAATGTAAGTATGTGCTGTTTGTTTTTTTTTAGTTTTTCGCTTGTAACCAGGGTAAACATCGGGTTACTAAGCGCGGTCCTGCGCTTAGTTACCCGATGTTTACCCTGGTTACCCAGGGACCTCGGCATCGTTGGTCGCTGGAGAGCTGTCTGTGTGACAGCTCCCCAGCGACCACACTACGATTTACCTACGATCACGGCCAGGTCATATCGCTGGTCGTGATCGTAGGTAAATCGTATAGTGTGACGGTACCCTTAGGCCTCTTTCACACTTCCGTTTTTACAATCTGCACAGGATCCGTCAAAATGTTGAAAAGACGAATCCTGTGCAGATTGTAAAAAATGGGTGCACGGGGGCCGTTTTTCTGACGGACCCGTCGAGGCTATGTGCACCTTTTGTGTATGCATCTTCGCAGCTCAGCTCCCGGTACTTACCTACACGCAACCTCCGATCCTCACAAGATCTCCTTCTCTACTCCCCTCTTATCTCCTCTTCCCACAATCGTATACAAGATTTCTCTCGCGTATCACCCCTACTCTGGAACCCTCTAACCCCAACATATCAGACTCTCACCTACCATAGAAACCTTCAAAAAGAACCTGAAGACCCACCTCTTCTGGCAAGCCTATAACCTGCAGTAACCACCGATCGACCAAACCGCTGCATGACCAGCTCTATCCTCGCCTACTGTATCCTCACCCATCCCTTATAGATTGTGAGCCTTCGGGGGCAGGGTCCTCTCTCCTCCTGTACCAGTTATGACTTGTATTGTTTTAGATTATTGTACTTGTTTTTATTATGTATACCCCTCCTTACATGTAAAGCGCCATGGAATTAATGGCGCTATACGAATAAATAATAATAATAATTATTATTATTATTCATTTATATAGCACCGTTAATTCCATTGTGCTGTACATGAGAAAGGGGTTACATACAGAGTTATAGATATTGTTTACAGTAAACACGTTTACAGTGACAGACTGGTACAGAGGGGAGAGGACCCTGTCCTTGCGGACTTACATTCTATGGGAATGTACAGTATGTTCAAAATAATAGCAGTGTGTTCAAAAACATGAGTCAATCACAAAATATTTTTACTAGTTTTTATTTCCAGCATTGGGAACATTGCACACTGTTTTCTAATTCAAAACATGAAGAGAAACGTATATAATTTTTAACTATTTTATAGAAAATAACAAAAAATTAACATTGAGCTGTTCTAAAAAGTAGCAGTGTCTGCATTTGTCTTTTTTTTTTACGCAATATGTACTATCTTTTTGTGGATTTAGCATTCCTATGAATTACTATCCTAATATTTAGTTGTAGCCCCAAAGTTTTTTAGAACTGCTTCACATCTATGTCGCATAGAGTCAACCAACTTCTGGCCCCTGTCACCTGTTATTCCAGCCCAGAATGCTTGGACTACATCCCACAATTTTTTGGCATTTGTTGGCTTTGCCTCATAAACTGCATTTTAAATGTCACCCCACAAGTGTTATATCAGATTAAGGTCCAGGGATTGGGCTGGCCACTCCATAACCTCAATTTTCATGGACTGGAACCAAGATTTTGGATTTTGCTTGTTCACTCGTGTTTTTAAGGTCATTGTATTGTTGAAACACCCATTTCAAGAGAAAATCCTCTTCAGCGTAGGGCAACATGACCTCTTCAAGTATTTTAATATCTGCAAACTGGCCCATGATCCCTGGTATCCGCTAAAAAGGTTCAACACCATAGTAAGAGAAACATGCCCATACCATGATGCTTGCACCATGCATCACTGCCAGAGTGTACTGTGGCTTGAATGCAGAGTTTGGGGGGTTGACTTACGGACTGTGTGGCCCTTGGACCCCCCCAAAATTTTGTACTTTCATCAGTCCACAAAATGTTTCTCCATTTCTCTTTAGGCCAGTTGATGTGTTCTTTGGCAAATTGTATCCGCTTTATTACATGTCTTTTTTTATAACAGTGGGACTTTGCGGGGACTTCTTGCTAAGAGATTAGCTTCACACAGGCGTCTTCTAAATGTCACAGCATTCACAGGTAACTTGAGACTGTCTTTGATCATCCTGGAGCTGATCATTGGCTGAGCCTGGCTATTCTTACATCCATTCGAATGGTAGTCTTCTGTTTTCTTCCACGTTTCTCTGGCTTGGCTTTCCATTCTAAGGCATTGGAGATCATTTTAGCTATTATCCTAAGACATGTGACAAGGCTTGTTAAAGGGTCCACATTGACTTGTAGGATTGCTACCTTCAAGTAGGTGGCACTAGAGTTCTAGTTATCTTCCTTTTGAAGAGACAATTTGCATAATTAGCATATTTCCCAGAAGAGCATTGCGGCTTTAAGTCTCCTCATCTCGGCATGCTTAGCATGTCAATCTCAGCAAGGAGAAACGATACTTCTTGGATACCTGTTGTGAGTTCTGTTTTTGGGCTCCCTCTGGTGGTTACTGATGGTACTGGGTGACTTGTGTTCTCTGCGGTCTCTGGTGTCCACCTGTTCCATTAGGTTATGGGTGTTTCCTATTTAACCTGGCTTTTTTGTCATTTCCTCGCCGGCTATCAATGTAATCAGCGTGTCTTTTTACCTCTGCTCCCTGCGTCTGTTATCTTCAGGACAAGCTAAGTTTTGATTTTCCTGCTCTACGTTTTGCTTACTTTTTGTCTTAGTCCAGCTTGCAGATATGTGATTCCTTGCTGCTGGTTGCTCTAGTGGGCTGAAATTACTCCTCATGTTCCATGAGTTGGCACATGAGTTCAAGTAATTTCAGGATGGTTTTTTGAAGGGTTTTTCGCTGACCGCGCAGTTCACTTTTGTATCCTCTGCTATCTAGCTTTAGCGGGCCTCATTTTTGCTGATTCTGTTTTCATAACTACGTATGTGCTTTCCTCTCATTTCACCGTTGTTGCATGTGGGGGGCTGCTATTTCTGTGGGGTGTTTCTCTGGAGGCAAGTGAGGTCTGTGTTTCCGAAGTTGATCCTTCGGCTGGCGCGAGACGTCTAGGAATCATCGTGGGCACATTCCCCGGCTGCTGCTGGTTGTGTGTTTGGGTTCGGGATCGCGGTCAGCTCAGGTTCCATCACCCTAGAGCTTGTTTTGTTTTTGTGCTTGTCCTTTTGTGATCCCCTGCCATTGGGATCATGACAGTATAGCCGGCCTTAAAAAAATTGGTCATCGTTTTGGCTGAAGTAGGAGGAAAAGTAGTCTGAGGAAGTTTTTTTTTTTTTTTTCCCTCCTCAGTGTTTGCTGCCTAGCCTTAATTGCAGCTTGACTGCTTCTTTCCTCCTCTTAATCCTTGAATGGCTCTGACCTCAGCTGTTTATCATGGACGTCCAGAGTTTGGCTTCCAGCCTGAATAATCTTGCTGCTAAGGTTCAAAATATACAAGATTTTGTTGTACATACGCCTATGTCTGAACCTAGAATTCCTGTCCCAGAGTTTTTTTCTGGAGATAGATCTAGTTTTCTGAATTTTAGGAACAATTGCAAGTTGTTTCTTTCCTTGAAATCTCGCTCCTCTGGAGACCCTGCTCAGCAGGTCAAGATTGTTATATCTTTCCTGCGGGGTGACCCTCAGAATTGGGCATTTGCATTGGCACCAGGGGATCCTGCGTTGCTCAATGTGGATGCGTTTTTTCTGGCATTGGGTTTGCTCTATGAGGAACCTAACCTAGAGATTCAGGCTGAAAAAGCTTTATTGGCTCTCTCTCAGGGGCAAGATGAAGCAGAAATATATTGTCAGAAATTTCGGAAATGGTCGGTGCTTACTCAGTGGAATGAGTGCGCTCTGGCTGCAAAATTCAGAGATGGCCTTTCTGAGGCCATTAAAGATGTTATGGTGGGGTTCCCGGCGCCTACAGGTCTGAATGAGTCCATGACTATGGCTATTCAGATTGATCGGCGTTTACGGGAGCGCAAACCTGTGCACCATTTGGCGGTGTCTTCTGAACAGGCACCTGAGATAATGCAATGTGATAGAATTCAGTCCAGAAGTGAACGGCAAAATTATAGGCAGAAAAATGGATTGTGTTTTTATTGTGGTGATTCAGCTCATGTTATATCAGCATGCTCTAAACGCACAAAAAAGGTTGATAAGTCTGTTGCCATTGGTACTTTACAGTCTAAGTTCATTCTGTCTGTGACGCTGATTTGTTCATTATCATCCATTTCCGTCGATGCCTATGTGGATTCAGGCGCTGCCCTGAGTCTTATGGATTGGTCATTTGCCAATCGCTGTGGGTTTAGTCTGGAACCTCTGGAAGTTCCTATTCCTTTGAAAGGAATTGACTCTACACCTTTGGCTATGAATAAACCTCAGTACTGGACACAAGTGACCATGCGTATGACTCCCGTTCATCAGGAGGTGATTCGCTTCCTGGTACTGTATAATTTACATGATGTCTTAGTGCTTGGTCTGCCATGGTTACAAACTCATAACCCAGTCCTGGACTGGAAAACAATGTCTGTGTTAAGCTGGGGATGTCAGGGGGTTCATGATGATGCATCTCCGATTTCTATCGCTTCATCTACTCCTTCTGAGGTTCCGATATTTTTGTCTGATTATCGGGAGGTTTTTGAGGAGCCAAAGCTCAGTTCGCTTCCTCCTCACAGGGATTGCGATTGTGCTATAGATTTGATTCCTGGCAGTAAATTCCCTAAAGGTCGTTTGTTCAATCTGTCAGTGCCAGAGCATACTGCTATGCGGAATTATGTTAAGGAGTCCTTGGAAAAGGGACATATCCGTCCATCTTCGTCCCCTTTGGGAGCAGGTTTTTTTTTTGTGGCCAAAAAAGATGGTTCCTTGAGGCCTTGCATAGATTATCGTCTTTTGAATAAGATTACAGTCAAATATCAGTATCCTTTGCCATCGTTGACTGATTTGTTCGCTCGCATTAAGGGGGCTAAATGGTTCACTAAGATTGATCTTCGGGGTGCGTATAATCTTGTGCGGATAAGGCAGGGTGATGAGTGGAAAACCGCATTTAATACGCCTGAGGGCCATTTCGAGTATTTGGTGATGCCTTTTGGACTTTCTAATGCTCCTTCTGTCTTCCAGTCTTTTATGCACGATATTTTCCGTGAATATCTGGATAAATTTATTATCGTGTATTTGGATGATGTTTTGGTTTTTTCTGATGACTGGGAGTCTCATGTTCAGCAGGTCAGGAAGGTGTTTCAGGTCCTGCGGGCCAATTCTTTGTTTGTAAAGGGTTCTAAATGTCTCTTTGGAGTCCAGAAGATTTCTTTTTTGGGGTATATTTTTTCCCCTTCTACTATTGAGATGGATCCCGTCAAGGTTCAGGCTATTTGTGACTGGACGCAGCCTACATCTCTTAAGAGTTGTTAAGTCCTTCTCAGTCCCTAGCTTACTAGAGGTAGGGATCCTGAGTAAATGACACGCAAACAAGGTATTGTGTGATCATATACAGGGGAAGCCCAGGAGCACAACTCTCTCTCTGGGCTTTGCCCTCCCTTTATATAGAAAAGAATTATTCTTTTACAGACATGCGCACAAGCGCTCATATTTCACTATCTCTTACATAAACAATCTATACCAGTCTTTATCAGTAGAAAGTTACATCATCTGGAAGGTGAATGAAAGGCTGCTATTGAAAGAAGGAATGCACACATGATTACTTCCATAAAAGGAAATGTCAAGTCAGCAGAAATGTATCTTGTTGTAAGCGAGATTTCTCAGGAAGAAGACAAGATGGATTCCTTTAGTTCAGTCTGATCTCCACAATTCCCCCCTTTGACATTTTCTTTTATTTATTTTATTACCAGAGGGCCAAAGACAAAGCCTTTATTTGGTATTACACATGTACATGCTTGTATTCAATAAGAGAATCAAATCTAGTATTAATTCTTCCGTTTAACTCTCGCAACCTTTTCTTTGTTTTGCAATAAGTACAGATATTACAAAGGAATAGCAAAATAAGCGCAATAATCAGTATTAGCAAAGGATAACATAAGAGAAGAAGGAAAAAAAACTTTATACTCTTGCATCTATTACACAAAGTTTATCTGTGCATACTGAGATACTCTTGAGCACAATCTGGAATAGTACGTATATGACTACAATAATCATAACTATATGTATTATGCTCTGCATAATCCCAGCAACCCACCCACCGATTCCTCTGAACCAGTTGGCTGGGTTAAGAAAAGAAAAGGTATCTGACCACCAGCTATCCTTATTCTGGTCATTGTCTTTGTCATACTGATCTCTGAGTCGTTGTACGTCCTTTAATTTAAATGTCATACTCATAGTACTATTCGGGTCTATATAATGACAGCAGGTGGGTCCGATGATTTGACACATACCCCCTTGTGAGGCAGTTAGGTAATCCAATACCAGGGTATGTTGGTTAGTGACTATTATAAGCTGATTCTGTACAGCTATACTAGTGTTTAGTATATCCAATATATCCCAGATCTGATCATCTAGATAATCCGTGGCTCTAACTAATTTATCCCACATCTGTGTTAACATAGGATAAATAAAAATGGTACTAGCAATTTTGTTAGGAATTCCCATTTGTACTATATGTGGCCTCCCCGAGGGACGTGGTGAGTTATCTGCAGCTCTTTTATACAGTGTGTGCTTGGGCACGGCTTGCATATTCACTTGTTTATTTGAAATTATGAATGTAGCCGGGGTTAGGCGTCCTAATGTACAAGTACCCTTTATACCTACGGGAAGCCATTTATATGCTCCTTCTCCGCATATCCAAAATGTACCTTCAGGCAGATCCCATAGAGCTGAGTGCTGCAATACCAATCTGTGAGCCTAGTCCACAAATCTAGATACATTCTGAAGCATACACCAAGAGGGTTTTTGTCCCAAGGGGCTACAGTACCCGGCTGCGGGATTCCCACATACAGGCATTCCTTTGATATACTCATCGGATTTATTACAAACCAGGTTCCCCAGCTTACTTGTACAACTGTTTGCATCACCTTGGGGGAACAATTTAGAATGTTTCCATTTTCTATTATGTATGTATCTTTCCAATACTACAGGTTTGAAAGCATCAGAGGGGGGGACGGTTGTACTGAAACTAAGCTGTAGATTTTCTGTGGGGACCTGTCCTAAATTAGTTAATCCAGTCTTATTTCTAGGTACCCATTTTCCTCCCCTAAATGCTAAATATTGTAGATGTGTGTTACTCCCTGAGAGATTACCCTGCCACCAAGGAAATTCTACCCATCCCACAATTGGTATGGCGATTGTAGTATTCCACAGCCTAGCATTACCAATTTGGTTGTTGGCCAGGTTGTCTGAACAATTAGGCCAAGCGAATATTTCTTCTGCTAATACGGGAACTGCTAGAAAAGGTATACTTGTGGCTGATACCGGCGAATGGGTACAGATCCAACAATCTGTCAGGGTTTGTGTATTGTTTAACAAGTCATGCACTAATTTTCTATGATGTTGTACGAATCTATTGTTCAAAGGGGCTAGAGAATTCAGTCTATCCCACGCCTCCGTTGAGGTTATCATTATTAACATCAATATCATGAGTTTATACTGCTTTTCTTGCAATGGCTTGCATGTATCCATGATGCCTTTCCTTCAAGCTTGACTGATGTAGGTGTTGTCAACAGGACTTGGAAGGGTCCGTCAAACCTTGGTTCTAGAGCCTTTCTGGTGTGTCTTTTTACATAGACTTGATCACCTGGTTCCAACTTGTGACTTCCTTCTGTGTTGTCAGGATCTGGAAGGGAAGCAAAAACTTGTGCATGCACCTTAGTTAATTGTTTCTGAAGATTTTGCACATAAGAAGTCAATGACTCAATATTTAACACAAGTTACTGTGGAAAATAACATCCTAAATTGGCAGTCCTGCCAAACAAAATTTCATATGGAGACAGTTTAGTCTTACCCCTTGGGGTATTGCGTATTGAGTAAAGGGCCAGTGGAAGGCATTCTGTCCAAGGCTTTCCTGTTTCAGCCATGGCTTTCTGTATTTTTAATTTTAAAGTTCCATTCATGCGTTCCACCTTACCAGAACTTTGAGGATGGTACGGAGTGTGTAACTGACTTTCAACACCCAACATTTTCAGTACATTTTGAAATATTTCTCCAGTGAAATGAGTACCCCTATCTGACTCGATCACTTCAGGGAGACCGTAACGGGGTATCAGTTCGGCAACTAGCTTTACAGCAGTGTTTTTAGCTGAAGCCTTCCGAACTGGATAGGCCTCTGGCCACCCCGAGAACATGTCCACACATACCAACACATACTCATACCCATTACTTTTTGGCAGCTGGATAAAGTCTATTTGTAATCGCTGAAACGGGTAGAGAGGTCGGACGTGGTGCTTCATAGGGGTCTTTGTTGTCTGTCCGGGATTATGTGCCAGGCATATAGCGCATGCAGCACAATAGTCTCTTGCATAGTTGCCAAAACCTGGAGCCAACCAGACTTGCTTTGCCAGTAGTGTCATTGCATTTGCAGACACATGAGTAGGGTGGTGCAGTCCACCAACTACAATCGGATACCAGGCTCTAGGTAGACATATTAGTCCATCTTTCTTCCAAATTCCCGCTTGTTCTTCTGCCCCTTCCTTTTTCCACCTGTCCCTCTCCTCTTCTCCTGCATCTTCCTGTGCTTGTCTCAGTCTATCTTCAGTATTTTCTGTGGGGTTTACAGTATGAACCTGTTGTAAGGGTTTGACAGCTGCTGCTTTGGCTGCTTTATCAGCCCTATCATTTCCCCTAGATTCCCTAGTGTCGAGTCTCACATGTGCAGCTACCTTGATTACTGCTACTTCTTTTGTTTCTTGTGCAGCCTCTAAGATCTGTTTGATCAGAGAAGCATGTTTTACAGGTTGTCCTGACGCTGTCATGTAACCTCTAGCTCTCCAGATTACTCCAAAATCAAACACAATACCATGTGCATACCTAGAATCAGTGTATATATTAGCTGTCTGGTTCTCAGCTATTTTAAGAGCTTCAATCAATGCTGTTAGTTCTGCTTCTTGTGCAGACTGTTTCGGTGGAAGTGGTTCTGCTTTGAGAGTTTCAGATTCTGACACAACTGCATACCCTGTATGGAAGTTACCTGTGTCATCTGCAAACCTACTACCATCTATAAACAGCTCTAAATCTGGATTTTGAAGTGGTGTTTCGGATACATTGGGTAAGCCTACCGTTTCTTGTAAAATGAGCTCTGTACAATCATGTGTGTCTGTAGGGAAAAAATTTGCGTGTGGATCAGTGTCCTTATTCCCCCCTTCAGACTCGAGAGGTAGCAGTGTAGCTATATTGAGAGTCTGAAGCCTAGCAAATGTGATAGTAGAGGGGAGCAACAAAGAACACTGTAGCCGCAAATGTCTGGCCATGGAAATGTGTTTTGGTTGGACCTGGTTTAATATCCCATAAACATCATGTGTAGTTTGAACTGTGAGTGGATACTCTAGGACAATTTCTGATGCTTTGTCCAACAATAGTGAGACAGCAACAACTACACGTACACAGGTTGGCGCTGCTCTAGCTACGGGATCTAACCTTGCTGAAAGATATGCAATTGGTCTTTGTTTCCCTGCATGCTTCTGGGTAAGAACTCCTGTAGCATGGGAATCAACTTCTGCAGCCATAAGCTGAAACGGTTTGGTGTAGTCTGGTAGCCCTAACGCTGGAGCTGAAACAAGGGCATCTTTTAATTGTTGGAACGAAATCTGACCTTCTTTTGTCAACAAATAAGGTTCACTTTTTACACAGTCATACAGTGGTTGCATTAGTTGACTGGCATGTATAATCCATTGTCTACAATGAGACACTATTCCTAAAAATGCTCGTAGCTGTTTATGATTTCTAGGCTCATTCATCTGTCTTATTGCTTCAGTTCTTTGTGGTGTAAGATGCTTTTTACCTTGAGAAATGCAATGACCTAGAAAGACCACTTTGGTCTGACAAACTTGTAGCTTTTGTCTATTCACTTTACACCCTTCTTTTTCTAAAAAACATAGTAAACTCACAGTGGACCTTTCTGCAGTTTCTAGATCTGGGCAGCAAAGTAGTAGGTCATCCACATACTGCAAAATTACTACCTGTGGTTCGGGTTCAAACCTCTGAAGGACTGTTTGTAGGGCATTTGAATAAAGAGTAGGGGAGTGTATCATTCCCTGTGGAAGGCGTGTCCACGCCAACTGTTTGCCCTTAAATGTAAATGCAAACAAATGCCAACTATCTTGGTGTAAAGGAACCGAGAAAAATGCATTTGAAAGATCTATTACAGTAAATACTTGAGAACTGGCTGGTATCTGTGATAGTAACGTATGAGGATTGGGTACAACTGGGGTGATTGGATCTAGAACTTTGTTTATTTCTCTTAAATCATGTACCATACGATATTTGGGCATAGAACTCTTATCAAGAGTTCTCTTTTTGACTGGATACAGAGGAGTGTTAGCAGGTGATTGTATCTCTACCAAAACTCCTTTCTCTTTATATCCCTCTATCTGTTTTGTAATCGCTAGTTCCTGCTGGGCACTCACAGGGTATTGTCTGAGCTGTGGGAGAACAGTTCCTGGTTGCACAGATAGTTTTACAGGAGAGATATGCAATAGTCCCACATCGGTGTCACCCTGTGCCCACAGTGTTTCTGGGACCATTGAGAGGTCTAGATCTGTGGTGTACTCTTTTTCTTCAGCATAATCCTCAAAAGCCTGAATTCTAACATATTGTTCTAATGTTTCTGCATCATCAGGGATAGTCAGTATAACTGTGCCATCTTCCCTAAAATTGATGTTAGCTTCTAATTTCTTTAGGACATCAGTTCCTAACAAACATGTTGGGGCACCTCTGGCATACAAAAATCTGGATGCAAAACATTTAGGTCCTAATGAGACCTCTAGGGGCACAGTATATGGCAGTGTTCGAATTACCCCATCATAACCCTCAGCAAAAGTTGTTTGTTCTGAAATATCTTCCGGATTCGGAAGAAAATCTTGATTCAAAATTGAGGAAGTTGCACCTGTATCTATCAAAAATGGAATCTCTCTCCCCCCCACATTCACCTGTATCATAGGTCTTCTAGCTGGTAGGGAAGTTTGTAACACATCGAGTCAATCTGAATCTGGTATGGGACCATCTATGATGGTAGATTTCTGCTGGTTGTCCGTTTGGGGAGGGTTATTTCTGGGAACAAATTTGCCTGACTTTATATCTGCCAACTTCTTCCTGCACTCTCTTTGGAAATGACCTGGCTTTTTACAGTAGTGGCAAGGAAAGTTGTGTCTCACTCTTCCTCCTGTATTAGCTTGTGCTATTCTAACAGGCTTACGATTCTCTCTCATATCCATGACTATTCCTAAACATCGTTGTTTCACAATATTTGGTTGTTCAATTGTTCTCCAATCTGGAGTAGAGGATTTAAATTTTTCTCTGATTTTCGGATCTAGCCCCTCTATTAATTGTTTTGTAAAAAGTCTCCTTACTGAAGCATCAGTCAAATCCAATCCTTCATCCCTAAAGCTATTTTCTAATTCTTGACTATATTCTTCAATACTTTGCCCAAATTTCTGCATAATCACACCCGTAGATCCCCTTTCCCTCTGTTTTTCTCTCATGAAAATTATTAATGCCTCTGTGAACTGGGTACCTGATGCTTCTGTCTGTAAGGCACCCCCTTCTGCCACTGGTCTATTGGGCTGTAGGTGTGTCAATAATTCCTGAAAAAGTCCGGGGGACATTTTCATTCTACATAATTCTTCCCCGTCCGCCCAGACCCCAGCATGAGTCTGCATGATTTGTTGTATGTATTGTGCAAATCGGATGGGATATTGAGTGGGATCAGGCGCATTATGCAGGAGGGACATACCTTCAGCAGGGGACCAAGGAAAATACTGTCGGGTCTGGTGATATCTAGTTCCCATTACCCCGTCAGCACCAGGTTCCCTAAAGGGTCTTGGTACTACCCTAACAGGGGCAAGTACAGCGCCATGTCTAGGTGTACCACAGACTAGGCAATCATTTCTCCAATCTGGATTTTGTTGTCCACAGTGTGAACATACCCATCCTCCTACCCCACCAAGATTGGGATACAAGGCTGGAAATTGTTTTCCTCCTTCTGCTCCTCCAGATGGTACAAATGATTGGGCTTTTGGATCTAGGTAAGGTGGTGGGATTATGTCACAACTTTTTCCCTTCCCCATAATCCATTTGGAAGTGTCTGGATCATACTTCCAATTCTCCTCTTTAGCTGTTTTTGAGACCTCTATCATACAGTGTATGATTTCTTCCCACCCATTGTCTTTGATAATTCCACCTCGTTCTTTACTCAGTTTTTCCCATTCTGTACTGAACATAAGTGCTTCTGAAATTCCCAATTTTTCTCTTACCCTTCTAATCTGACTTCTGACTGTCTTCCCACATCTTTCCTGTATGATATCTGCTGCTTCCACTTGTCCTAAGACGGTTTTTGTCTGTTTATTTCCCATTTTTCTTTTTTATATATATTTTTTTTTCAATACTAGCTATTTCTACCCCAGGTGACGTTTGGACAATCACTTATCCTAGGTGATGTCTCGTTGCCTTCTCTCCTAGGGAGCTAAAATATTGAAGGGCTGATCTGCTCCATTCTTTCTAATGTGCAGAATGTACTTAAGTGCTATTATGCACGCAAACAGACCCAGCAACACCATACAGATCACAAAACTTTCTGTGTCAGTTAGCATACTTGTCCCAGGCTCATGGACCCGCGTCCTGGGCTCATTCTATCAAACCTTATCCAGAAATGAAGGAGGTTAAGCACTTAAATGAGAGTCAAGCATGGGCGGAGGTCTCCCCGAAAGGACGCAACCACATGACCCAGTTAGGCTGACTTCCGTGTATAAGGCTTATACCCCAACTATTTCGGCTTATTTTTCTACGCACTTTTGCTCTTCTTTCACAACATACCACAACCTTCACACTGTTCACACACTGCCAGGGACAGGACTCATAAATCTATACAATATAGTAACCCGAGTTTTATAGGTATCTACTCACTACTAGACTAACCCAGCGTGACACGGCTCATAGAGATCTTTCGGATAATACAAGGCAGATAAAAGAGAACTAATAATGTCTCTTACCTGGCCAGGTTTTTCAGTTCATTTGCCGTCCATTATCCCAGATCTCCATTGTCCGTATCTGCAGGTGAATCTCGAGCAAATACTCTCATCTCGGGTCCCTGTTCGGTGCGCCAAAGAAATGTTAAGTCCTTCTCAGTCCCTGGCTTACTAGAGGTAGGGATCCTGAGTAAATGACACGCAAACAAGGTATTGTGTGATCATATATAGGGGAAGCCCAGGAGCACAACTCTCTCTCTGGGCTTTGCCCTCCCTTTATATAGAAAAGAATTATTCTTTTACAGACATGCGCACAAGCGCTCATATTTCACTATCTCTTACATAAACAATCTATACCAGTCTTTATCAGTAGAAAGTTACATCATCTGGAAGGTGAATGAAAGGCTGCTATTGAAAGAAGGAATGCACACATGATTACTTCCATAAAAGGAAATGTCAAGTCAGCAGAAATGTATCTTGTTGTAAGCGAGATTTCTCAGGAAGAAGACAAGATGGATTCCTTTAGTTCAGTCTGATCTCCACAGAGTCTACAGAAGTTCTTGGGCTTTGCTAATTTTTATCGTCGCTTCATAACTAATTTTTCTAGTGTTGTTAAGCCTTTGACGGATTTGACTAAAAAGGGTGCTGATGTTACTGATTGGTCTCCTGCGGCTGTGGAGGCCTTTCAGGAACTTAAGTGCCGGTTTTCTTCTGCTCCTGTGTTGCGTCAGCCAGATACGTCGCTTCCTTTTCAGGTTGAGGTTGATGCTTCCGAGATCGGAGCGGGGGCGGTTTTGTCACAGAGAAGCTCCGATGGCTCAGTGATGAAGCCATGTGCGTTCTTTTCTAGAAAATTTTCGCCCGCTGAACGGAATTATGATGTTGGTAATCGGGAGCTTTTGGCCATGAAGTGGGCATTTGAGGAGTGGCGTCATTGGCTTGAGGGTGCTAGACATCGTGTGGTGGTCTTGACTGATCACAAAAATCTGATGTACCTTGAGTCTGCCAAGCGTCTGAATCCTAGACAGGCTCGTTGGTCACTGTTTTTCTCCCGTTTCAATTTTGTGGTTTCATACCTGCCAGGTTCAAAGAATGTGAAGGCGGATGCTCTTTCTAGGAGTTTTGTGCCTGACTCCCCTGGATATTCTGAGCCCACTGGTATCCTTAGGGATGGGGTGATTTTGTCGGCTGTCTCCCCAGACTTGCGACGTGCTTTGCAGGAGTTTCAGGCGGATAAACCTGATCGTTGTCCGCCGGAAAGACTGTTTGTTCCGGATAATTGGACCAGTAGAGTCATCTCCGAGGTCCATTCTTCTGTGTTGGCAGGTCATCCTGGAATATTTGGTACTAGAGACTTGGTGGCCAGGTCTTTTTGGTGGCCTTCCTTGTCGAGGGATGTGCGTTCTTTCGTGCAGTCTTGTGGAGTTTGCGCTCGGGCTAAGCCTTGCTGTTCTCGGGCCAGTGGATTGTTGTTGCCTTTGCCTATCCCGAAGAGGCCTTGGACGCACATTTCCATGGACTTTATTTCGGATCTCCCTGTCTCTCAAAAAATGTCCGTCATATGGGTTGTGTGTGACCGCTTTTCTAAGATGGTTCATCTGGTACCCTTGCCTAAGTTACCTTCCTCCTCTGAGTTGGTCCCTCTGTTTTTTCAAAACGTGGTCCGTTTGCATGGCATTCCGGAGAACATCGTTTCTGACAGGGGATCCCAGTTTGTGTCTAGATTTTGGCGGACGTTCTGTGCTAAGATGGGCATTGATTTGTCCTTTTCGTCTGCATTCCATCCCCAGACGAATGGCCAGACGGAACGAACTAATCAGACTTTAGAAACTTATTTAAGGTGTTTTGTTTCTGCTGATCAAGATGACTGGGTTTCCTTTTTGCCGCTTGCCGAGTTTGCCCTTAATAATCGGGCTAGTTCTGCTACCTTGGTTTCTCCTTTCTTTTGTAATTCGGGGTTTCATCCTCGTTTTTCCTCTGGTTAGGTGGAGCCTTCTGATTGTCCTGGAGTGGACATGGTGGTGGATAGGTTGCATCGGATTTGGAGTCATGTGGTGGACAATTTGAAGTTGTCCCAGGAGAGGGCTCAGCAGTTTGCTAATCGCCGTCGCCGCGTGGGTCCTCGACTTCTTGTTGGGGACTTGGTGTGGTTGTCTTCTCGTTTTGTTCCTATGAAGGTCTCTTCTCCTAAGTTCAAGCCTCGGTTCATCGGTCCCTATAGGATCTTGGAAATTCTTAACCCTGTGTCGTTTCGTTTGGATCTCCCGGCATCGTTTGCTATTCATAATGTGTTCCATCGGTCGTTGTTGCGGAAGTATGAGGTACCTGTCGTTCCTTCGCTTGAGCCTCCTGCTCCGGTGCTGGTGGAGGGTGAATTGGAGTATGTTGTGGAGAAGATCTTGGATTCTCGTGTTTCCAGACGGAAACTCCAGTATTTGGTCAAGTGGAAGGGTTATGGTCAGGAGGATAATTCTTGGGTGATTGCCTCTGATGTTCATGCTGCCGATTTGGTCCGTGCTTTTCATAGGGCTCATCCTGGTCGCCCTGGTGGTTCTCGTGAGGGTTCGGTGACCCCTCCTCAAGGGGGGGGTACTGTTGTGAGTTCTGTTTTTGGGCTCCCTCTGGTGGTTACTGATGGTACTGGGTGACTTGTGTTCTCTGCGGTATCTGGTGTCCACCTGTTCCATTAGGTTATGGGTGTTTCCTATTTAACCTGGCTTTTTTGTCATTTCCTCGCCGGCTATCAATGTAATCAGCGTGTCTTTTTACCTCTGCTCCCTGCGTCTGTTATCTTCAGGACAAGCTAAGTTTTGATTTTCCTGCTCTACGTTTTGCTTACTTTTTGTCTTAGTCCAGCTTGCAGATATGTGATTCCTTGCTGCTGGTTGCTCTAGTGGGCTGAAATTACTCCTCATGTTCCATGAGTTGGCACATGAGTTCAAGTAATTTCAGGATGGTTTTTTGAAGGGTTTTTCGCTGACCGCGCAGTTCACTTTTGTATCCTCTGCTATCTAGCTTTAGCGGGCCTCATTTTTGCTGATTCTGTTTTCATAACTACGTATGTGCTTTCCTCTCATTTCACCGTTGTTGCATGTGGGGGGCTGCTATTTCTGTGGGGTGTTTCTCTGGAGGCAAGTGAGGTCTGTGTTTCTTCTTATGGGGGAAGTTGATCCTTCGGCTGGCGCGAGACGTCTAGGAATCATCGTGGGCACGTTCCCCGGCTGCTGCTGGTTGTGTGTTTGGGTCCAGGATCACGGTCAGCTCAGGTTCCATCACCCTAGAGCTTGTTTTGTTTTTGTGCTTGTCCTTTTGTGATCCCCTGCCATTGGGATCATGACAGATACCCTCTCCAATCAACTTTTTAATCAAAGTATGCTGTTCTTCTGAAAAATGTATTGAATGCCCCATATTTCTCAGGCTTTCAAGGAGAAATTCGTGCACAACATGTCATGGCTTCACCCTGAAATAAGGGCCAACTGATTCACACCTCTTTCTTCACAGAATGATTGACCTCACTAACTGAACTCCACTCTGCTATTATAATAAACACCCTCCTTTCAATTAATTATTCTAATACACAGAGTCAAAAACATGCAGATCATGAATGCAGAGTCTGATGGTTTTTTTAGAATCTACTGCACCAACTGGTAAATTGTTTGACATATGGTAATATAATTTATACCAAAAACAGTGATTAATCTGGTTAGTCATATTGGACTGCTATTATTTTGAACACTACTGTAACAGTCCTGCAGAATATATAAGAGATTAAGACAGTTATTGATGGTGACTTAGAGCTGATGTTCTTTCTGGTGGAGTCATTCACTTTTCCCGTTTTTTCCATCTGGCCCAGACTGGCATGACAACTTCTCCAGCCAGAAATCAGTTGCAGAGATTACAGCAAAGACACATCTGACTTCTCACATTTCAGGCACCGTGCCTATCAATTCCCAACCTGCACAAACTCCTTATTGTGATGCAACTGCAAGGCAGTTGCACGCAACCTCCCCCAAGGGGCGCAGGTAAGGGGGACAAGGTAGCACTCACGCATAGTGTAGCCCCCGCCAGGGCCGTGGGGATACTTGGTACGGGGACGGTTCTTAAAGAGATGTGTCACGGCAGCAGTGACCTGGTCCGTGGCCCTGGGCGTCCAATAAAAGGCAATTAAAGGGGAATGGAATAAAGTTTCTGGGGAGATTGTTCGTGACGCCGCCCGTGGTCTTCGGCAATGGATGGCCGATGCTGCGGTTCAGGTCCACTGGGGCAGTTGGTGACGCAGCAGAGTTGGTACAGCTTTCCACGAGTAGAGCTAGGCCCCAGAGCAGTAATGGTGTTAAATGTGATGGCGGTGGTTGTAGTGCAGGGCAGGTGGCACAGCAATAATTCAGAGGACACAGCAGGGTGCAGTTTCCACACTTTACTCACAGTTCTTATGTGCAGTCCCCAGCCGGGGTGCTGTGTCCTCCGGGTCTATGGTCCCGTCAGCTCTCAGGTAATTTGGAGTACACTTTGCCAAAACCCCCTTCTTATGTTCCTCTTCTGGCTGTCTCACTGTGCTGGCTCCAACCTCTCCTGCCCTGCACCTTCACACACAGTGTCCCAAGCCAGCAGCCTCGGATCTTGTCGGGTGACGTCCTCTTGGTCCCCTTGACCCTATGTGGCTGCCTTTTCAGTGAGTGTGTATGGTTGTGGCTGTGGCACATACAGATACCACAGCCTTTGGCTGGCTAGCTGAGCCTTGTAGTTCTCCATTAGTCTGGGGGCCGGTTCCCCCACTGCGACCTGGTCCCCCTACCTGACTACGGTCAGCATGGATACGGGCCCCACGGGTGGATTGCTCACTACCTGTGCCCCTAGGACCCCTTCTCTCTCTCTTCTTTCTGTCAAGAGCTTCTCTGTTCTCTCTCTCTGCTCTCTGGTACTGAGACGAGCTCCTCACTGCTCAAGTCCCCAGCTCTAACTGTCTCTCATGTCTCCTCTGCTCCACTCCTTCTTACTGACTGCCTTTCCAGAATCTTCCTGACTCCACCCTCCGATTTCCATGACGACTGTACTCTCTTCAACCACATCCTCTACCTAGTTCCTCCCTGGCCTTGAGAGGTCTGGTGTTGGATGTAAGTGTGTGGGTTCTGGACTATGCCCCCTCCTTACCTGAGAGCGGAGCACCACACCTCGTCCGAGGAGCTGTACCTCTGTGGCGACTGGACCTCAGGGGCACCACACATAGAACCACAGTGCAAGGCGTGGAGCGCCACTAAGAGGCGACAGAGTAGTCAGACAGGCCGGTCCCCAACAAACTAGAGACGAGGTACCAGAAGTGACAGCAGAGCGCATAGTCAGAGACAAGCCAGAAGTCAGATCCAAATGGGAGTGCGGTATCCAAAAGGTGAGACGTAAGACAAAGTCGGGGTACAAGCCAGAGAGTCAAAAGCCGGTCGGGGAACGTGGTACAGAGATGGAAACAAGAGGCGGTGTCAGAGATCAGGCAGAGTCATACATTGTGGGGAATGGGTCAGAAGGAACACCGGGGTATATGGGTCAGCTTCTTTAGCCAGGAAGCATGAACTATCACTGACGCCGGCCAGTAGACTACAGTGGACTTAAAAAGCCCAGCCAGCTCCAAAACAAGGCCGAGGGGATTAACTGCCGCATGACCAGTCCAGAGAGGGAACAGCAGAAAACAAACTCCGAACTGTGTCATGACACTTATCCTGCTGACACCCCAATGTTGAGCCGCTGCTGCCGTATGTGTCCCTATTACTGAACCTGCTGTGTGGTATTGTGTGCCCTCTAATTTTCCTCTTAGTTGAGGCCTAGATCCCCTTTCAAAGTATGGTGTCAACAAAAGTGTGCCACAATCACTGTAAGATACCCCCACAGTGAATTCCTCCACAGTTGCCTCCACATACACAATACCCCACCCCTCAACTCCCCCGAAAAAGTATGGTGACCCAACACCATTTGATCCCCCAACTGTGAGTCCCACACAGCCCTCCACACAGTATAATGCACCCCATGGTGCTTTTTATAGAGTAATGCATCCCATAGTCCATACAGTATCATGTACCCATAGTCCATACAGTAAAATGCATCCTATGGTCCTCTGTATATTACAATGCACCCCATAGTTCTCTTTATAGTATAATGCACCCCATAGTCCATACAGCATAATGCACCCCATAAGCCATGTGCAGCATAATGCACCTCATAATCTGTACAGTATAATGCGCTCCATAGTCCTCTATATAGTATAATGCAACACATAGTCCTCCATAAAGTATAATGCACCCCATAGTCCTCTGTATATTATAATGCACCTCATAGTCTATATAGTATAATGCACCCCATAGTCCATAGAGCATAATTCACCCCATAGTTTATACAGTATAATGCACCCCATAGTCCTCCATACAGTATAATGCACTCCATAGTCCTTTGTATAATATAATGCACCGCATAGTCCTCTGTATAGTATAATGCACCCCTTAGTTCTCGGTATAGTATAATGCACCACGTAGTCCTCTGTATAGTATAATGCACCCCATTGTGTCTACAGCATAATTCACCCCATAGCCCATACAGGATAATGCACCCCATAGTACGAAAGTGCATGAGACTGTTACCCGTGAATTATTATTTGCTGATGACTGTGCACTTAACGCTAGCACGGAGCAGCAGATGCAGCATGAAATGGACAGTTTTTCGCAAGCCTGCGACAGTTTTGGTCTCGAGATCAACATTAGAAAAACCGAAGTTATGTATCAACCGGCTCCAGGAAAACTGTACAAGGAGCCACGTATCACGGTGAAGGAGCAAAACCTCAAAGCAGTCGATAACTTCACCTACTTAGGCAGCACACTTTCCCGTGAAGTAACCATAGACGCTGAGGTTAACACAATCGCCAAAGCCAGTGCCGCCTTCGGGAGACTGCGTAAGAACGTCTGGGAACGAAGGGGACTCAGCCTTACCACCAAGCTGGAGGTCTACTGCGCGGTGGTCCTCACCACACTTCTCTATGCTAGCGAGACCTGGACAGTGTACAGCCGGCATGCTAAACAGCTTAATCATTTCCACATGAGTTGCCTCCGCAGACTCCTCCACATCAGGTGGCAAGACAA
Organism: Ranitomeya imitator; assembly: GCF_032444005.1. Classification (NCBI taxonomy): domain Eukaryota; kingdom Metazoa; phylum Chordata; class Amphibia; order Anura; family Dendrobatidae; genus Ranitomeya; species Ranitomeya imitator. The sequence goes on along the minus strand of NC_091283.1, from coordinate 415,334,200 downwards.
TGTCCCAGACACGGCAATTCTGGAACAAACTGGGCTCTGCAGCGTTTACACTCTCCTGCTGAAAGTCCAAGCCAGGTGGGCTGGACATGTGGTCCGAATGCCGGACAGCCGACTACCAAAACAACTGCTGTACGGAGAACTGTGCCAAGGAAAGAGAGCAGTTGGGGGGCAGAAGAAGCGCTATAAAGACTGCCTTAAGGTGTCTCTCAAAAACCTGGAAGTCAACACCAATGAATGGGAAGAGCTTGCCCTGGATCGTCCAGGTTGGCGGGGCAGGATCACCTCAGGAGCACGTGCAGCTGAAGATAGGAAAATCTGTGATGCAAAATGAAAGCGTGCTGTACGCAAGGCACAAGCAGAATCTGGTGTACTGATCACATCTGCTTTCGTATGTCAAGTATGTGGGCGAACCTTCAGGGCCCGGATTGGACTCATCAGCCACCTCCGGACCCATAACTATTAATTCTCTTCTAACCCTGAAGTCATGGTCATCTTCGAAAACGAAGGACGAATATCATAATGCACCATATAGTCCATACAGCATAATGCACCGCATAGTCCATATAGTTTAATGCATACCATAATCCTCTAGATACAGTTCTATAATGCACCCCATAGTCCTCCATATTGTATTCTAGCCACCATAATGTCCCCCCCAAAAAACAATAATACAACACTCACCTCTCCTCCTCATTACCACGCTGCTTCGGTGTTTACAGCCATGTAGTGACGTCATTGCGCCTTCTTCGCTGTGACGTCAGACGCTGAGGATGAATGATGAGGAGGGAATTGTCGGCTGACTTTTCCTCATTCATCATTACAGTTAAAAGCAGCGTATATATATATATATATATACACAGTACAGACCAAACACTAAGACTACTGGACTCGTGACACCGACTAGAACTACTGAAGTGCAAGTAGTCAAAATGACTATACCAGTAGTCCTAGTGTTAAAGATTTTTCTGTATTTTCATGACTATGAAAATTGTAAATTCACACTGAAGACATCAAAACTATGAATTAACACATGTGGAATTATATACTTAACAAAAAAGTGTGAAACAACTGAAAATATGTCTTATATTCTAGGTTATTCAAAGTAGCCATCTTTTGCTTTGATGACTGCTTTGCACACTCTTGGCATTCTCTTGATGAGCTTCAAGAGGTAGTCACCGGGAATGGTTTTCACTTCACAGGTGTGCCCTGTCAGGTTTAATAAGTGGGATTTCTTCCCTTATAAATGGGGTTGGGACCATCAGTTGTGTTGAGCAGAAGTCTGGTGGATACACAGCTGATAGTCCTACTGAATAGACTGTTAGAATTTGTATTGTGGCAAGCAGCTAAGTAAAGAAAAACGAGTGGCCATCATTACTTTAAGAAATGAAGGTCAGTCAGTCCGAAAAAATTGGGAAAACTTTACTTTGAAAGTGTCCCCAAGTGCAGTGGCAAAAACCATCAAGCGCTACAAAGAAACTGGGTCACATGAGGACTGCCCCAGGAAAGGAAGACCAAGAGTCACCTCTGCTTCTGAGGATAAGTTTATCCGAGTCACCAGCCTCAGAAATCACAGATTAACAGCAGCTCAGATTAGAGACCAGGTCAATGCCACACAGAGTTCTAGCTGCAGACACATCTCTACAACAACTGTTAAGAGGAAACTTTGTGCAGCAGGCCTTCATGGTAAAATAGCTGCTAGGAAACCACTGCTAAGGACAGGCAGCAAGCAGAAGAGACTTGTTTGGGCTAAAGAACACAAGGAACGGACATTAGACCAGTGGAAATCTGTGCTTTGGTCTGATGAGTCCAAATTTGAGATCTTTGGTTCCAATCACCGTGTCTTTGTGTGACGCAGAAAAGATGAACAGATGGACTCTACATGCCTGGTTCCCACCGTGAAGCATGGAGGAGGAGGTGTGATGGTGTTGGGGTGCTTTGCTGGTGACACTGTTGGGGATTTATTCAAAATTGAAGGCATACTGAACCAGCATGGCTACCACAGCATCTTGCAGTGGCATGCTATTCCATCCGGTTTGCGTTTAGTTGGACCATCGTTTATTTATCAACAGGACAATGACCCCAAACACACCTCTAGGCTGTGTAAGGGCTATTTGACCAAGAAGGAGAGTGATGGGGTGCTACACCAGAGGACCTGGCCTCCACAGTCACCAGACCTGAACCCAATCGAGATGGTTTGGGGTGAGCTGGACCGCAGAGTGAAGGCAAAAGGGTCAACAAGTGCTAAGCATCTCTCGGAACTCCTTCAAGATTGTTGGAAGACCATTTCCAGTGACTACCTCCTGAAGCTCATCAAGAGAATGCCAAGAGTGTGCAAAGCAGTCATCAAAGCAAAAGGTGGCTACTTTGAAGAACCTAGACTATGAGACATATTTTCAGTTGTTTCACACTTTTTTTTAAGTATATAATTCCACATGTGTTAATTCATAGTTTTGATGCCTTCAGTGTGAATTTACAATTTTCATAGTCATGAAAATACAGAAAAATATTTAAATGAGAAGGTGTGTCCAAACTTTTGGTCTGTACTGTGTGTGTGTGTGTATATATATATATATATATATATATATATATATATATATATATATATATATATATATATACAGGTCCTTCTCAAAAAATTAGCATATAGTGTTAAATTTCATTATTTACCATAATGTAATGATTACAATTAAACTTTCATATATTATAGATTCATTATCCACCAACTGAAATTTGTCAGGTCTTTTATTGTTTTAATACTGATGATTTTGGCATACAACTCCTGATAACCCAAAAAACCTGTCTCAATAAATTAGCATATCAAGAAAAGGTTCTCTAAACGACCTATTACCCTAATCTTCTGAATCAACTAATTAACTCTAAACACATGCAAAAGATACCTGAGGCTTTTATAAACTCCCTGCCTGGTTCATTACTCAAAACCCCCATCATGGGTAAGACTAGCGACCTGACAGATGTCAAGAAGGCCATCATTGACACCCTCAAGCAAGAGGGTAAGACCCAGAAAGAAATTTCTCAACAAATAGGCTGTTCCCAGAGTGCTGTATCAAGGCACCTCAATGGTAAGTCTGTTGGAAGGAAACAATGTGGCAGAAAACGCTGTACAACGAGAAGAGGAGACCGGACCCTGAGGAAGATTGTGGAGAAGGACCGATTCCAGTCCTTGGGGAACCTGAGGAAGCAGTGGACTGAGTCTGGTGTGGAAACATCCAGAGCCACCGTGCACAGGCGTGTGCAGGAAATGGGCTACAGGTGCCGCATTCCCCAGGTAAAGCCACTTTTGAACCATAAACAGCGGCAGAGGCGCCTGACCTGGGCTACAGAGAAGCAGCACTGGACTGTTGCTAAGTGGTCCCAAGTACTTTTTTCTGATGAAAGCAAATTTTGCATGTCATTCGGAAATCAAGGTGCCAGAGTCTGGAGGAAGACTGGGGAGAAGGAAATGCCAAAATGCCTGAAGTCCAGTGTCAAGTACCCACAGTCAGTGATGGTGTGGGGTGCCATGTCAGCTGCTGGTGTTGGTCCACTGTGTTTCATCAAGGGCAGGGTCAATGCAGCTAGCTATCAGGAGATTTTGGAGCACTTCATGCTGACCTGGCACCTGCTCACAGTGCCAAAACCACTGGTAAATGGTTTACTGACCATGGTATTACTGTGCTCAATTGGCCTGCCAACTCTCCTGACCTGAACCCCATAGAGAATCTGTGGGATATTGTGAAGAGAAAGTTGAGAGACGCAAGACCCAACACTCTGGATGAGCTTAAGGCCGCTATTGAAGCATCCTGGGCCTCCATAACATCTCAGCAGTGTCACAGGCTGATTGCCTCCATGCCACGCCGCATTGAAGCAGTCATTTCTGCCAAAGGATTCCCGACCAAGTATTGAGTGCATAACTGAACATTATTATTTGATGGTTTTTTTGTTTGTTATTAAAAAACACTTTTATTTGATTGGATGGGTGAAATATGCTAATTTATTGAGACAGGTTTTTTGGGTTATCAGGAGTTGTATGCCAAAATCATCAGTATTAAAACAATAAAAGACCTGACAAATTTCAGTTGGTGGATAATGAATCTATAATATATGAAAGTTTAATTGTAATCATTACATTATGGTAAATAATGAAATTTAACACTATATGCTAATTTTTTGAGAAGGACCTGTATATATATGTATATATGTATATATGTATATATATATATATATATATGCTAGATGGTGGCCCGATTCTAATGCATCGGGCATTCCAGAATATGTATTTATGTATATAGCAGCCACATACTATATAGCACAGGCCACGTAGTATATAGGAGCCATGTAGTATATAGCAGACAAATACTACGTGGCCTGTGCTATATACTATGTGGCTGCTATATACATACATATTGTAGAATACCCGATGCGTTAATACAGGCCATACAATATATAACCGTGGCCACGCAGTATATAACACAGCCACGTACTATATAACACAGCCCACGCAGTATATCGCAGCCACGCAGTATACAACACAGGCGACGTAGTATATAACACAGGCCATGCAGTATGTAACACTGGCCACGTAATATATAGCACAGCCCACGCAGTATATAGCAGCCACGTAGTATATAACACTGCCCACGCAGTATATAACAGTGGCCACGTAATATATAGCATGCAGTATAGAACATAGCCCACGTGGTATATAGCACACTGCCCACATAGTAACATAGTATATAACACTGCCTATGTAGTATATAGCAGCCACGCGGTATCTAACACTGCCCACGTAGTATACAGCAGTGCGGGCACCCTATCCCTGTTAAAAAAATAATTAAAAGAAAAAATAGTTATATACTCACCCCTGGGATCCAGCGAAGCTCCGGCGATACGCGCACAGCTGCTGCCATCTTCCGTTCTCAGGATGCATTGTGAAATTACCCAGATGACTTAGCGGTCTTCTGGGTAATTTCACAATGCATCGCCGGGAACGGAAGATGGCAGCAGGCGCGTGCGGCTCGGCGGACTATGGAGGGTTAGTATAGCAGGTTTTTTGTTTTTTTATTATTTTTAACATCACATTTTTTTTTATTATTGATGCCGCATAGGCAGCATCAATAGTAAAAAGTTGGGGACACACAGGGTTAATAGCAGCGGTTACGGAGTGTGTTACCCGCAGCATAACGCGATCCTGTTTGAGCGGTGACTGGAGGGGAGTATGCGTGCGCCGGGCACTGACTGCGGGGAGTAAGGAGCGGCCATTTTCTTCCGGACTGTGCCCGTCGCTGATTGATCGTGGCTGTTTTGCCACGACCAATCAGCGACTTGGATTTCCATGACAGACAGAGGCTGCGACCAATGAATATCCATGACAGACAGAAGGACAGACGGAAGTGACCCTTAGACATGTATATATATATATATATATATGTGTATGTATAATTTTTTTGCCTAAAATACGAAGGAAATGTGTCATCTTTAATTTTAGGCCTTTTAGAGATCATTTCATCTTCAAGTTGCTTAACTTTTCACAATAACAGTCATTTTGACAAGGGGTGGCCATACTTTTACATGGCACTGTACATAGTGGAGGTCTGGTGACAGGAGTGCACTTTTTATTCAGTTTCTAGCATAATTAGGGTCACACTCAGATATATACATCATGCCATTATTAATCTGGGTGCTGCATGGATCTATTAATCTGGAAAATGTGTAAGTTTAATTTTGCAGACTATTTATGATTTTATGATTTTTTTTCTTTATCTGGATGTTGCACCGCCACCCACTATTTGCCTGGATTCTTTTTAAGCTATTTATCCAGCTACACATGGATATCTCTATGTATTATTTATCTGATCAATGTGCTGTGTGCACTATTTATCTGGGTATGAGCTATGTATCTGATCTTTGTATATACTACTGTAATTTATCTAGATGCCTGAATGTTCTGTTGACTTTACTTCTGTATGTGCTGCTTTTCCCTAGCTGATTTATGTATTTATCTGGATACTGTTTGTGCATTTTATCTGATCAGTGCATTATGTGAACTTGTGTCTACTATTTATCTGATCTTAACAAGATGTTGCATAATGCGATTCATCTGGATGTGATAGGAGCTGTGTCACGAACACCACCCACTCGCTGCACACGTGACTCGGATGCGACTGTTAGGCCGGGGTCACACTTGCGAGTGTGAAGCGAGAAACTTGCGCGAGTCTCTCGCATCAATACCCGACACTGCCGCCGGCACTCAGGACTAGAGTGTGCCTCTGCATAGAAATACATGCAGCTGAATGCTCCGGTCCCGAGTGTCGGTGGCAGTGCCGGGCATTGATGCAAGAGACAGGACTAACACAACCAGTCTATACTCTCCCTCTTTGAGCTTGTGGGTACATTTAAAGCAGTAGGGAACAAACTTACACAGTTTTAGATTTAATACACATGCACAAATTGCACAGAGCTTACAGAGTTACAAAAAGATGAAATAACAAAAGCAGGATAAAATAGGCATGGAATTATTGAATTTCTTCTTTGTGCCATTTTATGTCCTTGTATGGACTGGAGACTCCCAGCCTTCCTATTGGCAATTATCTTTCCCTGCATATATTAGCACCAGAAACACTCAGAGATCATGTGGTCTCCCTGTATACTGGTTGACTCTTTGCTAATTTAATTTTCTACTCACAAAGGAGGTGCTGCCTGGTGTTAAGTGTTGAATTTCTATTTATGTGACCCGTAAAACAATCCATAACGATCCATCCATCCAATTCATAACAAGCTATTTATATTATCCCAATATATAATAATTATCTGGTGTTTACACTATTTATGTGTTTACTGTATACACTTTTGCGCTAGGTGCAGTGTAATTAAATTTATCTGAATGCGGTATGATATATTTATTATTATTATTATTATTATTTATTTATATAGCACCATTGATTCCATGGTGCTGTACATGAGAAGGGGTTACATACAAGTTACAGATATCACATACAGTAAACAAACTAACAATGACGGACTGATACAGAGGGGCGAGGACCCTGCCCTTGCGGGCTTACATTCTACAGGATTATGGGGAAGGAGACAGTAGGTTGAGGGTTGCAGGAGCTCCGGTGTTGGTGAGGCGGTAGCTCCGGTGTTGGTGAGGCGGTAGCTCCGGTGTTGGTGAGGCGGTAGCTCCGGTGTTGGTGAGGCGGTAGCTTCGTTGGTGATGAGGCAGCCATTTATATGGCCACTTCACAACCCATAAACTTGTCTTTACTAGAAATACAAAATATCTGTGCATATAAAATACGTATCTGTACAGTGAATGCAGATTCCTATATACTCTGCATAGTACCGCATAATTAGATTTGTGGCACTGTATAACACTATATTTTACTATATAGGATTTTAAGCAATTTGAATGGAATTTTATATTTGACTTATTATTCATATTTAAAGAAGTTGTCACACAAAGCAATATTATTAGTGCTAGACGAAGGCCAACAGCCCGAAACACACTGGTATGTCACTCCCCACAAGGAGAAACGTTACCCCTTAGACCCCAGTCCAGTGCCTCTCACCTAGCCAAATCAGTCCTCTTGCTTCGCACTGACGAGGGCCAAGAGCCCCAAACACCGTGTCTGCGAATTGAGATACTGATTTGGCTTTAATCCTCAGTCATATTGCACGACTCGTTAATGAGTTGATTGTGACTTGTAGGATCGCTACTTACAACAGGTGCTTGCTGCTATAGAGTTGAAGTCCTCTTTTTCTCACAAGAGGCAATTTGCGTATTAGTGTTAGAATCATTTATAAAAAATAAATTACCGTATATACTCGAGTATAAGCCGACCTTAGTATAAGCCGACCCCCCTAATTTTGCCACAAAAAACTGGGAAAACTTATTGACTCGAGTATAAGCCTAGGGTGGAAATGCAGCATTTACCGGTGAATTTCAAAAATAAAAATAGATCATTATTTCCCCATAGCTGTGCCATATAGTGCTCTGCACCGTTCATATTTCCCCATAGCTGTGCCCCATACAGTGCTCTGCACCGTTCATTTTGTCCCATAGCTGTGCCCCATATATGCTCTGCACCGTTCATTTTGTCCCATAGCTCTGCCCCATATAGTGCTCTGCACCGTTCATTATTGCCCCATATCTGTGCCCCATATATGCTCTGCACCGTTCATTATTGCCCCATATCTGTGCCCCATATATGCTCTGCACCGTTCATTATTGTCCCATAGCTGTGCCCCATATATGCTCTGCACCGTTCATTATTGTCCCATAGCTGTGCCCCATATATGCTCTGCACCGTTCATTATTGTCCTATATCTGTGCCCCATATAGTGCTCTGCACTGTTCATATTGTCCCATATCTGTGCCCCATATATGCTCTGCACCGTTCTTTTTGTCCCATAGCTGTGTCCCATACTGTGCTCGGCTCCGTTCATTATTGCCCCATATCTGTGCCCCATATACAATGCTCTACACCGTTCATACTGCCCCATAGCTGTGCCCCATACTGTGCTCGGCACCGTTCATTATTGTCCCATATCTGTGCCCCATATATGCTCTGCACCGTTCATTTTGTCCCATAGATGCTCCACATAAATCTGTGCCGCCGCTGCAATAAAAAAAAAACCCACATACTCACCTTTCTTGCTTGCAGCTCCCGGCGTCCGGTCCCGGCGCCTCCATCTTCCTGGCGTCTCTCTCCGCTCTGACTAATCAGGCAGACTATATGCGTCATCGCGCCCTCTGACCTGAACAGTCAGAGCGCAGATGCCGGGAAGATGGAGGCGCCGGGAAGATGGAGCGACGCCCGGCGGCTGGAACGCGGACAGGTGAATATAAAATACTTACCTGGTCCCAGCGATCCTGACTCTCACTCTGCCTGTCACAGCTGGTCTTCGGTGCCGCAGCTTCTTTCTCTATCAGCGGTCACCGGCACCGCTGATTAGAGAAATTAATACGCGGCTCCACCCCTATGGGAGGTGGAGCCGCCTATTCATTTTTCTAATGAGCGGTCCCACGTGACCGCTGAAGAGGGGAAGAACTGCAGCACCGAAGACCGTGGGACGGCAGGGACAGCGCCAGGATTGCTGGGACTAGGTAAGTATACCTCAGCGCCCTCTCCCCCTCACCCGCCAACCCTGCCGCCCACCTTGACTCGAGTATAAGCCGAGAGGGGCACTTTCAGCCCAAAAATTTGGGCTGAAAATCTCGGCTTATACTCGAGTATATACGGTAAATGTCCCTGTGTCTAGATAATGCAGTTGTACGATTGTTATGGCTCCCCCTGCTTTTTATTTGATTCCCACTTTGGTCTCTGTACTTACATGTCTGTCCAGAAATGTGAACACTGCAGCCAATCAGTATTATGTTGTTCACCGCTGCAGCCAGTGATTGCCTGAAGTGGTCACATGTCTACATGGATCATACAGGAAGTGCATTTCTGACAACATTTGAAGGTTAGGGCGTTTGTTAGGTATTAATTATTTTATTACTTTAAAACCCTTTAAAGGGACTCTGTCACCTGAATTTGGAGGGAACAATCTTCAGCCATAGGAGCGGAGTTTTCGGGTGTTTGATTCACCCTTTCCTTACCCGCTGGCTGCATGATGGCTGCAATATTGGATTGAAGTTCATTCTCTGTCCTCCATAGTACACGCCTGCGCAAGGTAAGATTGCCTTGCGCAGGCGTATACTACGGAGGACAGAGAATGAACTTCAATCCAATATTGCAGCCAGCATGCAGCCAGCGGGTAAGGAAAGGGTGAATCAAACACCCGAAAACTCCGCTCCTATGGCTGAAGATTGTTCCCTCCAAATTCAGGTGACAGTCCCTTTAAAATGGATGCTCTTAGAGGAAATGGAAAGATCAGGAGGGAAAGCCAATACAGTACGTATCTACATCTACACACAGGAAAATTGGTTTAATTATTCCCATCTAAAAAAAATTGTGTGTGATCTACTTAATAAGAATAATGTTTTTAATAGGATAACCACTTTACGATTTTTCAGTGCTGTAGACTGCACATAGGATAATGAATAAACTAGTCACGTTTCTGATTAGATGTTAGGATACAATGATACAGCCATTCAGCGCTCAAATAATACAAACATACAATGCCTAAATAGTGCCTCAATACAGTTTCCATATACTACCATATAGTTCCATATAATACTGCTATATGTTGCCAACATTATAATGTCTTTTAGTTCTCTAATAAAACAATGCCATGCAAAACTCCCATATAATGTCTACATAATACTGCATACATGCCCCACATAATATCGCCAGTTAATTCCAAAATAATACTTCCAGACCATATAATTCCATGATATTGTTAAAATATAATATGCAGCATCCAAAAAATATAACCATATAATTCTCACATAATACTATAATTGGAATCCTAAATGATACCGCCACACAATACAATTGAATAAATAATACTGCCATTCAAAATCTAAATATGTCTAGATACTAGTACAAGTATATCTATATGATATTGCTATTTAAACTCAAAATGATACTACCATATGCATGACACTCACATAATAACTTCATCCAAATACAGGGTCCATAAAGTTTCCACATAGTGCTACAGTTAAAAACCTAAATAAATAATACCACCGTACAATACAATTGAATTCTTAAATAATACTGCCATACAATATCTAAATAATATCCCAGTACGGGTTACAATACCTCCTGTAACAATATGATATGCAGCATCCAAATATTAGGGCTCTATTGTTCCCACGTAATAAAACAAATGAAATCCGAAATAATACCACCATACAATAAAATCATAATCACACATAGTACACATAGCCTAAATAGTCAAAATAATTGTGCCACCATATTGTAACAAAATAATAAAATGATCTAATGTAATGAATAATGTAGTAATAAAATACAAATAATACTGCCATACAGTTCCACATAGTAACAATTTCTTTCCCACCCTGGACCATGTGACCTGTGATCTTCCAATTACAGATTATAAAAGATCTTTACTCAAGTTAAACACAAGATCATGTCCTTCTCCCGAAGATTTAATAACTTACCATGGATACGGCGCGTCATCAGCGGAAAAGTCTCCAAAATGATGGAAGCAATATTTGCTCGCCATTGTGTTAATTCCGAACCTCCATTCTGGTCACATATTAGGGTCGTCAGGTCTGTACCAAGCTCTGTTGTATCTAAGCCTCACATACAGCCTCCAGCATATTTTAGTAATTCGCGTCTGGCTCTGCTGTCCCCAAAATCTGGCATCTCTGGGCATGGGGCGCACATGTGACATCATGGAGGTATGATTAGCAGCTGTGCCCGGCATCAGCTAAATGCTTCTGGCACTTCATTTACATTGCATTCCCTTTAGGCAAAATATTATTGCTCAGCACAACAATGCTGAATATGGAAAGTTTTACTGGAAATGAATTCAATGATACAAATAATGAAATTACTACTGCAAAAATCCCATTACCTACAATATAAGGTTCCTCCTCACACACCCTGGTGATTCTGGTACTAGAAAAACCAGTACTGGTGAGATCCGTGGTCCGTGTCCATGTGTACGTATGCGACATCCGTGTGCTCTCAGTGTGACACGTATGGAATGAAATTAAAGAGTGTTATGTATTAAAGATGTTCAAAGATAGTGATAGTGATGAGGAACATGATAGATAGAAATATGTCAGTGTGATATATAATCAGTGTTTTTTCATGTGTAGTTTTCTGTACATGTATTTATTGAATAAATAAGTTTTTAAAAAATGGCGTGACGTTCCCCAGCTGAGGGAAAACAGATAGCTGGGGGCTGATGTCATTATTCTGGGAAGGGGGCAATAAACATGGAGCTTTCCAGGCTATTAATATCAGCTCACAGCTGTCTTGGTAGCCTTTAGTGGTTATTAAAAAGGAGGGACCCCACAAAAAATGACGTTGGGTCACCCCTCTTTTTAATAACCAGCAAAGGCTAAACAGACAGCTGCAGTTTGATCTTAATAGGCTGGGAAGGGGTCATGCATATTGGCTCTCCCCCAGACTATTAACACCAGCCCTCACCCACCCCAGAAATGGTGTATCCATTAGATGAGCCAATTCTGGCGCTTAGCCTCAGCTCTTCCCGCTTGCCATAGAGCGTTGGCAAGTGGGGTCATGGTTTTTGGGTTCATGTCAGCTGTGTAATGTCCGCTGACACCAAGCCCAGGGCTTAGTACTGGAGAGGTGTATGTCAAGCTCCCCCATTACTAACCCCGTAGTCAAAAGTAATGGGCACACACAGAGAAAAGTATTTTAATTGTAAAAATCACTTCAAAATTACCCTCATTTACCCATTTAATACCATAAAAATAAAAGTAATCCACAGGGGTCCACTGTAAATCCATCCGGAGACAGTGATGAGCGGTGACCTCAGGGATATAACCACTCAGTACGGCCATCAGAATGCAATAAGAGTAGCGTATGAATCTGGCTGCTGTGATGAGCGGCGACGTCAGTAAGGTTATCACAGTTTGCAGGCCGGCTCACTCAAAGATTACCGTGAGAACTGCCACCTGTGACCTGCGGTAACCTTAATTATGTCACTGCAGCCGCGTTCTTACGCTACTCTGTGTGTTCTGGCTGCTGTGGCGAGCGGTCATGTTACTGAGGTCACTGCTCACGGCAGCATACAGATGTAGCGAGTTGGGGATCTTTGTGGGACATCCAGATTGTGGATTTACGGTGGACCCCTGTGGATTACTTTTATTTTTATGGTATTAAATGAGGGCAATTATCAGAGATTGATTCTTAAAATTAAAGGACTGTTCTGTGTGTATGTGTGTGTGTTTCTTTCTTACAGGGCTAATAATGGGGGTGTCTGAAAGAAAACTCTCCATTACTAACCCCTGGGCTTGATGTCAGTGGACATTACACAACTGACATCAACCACAAAACTATTACCTTGCCTGCCATGCACCAGTGTAATTGGGAAGAGCTGAGGTTAAGCGCCAGAATTGGCGCATTTAACGGATGTGCCATTTCTTGGGCGGCTGAGGACTGGTGTTATTAGTCTGGGAGTAGGACAATATCCATGGCCCCTTCCCAGCCTATTAAGATCAATCTGCAGCTGTCTGTTTAGCATTTGCTGTGTATTAAAATAGAGGGACTCCATGTCATTTTTTAGGTGGTCCCCCCTTTTTAATAACCAATAAAGGCTGCGCAGACAGCTGTTATTAATAGGCTGGGAACCTTTATGGATATTGGCCCCTTCCCAGAATAATATCACCAGCCACCAGCTGTCTTTTTTCCCTCAGCTGGCTAGTAAAAATAAGGGGACCCACTCCATTTTTAAAATTTATTTATTTAATGCCCACTATTCCCAGACAGCGGTGCTGACTACGACTGTCATCAGCGTCGCCTAGTCTTGCTGATCACAGAGAGACCAGGTGAGGATGATGATAGCTGTAGTCAGGAACTGGTGGCTGGGGAAAGTGCTAGCTGTACTGCTTTCCCCAGCTGGCGGAGAATCTCATTCAGGTAACATAGTAACATAGTAACATAGTTAGTAAGGCCGAAAAAAGACATTTGTCCATCCAGTTCAGCCTATATTCCATCATAATAAGTACCCAGATCTACGTCCTTCTACAGAACCTAATAATTGTATGATACAATATTGTTCTGCTCCAGGAAGACATCCAGGCCTCTCTTGAACCCCTCGACTGAGTTCGCCATCACCACCTCCTCAGGCAAGCAATTCCAGATTCTCACTGCCCTAACAGTAAAGAATCCTCTTCTATGTTGGTGGAAAAACCTTCTCTCCTCCAGACGCAAAGAATGCCCCCTTGTGCCCGTCACCTTCCTTGGTATAAACAGATCCTCAGCGAGATATTTGTATTGTCCCCTTATATACTTATACATGGTTATTAGATCGCCCCTCAGTCGTCTTTTTTCTAGACTAAATAATCCTAATTTCGCTAATCTATCTGGGTATTGTAGTTCTCCCATCCCCTTTATTAATTTTGTTGCCCTCCTTTGTACTCTCTCTAGTTCCATTATATCCTTCCTGAGCACCGGTGCCCAAAACTGGACACAGTACTCCATGTGCGGTCTAACTAGGGATTTGTACAGAGGCAGTATAATGCTCTCATCATGTGTATCCAGACCTCTTTTAATGCACCCCATGATCCTGTTTGCCTTGGCAGCTGCTGCCTGGCACTGGCTGCTCCAGGTAAGTTTATCATTAACTAGGATCCCCAAGTCCTTCTCCCTGTCAGATTTACCCAGTGGTTTCCCGTTCAGTGTGTAATGGTGATATTGATTCCCTCTTCCCATGTGTATAACCTTACATTTATCATTGTTAAACCTCATCTGCCACCTTTCAGCCCAAGTTTCCAACTTATCCAGATCCATCTGTAGCAGAATACTATCTTCTCTTGTATTAACTGCTTTACATAGTTTTGTATCATCTGCAAATATCGATATTTTACTGTGTAAACCTTCTACCAGATCATTAATGAATATGTTGAAGAGAACAGGTCCCAATACTGACCCCTGCGGTACCCCACTGGTCACAGCGACCCAGTTAGAGACTATACCATTTATAACCACCCTCTGCTTTCTATCACTAAGCCAGTTACTAACCCATTTACACACATTTTCCCCCAGACCAAGCATTCTCATTTTGTGTACCAACCTCTTGTGCGGCACGGTATCAAACGCTTTGGAAAAATCGAGATATACCACGTCCAATGACTCACCGTGGTCCAGTCTATAGCTTACCTCTTCATAAAAACTGATTAGATTGGTTTGACAGGAGCGATTTCTCATAAACCCATGCTGATATGGAGTTAAACAGTTATTCTCATTGAGATAATCCAGAATAACATCCCTCAGAAACCCTTCAAATATTTTACCAACAATAGAGGTTAGACTTACTGGCCTATAATTTCCAGGTTCACTTTTAGAGCCCTTTTTGAATATTGGCACCACATTTGCTATGCGCCAGTCCTGCGGAACAGACCCTGTCGCTATAGAGTCACTAAAAATAAGAAATAATGGTTTATCTATTACATTACTTAGTTCTCTTAGTACTCGTGGGTGTATGCCATCCGGACCCGGAGATTTATCTATTTTAATCTTATTTAGCCGGTTTCGCACCTCTTCTTGGGTTAGATTGGTGACCCTTAATATAGGGTTTTCATTGTTTCTTGGGATTTCACCTAGCATTTCATTTTCCACCGTGAATACCGTGGAGAAGAAGGTGTTTAATATGTTAGCTTTTTCCTCGTCATCTACAACCATTCTTTCCTCACTATTTTTTAAGGGGCCTACATTTTCAGTTTTTATTCTTTTACTATTGATATAGTTGAAGAACAGTTTGGGATTAGTTTTACTCTCCTTAGCAATGTGCTTCTCTGTTTCCTTTTTGGCAGCTTTAATTAGTTTTTTAGATAAAGTATTTTTCTCCCTATAGTTTTTTAGAGCTTCAATGGTGCCATCCTGCTTTAGTAGTGCAAATGCTTTCTTTTTACTGTTAATTGCCTGTCTTACTTCTTTGTTTAGCCACATTGGGTTTTTCCTATTTCTAGTCCTTTTATTCCCACAAGGTATAAACCGCTTACACTGCCTATTTAGGATGTTCTTAAACATTTCCCATTTATTATCTGTATTCTCATTTCTGAGGATATTGTCCCAGTCTACCAGATTAAGGGCATCTCTAAGCTGTTCAAACTTTGCCTTCCTAAAGTTCAATGTTTTTGTGACTCCCTGACAAGTCCCCCTAGTGAAAGACAGGTGAAACTGCACAATATTGTGGTCGCTATTTCCTAAATGCCCGACCACCTGCAGATTTGTTATTCTGTCAGGTCTATTAGATAGTATTAGGTCTAAAAGTGCTGCTCCTCTGGTTGGATTCTGCACCAATTGTGAAAGATAATTTTTCTTGGTTATTAGCAGAAACCTGTTGCCTTTATGGGTTTCACAGGTTTCTGTTTCCCAGTTAATATCCGGGTAGTTAAAGTCCCCCATAACCAGGACCTCATTATGGGTTGCAGCTTCATCTATCTGCTTTAGAAGTAGACTTTCCATGCTTTCTGTTATATTTGGGGGTTTGTAACAGACCCCAATGAGAATTTTGTTACCATTTTTCCCTCCATGAATTTCAACCCATATGGACTCGACATCCTCATTCCCTTCGCTAATATCCTCCCTTAAAGTGGACTTTAGGTACATGTCACACAGATGTCATCCTTGTGTCATCAGTGTGCAAGTGTGTGGCAAGCATTTGCTTCATCATGCCGGAAAAAAAGGAAATGTTTGCAGGTTTTTCACACTGACACATTGTGTGAAAAATCTGGCATGTGCACACCACCATGTGCGTGTGTCCATATTTTTGATCCTTAAAAAGCGGATGGGTGAAGAAGGCCTAACACATCTGCCCATGTGCTGCCTGAAATTGCAAATTGGTATTAGACATAGAAATATACTATTATAAAAAGCACTGTATGGCGATATTATATAACCATCATATGGCGATATTTACTTAGACATAGTATGAAAGCGTTATTTTACTGTTTTTTTGTGCACTATGCAGTTAATTAGACCATTATGGCACAGTTGTTTGTATATCGTATGACAGTATAAAAATATTTTTTTGCCGGTGTTATTCTTTACAGATTTGCTGCCATTTTTCCCTCTTGTCGTTGCTAGAGTTAGCTGCAGCATTACAATAAAGTGCTATTATGACACAAATTTATATAGAATCAATTTTAGGTAATACAGCGGTCGTATTGTTTAGATATTATAGTTTTATGATCCTTCACCTTTAACTTTGCAATGCAACTGGGCAGAATGATTTTTTTTCTCCGAGCAGTTACTGCCATCTAGTGGTCTCATGTATATTAACTATTGTAATTTTTAGATCATGAAGTGTTGTATAAATGGGTTGTCCGGTGAAAACAAGACATCACTTATCCAGTGGCATAACTAGAGTTTAATGGGCCCCAGTGCAAACTTTGGACCTTGTTGCATTCTAAATTCTAAAAAGACACGCATGCTCCCCCTCCCCCACTTCATTAGGTATTAATGTCCCATATCCTGGGACACTTTCAGGTACCTATGTCTGTCCATCCTTGGCCCCTTGCAGTTATCTATGGCACCTATTCTGGGCCCCTTCCTGACACATATGTCCCCCATGCTGGGCCCCTTCATGGTATATATGTCCCCCTTTTGGTACATACAGTGGGTACAGAAAGTATTCAGACCCCTTTAAATTTTCCATTCTTTGTTTCATTGCAGCCATTTAGTAAATTCAAAAAAGTTCTTTATTTTTCTCATTAATGTACACTCTGCACCCGATCTTGACTGAAAAAAAACTGAAATGTAGAATTTTTTGCAAATTTATTAAAAAAGAATAACTGAAATATCACATGGTCATAAGTATTCAGACCCTTTGCTCAGTATTGAGTAGAAGCACCTTTTTATCTAGTACAGCCATGAGTCTTCTTGTGAATGATGCAACAAGTTTTTGACACCTGGATTTGGGGATCTTCGGCCATTCTTCCTTGCAGATACTCTTCGTTTCTGTCAGGTTGGATGGTGAACGTTGGTGGACAGCCATTTTCAGGTCTCTCCAGAGATGCTCAATTGGGTTTAGGTCAGGGCTCTGGCTGGGCCAGTCAAGAATGGTCACAGAGTTGTTCTGAAGCCACTCCTTTGTTATTTTAGCTGTTTGCTTAGGGTCATTGTCTTGTTGGAAGGTGAACTTTCTGCCAAGTCTGAGGTCCAGAGCACTCTGGAAGAGGTTTTCATCCAGGATATCTCTGTACTTGGCCGCATTCATGTTTGCTTCAATGACAACCAGTCGTCCTGTCACTGCAGCTGAAAAAAATCCATAGTATTATGCTGCCACCACCATGTTTCACTGTTGGAATTGTATTGGGCAGGTGATGAGCAGTGCCTCGTTTTCTCCACACACACTGCTTAGAATTATCACCAAAAAGGTATATCTTTATCTCATCAGACCAGAGAATGGTTATTTCTCACTAGATGGTAGCCCAATTCCAACGCATCGGGTATTTTAGAATATGTATGCGTAGTGTATAGCACAGCCCACGCAGTACATTGCGCAGCCCACACAGTACATTGCGCAGCCCACGCAGTACATTGCGCAGCCCACGCAGTACATTGCGCAGCCCATAGTATATTGTATAGAATTAAAACACAGAAAGTACCAAATGATAACTAGAGATATATTATATACCTATTTCACATAAATCATGTATCGGTCCCAGGTACTCTATGCAATTGTGTGATTACCATCACCACGTGGAGTAAACAATCCCAGACACCCTGATTACAGACACACCAGAGTCAGCACCATACAAGGAATAGTAATTAAAAATTTGCCTTTATTACATAATTCAAAAAATGGCAACAAATATTGATAAAAATATATATCATATAAAATCACAATTTAGTACGTACCATAGGACAATGAGAGAGTGTTAAAATAACCGCGTACCCAATATTGTATCAATAGGTCCCCACCAAAATAAACACTGTGCAATATAATATACAAGAATCACACAGTAAAAGTTGAAAAATTATCTAAATGTTATATGAGTTACATACATCTAAAAAGGTTCAAGTGTATGACCAGCTAATTTAGGCCTTAATACAAAGTGCTATGTGCCAAGAAAAAAATCAAAAACAAACTACAAATACACCTACAAGTGCTTGCTTGTTCCACAATACTGAAAATCAACAGGTGCTAAGTGCTATGCAAATGAACAGCTATCATAAGCCTAATGCTAAAGGGCTATGTGCGAAAAAATGCTACTAGAAAAGCTGGTATACACCAACAAATCACAGCCTACCAAACTAGATGTGCAAAGTGCTATATATATGGTCTGCAAACAGTAAAACCAAACAATGAAGTGCTACATGCAAGGAATAACAAATGCGCATATAAGTGCGTACATGCACCATGTGGCAGAGTGTACATATAGTGCACGGAGGGGACCTATAGTAATAGTATTAATACCGGTATATACCTTGGGTAGCTGTGTCCGATGGTAATGCACCCCGACGCGCGTTTCGGATAAATCCTTCGTTTACTCCACATAGTATATTGTGCAGCCCACATAGTATATTGCGCAGCCCACGTAGTATATTACAAAGCCCACGTTGTTATATTGCGCAGCCCACGTAGTATATTGCGCAGCCCACGTTGTATATTGCGCAGCCCACGTAGTATATTGCGCAGCCCATGTTGTATCTTGCGCAGCTTACGTAGTATATTGCGCAGCCCATGTAGTATATTGCAAAGCCAACGTAGTATATTGCAAAAGCCCACGTAGTATATTGCGCAGCCCACGTAGTATATTGCGCAGCCCACGTAGTATATTACAAAGCCCACATTGCATATTGCGCAGCCCACGTAGTATATTGCGCAGCCCACGTTGTATATTGCGCAGCCCACGTTGTATATTGCGCAGCCCACGTAGTATATTGCGCAGCCCACGTTGTATATTGCGCAGCCCACATTGTATATTGTGCAGCCCACGTTGTATATGGCGCAGCCCACGTAGTATATTGCGCAGCCCACGTTGTATATTGCGCAGCCCACGTTGTATATTGTGCAGTCCACGTTGTATATTGCGCAGCTCACGTAGTATATTGCGCAGCCCATGTAGTATATTGCAAAGCCAACGTAGTATATTGCAAAGCCCACTTAGTATATTGCGCAGGCCAAGTAGTATATTGCGCAGGCCAAGTAGTATATTACGCAGCCCACGTAGCATATTGCGCAGCCCACATTGTACATTGCGCAGCCCACGTAGTATATTGCGCAGCCCACGTTGTATATTGTGCAGCCCACGTAGTATATTGCGCAGCCCGCGTGGTATATTGCGCAGCCCACGTTGTATATTGCGCAGCCCACGTAGTATATTGCGCAGCCCACGTAGTATATTGCGCAGCTCATGTTGTATATTGCACAGCCCACGTTGTATATTGCGCAGCTCACGTAGTATATTGCCCAGCTCGCGTAGTATATTGCGCAGCCCACGTTGTATATTGCGCAGCCCACGTTGTATATCGTTGCGAGGGACCCGTGACGAACCTCCAAATGTTGGTCTTGGGTGGGCTACAAGATGTGTATCCTGACCCGGAATTCTGCCGCACCAACGGGTTTTTCTTCAGGTCTATAAGGCAAAGTTATTTTTACAGCAAAATTAACAGCAGCTTCTGTTAAGAGGCAGCCTCTGTAAAAGCCTCCTTTGTAACCAGTAGGAAGCACCTTTAAGAAGGTGCAAACTATTTACAGGCAGTTCAGGAATCATTCACCGTCCATGATCCTACAGTCTTTAAAGGCAATAATAAAACTTGTGCAAAACAGATGCAGAACTTGGAATCCTCCTATAACTTAGGACCCCTTTAAAAGTTAACCCTAGACGGGTTTAAAGTAGGAAAAGGAAATGTTTGTGAACTATGTACAATCTCTTTCAGGGTTTCGAGGTTTTCTAGTAGAACTGCATCCAGGGCCTGATACGGTAGTTGGTAACCTTTGGACTTGGATGACTTGTGTATAGATCCTCGTCTACGTCGACCCCATGGGTCCGTTGCTCATGCATAGTCAAGTTTTGGGCTGCAATTGCAGTCTGAGTGGCTTGAGTGCGCCTATCAAGTGTTGCATTGGTTCGTACTGCCACATCATTGATAGCTGCGAGAGCGGCAAGTTCTGCCTGCTTGACGCCAGGGGACCCCATTAGTAAAGTATTTTTCTTCACTTCCCGGGTATGCCAACCCTCATCTGTCCAATAGCGGGTGTAAGTGACTATGTCTCCCTTACGCGGCTCGTAGTCAGTACAGTCTGTTTCAGTGGGAGGTGGTTCTTCTTGTTCAGTAGTGGGGATTTCTCTTGGTGTCTCTATCTCCTGAATGTAGCCCTTCCCGTTCTGGAGGGGAGAGACCACCACTACCCCCATCGCACCGGAAGCGCAGGTATCGAGCTAGAGCCCGAATATTGAGTGATTGCTGACGCCCGGCTTGGTCATCCGGGTGATGGCGTTCTCCATACCTGTACTGGGCATGTTTGTCCCGATGCTGACCCGTTCTGCTGTCCTGAGTACTGGGACCGGTGACCGTACGGGTGGCAGTCCCACCTGGGCGTCCTCCTGGAGCACGATTGGCCGCAATGCCCTTGGCGCCGTAAAGCCGTTATGCCACGACAGTTGACGCAGCTGCTTCACCCATTGCTGTACGAAGTCGACCTCCACGAGCGGCGGCGTGCCCGGGCATTCCCCTTCCAATGACCCGAAGTTGCGGTGGATCGGTTCGTCCTCTTCCAGGTACCCGCTGGTCGCCATCTCTGCTTCCGGATCTTCGGCCGCACATGCACGCTGCTCCTCCATTTTCTGGGGGTGGAGCTCCTTGGCTCCTGGGCACGTCGTCATCTCGTAGCAGTAGTCGGAGGGGGAGGTAGTCACTTTTGGCGCCACTTTGGTAGTCTCCTCCCATGTTGGCCCACCCTTCATCTTCTCCTGCGCTCCTCGTGGCGCTGTAATGGCGGCGGGTTTGGCGGGAATTTTGGCAGCAAATGGCAATACACAGTCTTTTAGTAAATCACAGTTCAAGTACAATTCTGGCACAGTTCTTAGGCGCACATGACCTGATTTTTCAGGCTTAAGTAGATCCTGTTCGTGACGCCAAAAGATGGATCGCCCCCAAGGGCTAGGGGAACTCAGTACCGGGCCCTTCGGTTCTCAAAGGGGATGTCACGGTGGCTGACCCGGTCCGTGGCCCTCGGGACGTCCGTTGTAAAAGGGGGGGAAAGGTCTTTACAGGGATAATGTTCGTGACGCCACCTGTGGTATTCGGTCAGGGTGACCGACGCTGCTTAAGGGTCCGCTGGGGTGATGTTATGGCAGCTAGATGGTATACCTTCCCACAGGTGAAGTATGTCCCCAGGGCGTTCCAGTGTATAGATGATGAATGGCGAATGGTGTAAGGCGCAGTGAAGAACGAGGACACAAGGTTGCAGTCTCTTTACCTTTACTGGAGGCTTCAGTGTCCACAGTCCAGAGCATCGGATCACAGGGCAGGCAGAGTCCGGCCGGTCTGAAGGCAAATCCAGAGTCCCCCTTATCCAGGTGGAAATCAGTAGCTTTCCTCTAGCGCCTGGGTGTTGCAGTACCTCCCTGCTGTGTGTCTCGGTAAGGTCCTCACAACTGTTGTGGATGTTATCTCTTTCTCTTCCTGTCCCCCTGATGGATAGGATAGGACAAACCCGTATGACTGGTGGCCTGAGGCTTTTTACAGGGACTCTATCACGCCCCAGCCCCCACAAGTTGCCACCGTGCCTCCTGGGTGTAGGGTCGGGCAGCCAACAGTGAATTAACTGTTCTGCCAGTCTCTGAAGTAAAGCATAGAGAGCCTTACTCCCTTGGTATTCTGGCTACCGGATTCTGCGCCTCAGAAGGAGGAAGCCTGTTGCAGGGCAGAACTCCTTCTGGATTCCTCTCCTTGTGCTATGACTTTGTTTCTCACTCACTACAAAACAATTCCCTTCTGATGTCTCTTTCTTAGGATGCTGCCAGACGTGGGGCAGGCGCAGCTCCGTGAACCCTCGTCCTCTGCAGACCTCAGTCTGCATCTGGCTCCCTCTCACTCCAGCCAGCTTCTCCCTAACTTCCTGTCCAGAATACCAGTTTTACCTAATTGTGAGGAGTGCCCTAATAGATAGAAGCATGGCTCCCCCTGGCGGCCTGGAGTGTGAAGTGTGTTGTGTGGTTTGTGATGCCTGGAAAGGTGATCTCCTTTATTGCCATCAGACGTAACATCACTCCCCCTGGTGAAAGAATGACATTACTGCAACGAACAGGACCCTGTGGTGCTGCATATACATGTTGCCCATCCTGGTATATATGTCTCCCTTCTTGGTATATATGTCCCCCCATCCTGGTATATATGCTCCCATTCCTGGGCTCCTTCCTGGTATACATGTCCGTCACCCTGATATATATGTCCCCCATCCTGGGCCCCTTCCTGGTATACATGTCCACCATCCTGGTGTATATGTCCCCCAACCTGGTATATTTGTCACCCATCCTGATGTATATGTCCCCCATCCTGGTATATATGTCCCCCATCCTTGTATACATGTCCCCCATCCTGGTATATACAGTATGTCCCCCATCCTGGTATAAATGTCCCCCATCCTGGTATATATCCCCCATCCTGGTATACATGTCCCCCATCCTGGTATATATGTCCCCATTCCTGTGCTCCTTCCTGGTATACATGTCCCTCACCCTGATATATACGTCCCCCATCCTGGGCCCCTTCCTGGTAAGCAGTGCATGTCCCCCGTTATGCCTTGGCAATAAAGAAAAACTTATTCTACTCACCTTCCTCCACTCTAACAATGTGCATCCTCTGCTGTAGCCGGTGCAGAGGCCACCAGCTGACACTGACGTGCCTGTTATGGTGGCGCATGATGTCACTGCCATGCAATGTCAATGCCTGGCATGCCTACGTCAGCTGCTGGGTTCTGATTAGGTATTGACATGTATCGCAGTGCAGGGACACAGCAGTTCTCTGTGCGGCAATACGTTTCAGCTGAATGTGCGTCCTTGGGTGCACATCCAGCTGTAATAGGCTCTGGAGTCGGCAGGCCCCCCTCTTGCACGGGCCCGGTTGCACCCTTTGAGACCACGATCATTACACCCCTGCACCTATGCATATAATAGGTGAAAACTTGTTGATCAGTGGGGAGTGGGGGTCTGACCTCTGGGATCCTCAGCGACTGACAGAACAGGGAACTTGTATTCCCGTTAGAATGGATTGACAGTGCACATGTTCTGCATGTGCTCCATCCATTCTCTATGGGGCTGCTGAGCTTTTTCCTTCAGCCTTACAGAGTATGTACACTCCCAAAATTTCTAGTAATTCCGTATTTAAAGACAAAGTAAAATTCTCCACATTCAATTACTGGAATATTTCACTGGACAGATGTGAAAATTGGGATTCTGAACAGGTACATTATGCTGTTTCTGCATGAGTTGTGGGGGCTCGAATACACCCAGCTGCCAAAGTCATTAGCACCCAAGAGGTGGATAGTTTTAGCCACAACAGTTCCCTCTTTTCAGGGTAAGGACCACAATCCCTTTGTGTTACTGTTCCCAACTCCAAAAAATACAGGGGCAAAGTAGATTTTCTGACTTTTTCAGGAGTCTGGTAGGTCTCCCTTTTTTTTAAGCCACCTGGATGTTCAAAGAGAATTTGGTTTCTATCACGATACTTAACCCCTTAGTGACAGAGCCAATTTGGTACTTAATGACCGAGCCAATTTTTGCAATTCTGACCACTGTCACTTTATGAGGTTATAACTCTGGAACGCTTCAACGGATCCCGCTGATTCTGAGACATATTGTACTTCATGTTAGTGGTAACATTTCTTCAATATTACTTGCGATTATTTATGAAAAAAACGGAAATATGGCGAAAATTTTTAAAATTTTGCAATTTTCAAACTTTGTATTTTTATGCCCTTAAATCAGAGAGATATGTCACGAAAAATAGTTAATAAATAACATTTCCCACATGTCTACTTTACATCAGCACAATTTTGGAAACAAAATTTTTTTTTGTTAGGGAGTTATAAGGGTTAAAAGTTGACCAGCAATTTCTCATTTTTACAACACCATTTTTTTTTAGGGACCACATCACATTTGAAGTCATTTTGAGGGGTCTATATGACAGAAAATAATGAAGTGTGACACCATTCTAAAAACTACACCCCTCAAGGTTTTTTTGCAAACATCTTAATTCAGTACCATTTTTTTTATTTTCACAAGTGTAAAACCAGAAATGTAACCATAAATTTTGTTATGCAATTTCTCCTGAATGCCAATACCCCATATGTGGGGGTAAACCACTTTTTGGGCGCACCGCAGAACTTAGAAGTGAAGGAGCACCGTTTGACTTTTTCAATGCAGAATTGGCTGGAATTGAGATCGGACGCCATGTCACGTTTAGAGAGCCCCTGATGTGCCTAAACAGTGGAAACCACCCACAAGTGACCCCATTTTGGAAACTAGACCCCTTAAGGAACTTATCTAGATGTGTGGTGAGCACTTTGAACCCCCATGTGCTTCACAGAAGTTTATAATGTAGAGCCGGGAAAAAAAAAATCGCATTTTTTCTGCAAAAATGATCTTTTTGCCCACAAATTTTTATTTTCACAAGGGTAACAGGAGAAATTAGACCACAATAGTTGTTGTGCAATTTCTCCTGAGTACGCTGATACCCAATATGTGGAGGTAAACCACTGTTAGGGCGCACCGCAGAGCTTGGAAGAGAAGGAGTGCCGTTTTACTTTTTCAATGTAGAATTGGCTGGAATTGAGATTGGACGCCATGTCGCGTTTGGAGAGCCCCTGATGTGCCTTAACAGTGGAAACCCCCCACAAGTGACACCATTTTGGAAACTAGACCCCTTAAGGAACTTATCTAGATGTGTGGTGAGCACTTTGAACCCCCATGTGCTTCACAGAAGTTTAGAATGCAGAGTCGTGAAAATAAAAAATATTTTTTTTTTCACAAAAAAGATATTGTAGCCCCCAAGTTTTTATTTTCACAAGGGTAACAGGAGAAATTGGACAACTAAAGTTGTTGTCCAATTTATCCTGAGTATGCTGATGCCCCATATGTGGGGGTAAAAGACTGTTTGGGCGCACGGCAGAGCTCGGAAGGGAAGGAGCGCTGTTTTGGAATGCAGACTTAGATAGAATGGTCTGTAGGCGTTATGTTGCGTTTGCAGAGCCCCTGATGTACCTAAACAGTAGTAACCCCCCACAAGTGACCCCGTTTTGGAAACTAGACCCCCCAAGGAACTTATATAGATGTGTGGTGAGAACTTTGAATGCCCAAGTGCTTCACAGAAGTTTATAATGCAGAGTCATAAAAAAAAAAAAAAAAATTTCCACAAAAAGGATTTTGTAGCCCCCAAGTTTTTATTTTCACAAGGGTAACAAGAGAAATTGGACCCCAGAAGTTGTTGTCCAATTTATCCCGAGTACGCTGATGCCCCATATGTGGGGGTAACCCACTGTTTGGGCGCACGGCAGAGCTCAGAAGGGAGGGAGCACCATTTGACTTTTTGAGCGCAAAATTGGCTGTCGTGTTTGGAGACCCCCTGATGTACCTACACAGTGGAAACCCCCCAATTCTAGCTCCAACCCTAACCCCAACACACCCCTAACCCTAATCCCAACCTGATCCATAATTCTAATCACTAACCCTAACCATAATCACAACCCTTACCCCAAAACAACCCTAATGTCAACCCTAACCATAACCCTAATCAAAACCCTAAATCCAACACACCCCTAAACCTAATCTCAACCCTAACCTCAAACCTAACCCTAATCCCAATACACCCCTAATCACAACCCTAACCTTAACCCTAATCCCAAACCTAACCCTAATCCCAAGTGTAACCCTAATGCCAACCCTAACCCTAATACCAACCCTAATCCAAACCCTAACCCTAATCCCAACTCTAACCCTAACTTTAGCCCCAACCCTAGCCCTAACTTTAGCCCCAACCCTAACCCTAAGGCTACTTTCACACTTGCGTCGTTTGGCATCCGTCGCAATCCGTCGTTTTGGACAAGAAACGGATCCTGCAAATATGCCCGCAGGATGCGTTTTTTGCCCATAGACTTGTATTGCCGATGGATCGTGACGGATGGCCACACGTCGCGTCCGTCGTGCACTGGATCAGTGTTTTGGCGGACCGTCAGCACAAAAAAAACGTTCAATGTAACGGTTTTTTGTACGTCGCATCCGACATTTCTGACCACGCATGCGTGGCCGTAACTCCGCCCCCTCCTCCCCAGGACATAGATTGGGCAGCGGATGCGTTGAAAAACTACATCCGCTGCCCACGTTGTGCACAATTTTCACAACGTGCGTCGGTATGTCGGGCCGATGCATTGCGACGGCCCCGTACCGACGTAAGTGTGAAAGAAGCCTAACCCTAAATTTAGCGCCAACCCTAACTCTAAATTTAGCCCCAACCCTAACCCTAAATTTAGCCCCAACCCTAACCCTAAATTTAGCCCTAACCCTAACCCTAAATTTAGCCCTAACCCTAATCCTAGCCCTAACCCTACCCCTACCCCTAACCCTACCCCTATCCCTAACCCTACCCCTAACCTTACCCCTAACCCTAATTTTAGCCCCAACTGCTCTTCTCCTGCCGGCCGGCAGATGGAGACAGATGGCGGGCGCACTGCGCATGCGCCCGCCATTTTCTTTTCCCCAGAAGACGCCGGCGGCCAGGAGGAGCAGCAGGAGGACCCAGGGACACCGGTAAGTATGATAGGGTCCCCGAATCCCCCCATTTCTCTGTCCTCTGATGTGCGATCACATCAGAGGACAGAGAATTACACTTAGCTTTTTTTTTTTTTTTTTGCGGTCGCCGGTAAACAGTTAATTACCGGCGATCGCAAAACAGGGGTCGGTAAAACCAACCCCGATCATGCTCTTTGTGGTCTCGGCTACCCCCGGCAGCCGATACCCCGGAGAAAATCCGACTCTGGGGGGCGCTATTTACTTTTTCCACAGCGCCGTTAATTAACGGTGCTGTGGTTTAAGTACCCTTAGCGGCTGCCGTTAAAAGGCGTATCGGCGGTCGCTAAGGGGTTAAAGGGGTCAAAAGCCCCTCTACCACATAGGCCGGCTTCACACTCAGCGTATGAAAATACGGTCCGTATATTACGGCCGTAATAAGCTGAAAAGTCCCGAAAATAGTGGTCCGTAGCTCCTCCGTAGGCAGGGTGTTTCAGCGTTTTTTGCGCATGGCATCCTCCGTATGTCATCCGTACTGCGTGTTTTTATCGCAGGCTTGCAAAACCGACATACGGATATACAAGGGATCCATGTGTTAAAAAAAAAAAAATATATATATATATATACAGTTAGGGCCAGAAATATTTGGACAGTGACACAATTTTCGCGAGTTGGGCTCTGCATGCCACCACATTGGATTTGAAATGAAACCTCTACAACAGAATTCAAGTGCAGATTGTAACGTTTAATTTGAAGGGTTGAACAAAAATATCTGATAGAAAATGTAGGAATTGTACACATTTCTTTACAAACACTCCACATTTTAGGAGGTCAAAAGTAATTGGACAAATAAACATAACCCAAACAAAATATTTTTATTTTCAATATTTTGTTGCAAATCCTTTGGAGGCAATCACTGCCTTAAGTCTGGAACCCATGGACATCACCAAACGCTGGGTTTCCTCCTTCTTAATGCTTTGCCAGGCCTTTACAGCCGCAGCCTTCAGGTCTTGCTTGTTTGTGGGTCTTTCCGTCTTAAGTCTGGATTTGAGCAAGTGAAATGCATGCTCAATTGGGTTTAGATCTGGAGATTGACTTGGCCATTGCAGAATGTTCCACTTTTTGGCACTCATGAACTCCTGGGTAGCTTTGGCTGTATGCTTGGGGTCATTGTCCATCTGTACTATGAAGCGCCGTCCAATCAACTTTGCAGCATTTGGCTGAATCTGGGCTGAAAGTATATCCCGGTACACTTCAGAATTCATCCGGCTACTCTTGTCTGCTCTTATGTCATCAATAAACACAAGTGACCCAGTGCCATTGAAAGCCATGCATGCCCATGCCATCACGTTGCCTCCACCATGTTTTACAGAGGATGTGGTGTGCCTTGGATCATGTGCCGTTCCCTTTCTTCTCCAAACTTTTTTCTTCCCATCATTCTGGTACAGGTTGATCTTTGTCTCATCTGTCCATAGAATACTTTTCCAGAACTGAGCTGGCTTCTTGAGGTGTTTTTCTGCAAATTTAACTCTGGCCTGTCTATTTTTGGTATTGATGAATGGTTTGCATCTAGATGTGAACCCTTTGTATTTACTGTCATGGAGTCTTCTCTTTACTGTTGACTTAGAGACAGATACACCTACTTCACTGAGAGTGTTCTGGACTTCAGTTGATGTTGTGAACGGGTTCTTCTTCACCAAATTAAGTATGCGGCGATCATCCACCACTGTTGTCATCCGTGGACGCCCAGGCCTTTTTGAGTTCCCAAGCTCACCAGTCAATTCCTTTTTTCTCAGAATGTACCCAACTGTTGATTTTGCTACTCCAAGCATGTCTGCTATCTCTCTGATGGATTTTTTCTTTTTTTTCAGCCTCAGGATGTTCTGCTTTACCTCAATTGAGAGTTCCTTTGACCGCATGTTGTCTGCTCACAGCAACAGCTTCCAAATGCAAAACCACACACCTGGAATCCACCCCTGACCTTTTAACTACTTCATTGATTACAGGTTAACAAGGGAGACGCCTTCAGAGTTAATTGCAGCCC
This sequence comes from Ranitomeya imitator, assembly GCF_032444005.1. Lineage (NCBI taxonomy): Eukaryota > Metazoa > Chordata > Amphibia > Anura > Dendrobatidae > Ranitomeya > Ranitomeya imitator. The sequence continues at coordinate 415,304,813 of NC_091283.1, read as the reverse complement.
TTAGAGTCTATTGTCCAATTACTTTTGGTCCCTTGAAAAAGAGGACGCTATGCATTACAGAGCTATGATTCCTAAACCCTTTCTCCGATTTGGATGTGGAAACTATCATATTGCAGCTGGGAGTGTGCACTTTCAGCCCATATTATATATATAATTGTATTTCTGAACATGTTTTTGTAAACAGCTAAAATAACAAAACTTGTGTCACTGTCCAAATATTTCTGGCCCTAACTGTATACTGTCTATATATATATATATGTCAGTAGACACATATATGTATATATATTAATATTTCATCCAGCGCGATATAGCAGAAAGCCGGTAATTCAATTACCGACTTTTGCTTTCTCCTTCCTAAACCCGACATGATATGAGACATGGTTTACATACAGTAAACCATCTCATATCCCCATTTTTTTTGCATATTCCACACTACTAATGTCAGTAGTGTGTCTATGCAAAATTTGGCCTTTCTAGCTAGTAAATTAAGGGGTTAAATGGCGGAAAAAATTGGCGTGGGCTCCCGCACAATTTTTTCCGCCAGAGTAGTAAAGCCAGTGACTGAGGGCAGATATTAATAGCCTGGAGAGGGTCCATGGTTATTGGCCCCCCCCCCGGCTAAAAACATCTGCCCCCAGCCACCCCAGAACAGGCACATCTGGAAGATGCGCCTATTCTGGCACTTGGCCACTCTCTTCCCATTCCCGTGTAGGGGTGGGATATGGGGTAATGAAGGGTTAATGCCACCTTGCTATTGAAAGGTGACATTAAGCCAGATTAATAATGGAGAGGCGTCAATTATGACACCTATCCATTATTAATCCAATACTAGTAAAGGGTTAAAAAAATACACAAACACAATATTAAACATTATTTTAATGAAATAAAAACAGGTTGTTTTAATATTTTATTGAACGCCCAATCCAATCACTGAAGACCCTCGTTCTGTAACAAAAAAAACATAATAAACCAACAATATCCTTACCTTCCGCAGATCTGTAAAGTCCAACGATGTAAATCCATCTGAAGGGGTTAAAATATTTTGCAGCCACGAGCTTTGCTAATGCAACATTGCTCATGTCTGCAAAACCCCGGAGAATGTAGGTAAAGTAGGTCAATGACCTATATTTACCTGCATTTGCGGTGAGGCGCCCTCTGCTGGCTGTTCCTAGATCGTGGGAACTTTCCTAGAAAGCTCCCTGGCTCGAGATCATAAGAGGGCGCCCTCTGCTGGTTGTCCTGCGTATTTCTCGCAAGTCACACTGCTGGTCAGTGTGTGATCCGTATTTTTGGGGCTTCCATAGACTTTCATTGACGTTTAATTTGCGCAATACGGTGACAAACGCAGCATGCTGCGATTTTCTACGTAGAAAGCCGTATAATACTGATCAGTTTAATATGGCAGATAGGAGCAGGGGCATAGAGAATAATTGTGCCGTATGTTTTGCGAGTTTTACGGACGTAGTTTCTGCGCTCTTACGTCCGTAAAACTCGCAAGTGTGAAGCCGGCCATAAAGTGACACAAAGATTATGATATGGGCCAGCCAGGGGTGAACCTAGCCTCTCTGCTGCCTGAGGCAAACTGCAAAATGGCGCCCCCCCCATAGTAAATTTTTTAAATCAGTAAAATATGGTGCGTCTTCTATAACAGACCACACCTCCGTGTCCCGAAACGCTTAGCCAATCACAAGTGCCACACACACAGGACTGTCCGGGGCTAATAGGGGCCTTCCCATTGGGTTGGGCGAGGGATGTGAGAGCGGGAAGGGGGACGAGCGCCACCGACCAAATGCCGCTCGGGAGAAACATGGCTGGATGTCTGTATGTACCAAGGGGCGACATTGGACATGGTGTGGAAGTTATGAGCAGTCAGTCCTGCAGCAGAGACGTATGTGAATGGTGCAATGCATCCTGCACCTGGGGCGTACATAGAAATTATGGGGCCCCATAGCATTAGTTCTAATTGGCCCCCCCTCCAGACCCCACTGGCCCACGTACTGTATTGTGCACTTCCAAATTTCTACATTCCAAAAAATGGTAACACCACTACATAAAAAGGAAGTCAGTGACCCCCAAGATGCATACTAAGCTGCTATATAGTGGTATAAGGGGCTCACCTCCGGTAACATACAGACTAGAACAGGACAATTTCCTGAGGAAATTGTTTACATCTAATGCAAATGAGGAGATTTTGGTGCCCCCCTATGACAGGTCTATTGGCCAATGAATGAAGTATATAAATTGTATTCTCCACTCTCTCCTCTCCTTTAGGCCGGAGTCACACATGCGAGAAACCCGTCCGTGTCTCCCATGTGAAATCCAAGCTCTGGCGCTGGCACTTGGGAGCGGAGCGTGCGGCTCCATGTGTTACTATGCGGCCACACGCTCCGCTCTGGAGTGCCGGCGCCAAAGCTTGCTTTTCACATGCGAGACACGGACGTGTTTCTCGCATGTGTGACTCCGACCTTAGGCTGTGTTCACACAAGGAAGGTTTTGCTGCATTTTTACCTTGGTTTTATGCTCATCTAAACCTGTATGTTCTATAGCTGAGAACGCACATTGGTTTTATTTATTTGCAGAAAGTGAAACCTGCACAGGTTTTGCTGCGATTTGGAAAGAATGAGCACCAATTCTTTTCAGCGCTTTTGCAGCGTGCTATGGGCGAAAACACAGAAATGCAGTGTGTGAACATAGTCTTAGGGTATGTGCTCAACATCTGGAGGGGCTGCATCTTGGAAGCAGTGTCTCCGGACCGGTGGGAAGCCGCGGGTGATCGCAGGGAGACCGCAGCTGCCCTGTACTCACGATCTGCATCTTCTCCCCGCATTCAACCGATGGCGATCTCTTCCGACTCCGAAGCATGAAATTAACATGCTGTGGTGATGCGGAAGTGCCAAAACCTGCACTACAGCTAAAATAACGCTGCGGAGGGGAGAAACATAGTGAGGATGGGATTTCTAGAAGACTAGTGTCTCCTTCTCATACTGAATTGGCATGACAAAAAAAAATATCACAGAATGCTGAGTAGCAGGGTATATTGGACGGCATGCAAACATTCAAATCAGTGAGTGGTTGCAGAACATTGGACTGCACTTGGATGACATCTGATTTCCGCAAAGTGATAAGATAAAGAAAATAGAGAATTATTTCCTCCATCTTCTCCTCAGTGTGCTCCGATTCTCTCGTGAGATTATTGGACCATGTTAAGCCGACATTCTGATCAAAGGCATTTAACTTAATCCATTATCCAACAGAGGAACTGCACAAAAGAGTCCGCCGCAGTCATTAGGTCGTTGTGCTGTGTCAGCAATACATATTCTTCTCAACAGAAATCTCTGATATCAGCCTGCGTGTCCTATCTGTAATAGTTTAGTCAAACAAAAAAGGAGACTAGGGGAACCGACATGATTCTCAGTCAGAGAGGAACCTGAACCCAGACTCATCACTACATCTATATATAGTGAAATGACCGTGGTCACTAGGGTTGAGCGAAACGGGTCGGTTATATTCAGAAGTCGCCGACTTTTGGCAAGGTCGGGTTTCATGAAACCCGACCCGACCCCAGTGTGGGGTCGGCCATGAAGTCGGCGATCTTCTGAATCTGGAATCGGAATTCCGATACCGATTCCCGATATGTTTAAGATATCGGGAATTGGTATCGGAATTCAGATTTAAGTGTAAAATAAAGAATTAAAATAAAAAATATCGCTATACTTACCCTCTGACGCGCCCTGCTTCTTTCCGACAGCCTTCCTTCCTAAGAATCAGCGCTTGAAGGACCTTCGGTGACGTCACGGTTTCTGATTGGTCGCGCGAGCGGTCACATGGGCGGTCGTGCGACCAATCACAAGCCGCGACGTCACCGCGACGTCACCGCAAGATCCTGGAAGCGCTGATTCGAAGGAGGAAGGTTCCCGGTTAGTACCAGGGCGCGTCAGAGGGTAAGTATAGCGATATTTTTTATTTTAATTCTTTATTTTACACTAAAATATGGATCGCAGGGCCTGAAGGAGAGTTTCCTCTCCTTCAGACCCTGGGAACCATGGAAACCCAATGCACTGCATTGGGTTTCGGGTTTCGGCCGACCCCGACTTTTTTATAGGATCGGCCGATTTCACTCGACCCAACTTTTGAAAAAGTCGGGTTTCATGAAACCCGACCCGATCCTATAAAAGTAAAGGTCGCTCAACCCTAGTGGTCACCACTGCCCGGACTATTAGGTCCATTGCTAGAATGACCAGAGCTCTGGAATCCTGCACAAACCTTCAGGAGATGTTCCACAGAGCGGACATTCTAGCTGAGGTGTGATAATGTGAGGGGCAATAATTGCAGAACATACAGGTGCTGGGTACCAGAGTGCACAGCGATCGTCTGCACTGATAACATCACGTACACCAACACCGCACTGCCTGCACCCCAGCACATTACTGGACAGGACTCCGGATACTCAGAGGAGCACACATCACATACCAGCACCGCACTGCCTGCACCCCAGCACATTAATGGAGAGGACTCCGAATACTCAGGGGAGCGCACATCACATACACCAGCACTGCCTGCACCCCAACACATTACTGGACAGGACTCCGGATACTCAGGGGAGCGCACATCACATACACCAGCACCGCCTGCACACCAGCACATTACTGGACAGGACTCCGGATACTCAGGGGAGCACATATCACATATACCAGCACCGCAATGCCTGCACCCCAGCACATTACTGGACAGGACTCCGGATACTCAGCGGAGCACGCATCACATACACCAGCACTGCCTGCACCCCAGCACATTACTGGACAGGACTCCGGATACTCAGCGGAGCACACATCACATACACCAGCACTGCCTGCACCCCAGCACATTACTGGACAGGACTCCGGATACTCAGGAGAGTGCACATCACATACACCAGCACCGCACTGCCTGCACCCCAGCACATTACTGGACAGGACTCCGGAGACTCAGGGGAGCGCACATCACATACACCAGCACTGCCTGCACCCCAGCACATTACTGGACAGGACTCCAGATACTCAGGGGAGCGCACATCACATACACCAGCACCGCCTGCACACCAGCACATTACTGGACAGGACTCCGGATACTCAGGGGAGCACATATCACATACACCAGCACCGCAATGCCTGCACCCCAGCACATTACTGTACAGGATTCTGGATACTCAGGGGAGCGCACATCACATACACCAGCACCACACCGCCTGCACCCCAGCACATTACTGGACAGGACTATGGATACTCAGGGGAGTGCACATCACACATACCAGCACCGCACTGCCTGCACCCCAGCACATAACTGGACAGGACTCTGGATACTCAGCGGAGCACACATCACATACACCAGCACTGCCTGCACCCCAGCACATTACTGGACAGGACTCCAGATACTCAGCGGAGCACACATCACATACACCAGCACTGCCTGCACCCCAGCACATTACTGGACAGGACTCCGGATACTCAGCGGAGCACACATCACATACACCAGCACTGCCTGCACCCCAGCACATTACTGGACAGGACTCCGGATACTCAGGAGAGTGCACATCACATACACCAGCACCGCACTGCCTGCACCCCAGCACATTACTAGACAGGACTCCGGAGACTCAGGGGAGCACACATCACATACACCAGCACTGCCTGCACCCCAGCACATTACTGGACAGGACTCCGGATACTCAGGAGAGCGCACATCACATACACCAGCACCGCACTGCCTGCACACCAGCACATTACTGGACAGGACTCCGGATACTCAGGGGAGCACATATCACATACACCAGCACCGCAATGCCTGCACCCCAGCACATTACTGTACAGGATTCTGGATACTCAGGGGAGCGCACATCACATACACCAGCACCACACCGCCTGCACCCCAGCACATTACTGGACAGGACTCTGGATACTCGGGAGTGCACAGCACATACACCAGCAACGCACTGCCTGCACCCCAGCACAGTACTGGACAGGACTCCGGATACTCAGGGGAGCGCACATCACGTACACCAGCACTGCACTGCCTGCACCCCAGCACATTACTGGACAGGACTCCGGATACTCGGGAGTGCACAGGTTACACTGTGCTGGATATATGCAAAGGATTGTTATTGGGGGGAATTTATTATGTGGGATCCTGCCAAGAAGAGACAATTGTGGGTTCAGGCCTGGTCATACTCAAGAATCACAGGCAGTATAGCCAAATACACTCATTTATAAACAGAGACACACATACTGTACACTACACACACTATTACATACACAAGAAACCTCTGCATTCATTCACACACAGGAAAGCAGACACTATACACACTATTACATACCCTATAAATGACATTCCATATACTCACGTGTGCTGCAGCAGAGCCGGCACTGCTTGCCCCATCCCAGGTCACCAGGGGCAGAGGACACAGGAGGCCACAGGGAGCTGTTGCCTCCTCTAGGAGTCTGTGCAGGCAGGATCTCCCCCTCCTCCTCCTCTGGTCCGACTGCCTCCTGTCATCTCAGAGGAACTAGGAAGGAGTTATGGAGGGGACAGTGCAAGAGGCACCAGCAGGTAGTGTCAGCAGCTAGTCTCAGGAATGATGGGGGCTGGGGTAGGGAGCAGCCCTACATCTGGAGCCAGGAGGGGGCAGCATCAAATTTGTGACGCTGCCACCTACTGGCCACTAATTGTCACACACTGAGGAGATTTCTGGCTCCGAGCTCCTCCTGCTTTGTCCCTCACTGCCGATGTCCTGATCAGCCAGAGGGTGAGGGGGAGAGAAGACAGAGGAGGAGCCAGTGCTGGAGGCGGCACCAAGCTCTGCACAGGAGCAATGATCAGGTCTCCTGCACTGAGCGCTCCCATTGCCGCCCAGCAGGTGGCGCCGCCTGAGACAACAAGCTCAAGTTGCCATTATAGGGACGCCCCTGGGGCCAGCCGACTTTGATCTGTTTTAGGTAAATGGCTGTCAATGTCATACATGGACTCCTTTAAGGGAGACCGGTCACTTGTCATAAATATATATATATATATGTATATATATATATATATATATATATATATATATATATATATATATATATATATATATATATACAGTACAGACCAAAAGTTTGGACACACCTTTTCATTTAAAGATTTTTCTGTATTTTCATGACTATGAAAATTGTACATTCACACTGAAGGCATCAAAACTATGAATTAACACATGTGGAATTATATACTTAACAAAAAAGTGTGAAACAACTGAAGTTATGTCTTATATTCTAGGTTCTTCAAAGTAGCCACCTTTTGCTCTGTTGACTGCTTTGCACACTCTTGACATTCTCTTGATGAGCTTCAAGAGGTAGTCACCAGGAATGGTCTTCCAACAATCTTGAAGGAGTTCCCAGAGATGCTTAGCACTTGTTGGCCCTATTGCCTTCACTCTGGAATTGGCTGGAATTGAGATCGGACGCCATGTCGCATTTGGAGGGCTCCTGGTGTGCCTAAACAGTGGAAACCCCCCACAAGTGACCCCATTTTGGAAACTAGACCCCTTAAGGAACTTATCTAGATGTGTGGTGAGCACTTTGAGCCCCCAAGTGCTTCACAGAAGTTTATAACGTAGAGCCGTGAAAATAAAAAATCGTATTTTTTACACAAAAATTATCTTTTCGCCAACAAATTCTTATTTTCACAAGGGTAACAGGAGATATTAGACCACAAATGTTGTTGTGCAATTTCTCCTGAGTATGTTGATACCCTATATGTGGGGTTAAACCACTGTTTGGGCGCACGGCAGAGCTTGGAAGAGGAGTTCCGTTTGACTTTTTCAATTCGGAATTGGCTGGAATTTAGATCGGACACCATGTCGCGTTTGGAGAGCCCCTGATGTGCCTAAACAGTAGAAACCCCCCCCCCCCCCCCACAAGTGACACCATTTTGGAAACTAGACCCTTTAAGGAACTTGTCTAGATGTATGATTGATGAGCACTTTAAACCCCCAAGTGCTTCACAGAATTTTTTAATGTAGAGCTGTGAAAATAATAAATCATTTTTTTTTCCACAAAAAGGGTAACAGGAGAAATTGGACCCCAAAATTTGCTGACCAGTTTGTCCTGAGTACGCTGATATCCCATATGTGTGTGTGTGGGGGGAACGACATGTCGGGGCTCGGAAGGGAAGTAGTGACGTTTTAAAATGCAGACTTGGAATGGTCTGGGGGTGTCATGTTGCATTTGCAGAGCCCCTGATGTACCTAAACAGTAGAAATCCCCTACAAGTGACCCCATTTTGGAAACTAGACCCCCCAAAGAGCTTATCTAGATGTGTGGTGAGCACTATGAACCCCCAACTGCTTCACAGAAGTTTATAATGTAGAGCCATGAAAATAAAAAATCATATTTTTCCACAAGAATGGTCTTTTCACCCCCAAATTTTTACTTGCACAAGGGTAACAGGAGAAATTGGACCCCAAAATGTATTATGCAATTTATCCAGAGTACGCTGATACCCCATATGTGGGGAAGACCACTGTTTGGGCGCATGGCAGAGCTTGGAAGGGAAGGAGCGCCGTTTTGGAATGCAGACTTTGATAGAATGGTCTGCGGGCATTATCTTGCGTTTGCAGAGCCCCTGATGTACCCAAACAGTAGAAACCCCCCACAAGTGACCCCATTTTGGAAACTAGACCCCCCAAGGAACTTTTCTAGATATGTGGTGAGCATTTTGAATGCCCAAGTGCTTCACAGAAGTTTGACGCAGAGCCGTGAAAATAAAAAATCATTTTTTTTCCACAAAAATGATTTTTTTAGCCCCCAATTTTTTTTATTTTCGCAAGGGTAACAGGAGAAACTCGACCCCAAAAGTTGTTGTCTAATTACTCCTGAGTACGCATATGTGGGGGTAAACTACTGTTTGGGCACACGGCAGAGCTCAGAAGGGAGAGAGCACCATTTGACTTTTTGAGCGCAAAATTGGCTGTCGCGTTTGGAGACCCCCTGATATACCTAAACAGTGGAAACCCCCAATTCTAACTACAACCCTAACCCCAACACACCCCAAACCCTAATTCTAATCCATAATCTTAATCCATAATCCTAATCACAACCATAACCCTAATCACAACCCTAACCCCAAAACACCCCTAACCCTAATCCCAAACCGAACCATAACCCTAATCAAAACCCTAAGCCCAACACACCCCTAATCATAATCTCAACCCTAACCTTAAACCTAACCCTAATCCCAACCCTAATCCTAATATACCACTAACCCTAATACCAACCCTAACCTTAACCCTAATCCCAAACCTAACCCTAATCCCAAACGCAACCCTAATGCCAACCTAACCCTAATGCCAACCCTAACCCTAATCCAGACCCTAATCCCAACCCTAACCCTAATCCCAACTCTAACCCTAACTTTAGCCCCAACCCTAACCCTAACTATAGCCCAAGCCCTAACCCTAGCCATAACCCTAGCCCTAACCCTAACTTTACAACCAACCCTAACACTAATCCTACCCCTGACCCTAACTCTAACTTTAGCACCAACCCTAACCCTATCCCTAACCCAAACTTTAGCACCAACCCTAACCCTAGCCCTAACTCTAACCCTAGTCCTAACCCTAACTTTAGCACCAACCGTAACCCTAGCCCTAACCCTAACTTTATCACCAACCCTAACACTAACCCTAATTTGAAAATGGAAATACATAAATTTTTTTTATTTTATTGTTTTTTCCTAACTAAGAGGGTGATAATGGAGGGTTATTTATTATTTTTTTCTGTTTTGATCACTGTGATAGGATCTCACAGTGACCAAAATAAAACAAGAGGAAGAATCTTCCTCTGCCGGCTGGCAGATAACGGCGGGTGCCCTACGCATGCGCCCACCATTTTCTTACCCGAGGAAGAAGCCGGCAGCCAGGAGGGGATGCAGGAGGACACTGGAAAGTATAACAGGGTCCCCGATCCCCCTATTTCTCTGTCCTCTGATGTGCGATCACATCAGAGGACAGGGAATGACAGACATCACTTTTTTTTGTGGTCGCCGGTAAATGGTTAATTACGGGCGATCGCAAAACAGGGATCGGTAAAAATCGACTCCGATCATGTTCTTTGGGGTCTCAGCTACCCCCGGCAGCCGAGACCCCAAAGATCTGCCGGGTACCAGCTGGTGGGAGCATGCATCCGTCATGTTTTTCCCACAAGAAGATGGCGGCGCCCATCGGGAGCCACGAGGAGCATTGGGGGACACGGGGGGCGATCGGGGACCCCATTTCTCTGTCCTCTGATGTGCGATTACATCGGAGGATAGAGAAATTAAATGGGAAATCGCATTTTTTGTGGGTTTTTTTTGCGGCTGCCGGTAGACGGTTAATTACCGGCGATCGCAACCCAGGGGTCGTTAAAAACTGACCCGAATCATGTTCTCTGGGGGTCTCGGCTACCCCCGGCAACCAAGATCCCAGAGAAAATCCGACTCTGGGGGGCGCTATACACTTTTTAAGTACCCTTAACTGCCGCTGTTAAAAGGCGTATCGGCGGTCGTTAAGGGGTTAAAAGACAAGATTTATATACAGTGAAGAAGGGGCCATATCTCAGGAACGGAGAGGCGCAGGAAGAAAAGAAAAACAATGCCAGAATCAAGAGAACAGCGGCTTTTACACAGGGGAGAAAAAAGAACACATTTTTGATGAGTGATAAATCGTTTTTAATCCAGCTCTTCATTGTGAGGGGGGAAAAAAGGCCCCTCATATCTTAGCTTCATTGATCTCTGTGAGTATATTGGTGTATGAGGTGGGTCCCACAGGCCATAAGCATTACCTTGTCTCTCCATATTTGACACTGTGCAGGATACACGGCTCGCCAGCTGGCATCTAGTAAAGCACTTACATATAGGCACAGAGAGCATCTGTCTGCTGTGGGCTGCACTGCTGCTGGCATAGCAAACACTGCCCGCAGGACGGCCACATCTGACAGCGTCTGATCAATGGAAACGGGGTGCTGAAAGTTTGAGGGCAACAGAGGACACAGCCGTTAATATTTCCATGCAAGAGAGGAACTGGAAATCAGGGAATTTAACAATGTGGGGTTAAATATGAAACAATGTCTTCACTTTCTTCTTCGATACATACATGCTAGCCACCTTAGGGAGAGACCCAAGTTGGGCTAAATGTAGCGGGACGAAAGAGACCGAAAAGCCCTCTACTTAAAGGAAATACATAGTGGATGCTTTCCTGAAACGGAAAGTACTTGCAAGCAGCATAATACAAAGAATAGCAGGTTTACCCAGAATCCTTTGCAGTAGGCGGAGCTATGCAAATCATCTCTTTCCAACCCTGTCTAATCCACAGCGCTTGGAACCGCCAAGCGTGCAATGCTGCGGATTAGTTTCTAAATTTACACAGCCAACCAATTCCTACCTGTGGACACGTGTTTCGGGCTTTAGGCCCTCATCAGCACAGGGCTGGAATTGGTTGGCTGTATGGAGTGGGGCTCGGTGAGCAAGCGATACATACATGCTAGCCACCTTAGGGAGAGACCCAAGTTGGGCTAAATGTAGCGGGACGAAAGAGACCGAAAAGCCCTCTACTTAAAGGAAATACATAGTGGATGCTTTCCTGAAACGGAAAGTACTTCATGGGGTGCATTAAAAGAGGTCTGGATACACATGATGAGAGCATTATACTGCCTCTGTACAAATCCCTAGTTAGACCGCACATGGAGTACTGTGTCCAGTTTTGGGCACCGGTGCTCAGGAAGGATATAATGGAACTAGAGAGAGTACAAAGGAGGGCAACAAAATTAATAAAGGGGATGGGAGAACTACAATACCCAGATAGATTAGCGAAATTAGGATTATTTAGTCTAGAAAAAAGACGACTGAGGGGCGATCTAATAACCATGTATAAGTATATAAGGGGACAATACAAATATCTCGCTGAGGATCTGTTTATACCAAGGAAGGTGACGGGCACAAGGGGGCATTCTTTGCGTCTGGAGGAGAGAATGTTTTTCCACCAACATAGAAGAGGATTCTTTACTGTTAGGGCAGTGAGAATCTGGAATTGCTTGCCTGAGGAGGTGGTGATGGCGAACTCAGTCGAGGGGTTCAAGAGAGGCCTGGATGTCTTCCTGGAGCAGAACAATATTGTATCATACAATTATTAGGTTCTGTAGAAGGACGTAGATCTGGGGATTTATTATGATGGAATATAGGCTGAACTGGATGGACAAATGTCTTTTTTCAGCCTTGCTAACTATGTTACTATGTTACTATGTTACTATGTTACTTGCAAGCAGCATAATACAAAGAATAGCAGGTTTACCCAGAATCCTTTGCAGTAGGCGGAGCTATGCAAATCATCTCTTTCCACCCCTGTGCTGATGAGGGCCTAAAGCCCGAAACACGTGTCCACAGGTAGGAATTGGTTGGCTGTGTAAATTTAGAAACTAATCCGCAGCATTGCACGCTTGGCGGTTCCAAGCGCTGTGGATTAGACAGGGGTGGAAAGAGATGATTTGCATAGCTCCGCCTACTGCAAAGGATTCTGGGTAAACCTGCTATTCTTTGTATTATGCTGCTTGCAAGTACTTTCCGTTTCAGGAAAGCATCCACTATGTACTTTCTTCTTCGAGTCATTTTTAAAATTGATTGAGGGAGATTTTTTCCCTAAACGGCACAATTCTTGTAAACTGGCAGCTCTGGTGTATAATACAGGATGTAACTCAGGATCAGTACAGGATAAGTAATGTAACGTATATACACAGTGACTGCACCAGCAGAATAGTGAGTGCAGCTCTGGTGTATAATACAGGATGTAACTCAGGATCAGTACAGGATAAGTAATGTAATATATGTACACAATGACTGCACCAGCAGAATAGTGAGTGCAGCTCTGGAGTATAATACAGGATGTAACTCAGGATCAGTCCAGGATAAGTAATGTAATGTATGTACACAGTGACTGCACCAGCAGAATAGTGAGTGCAGCTCTGGGGTATAATACAGGATGTAACTCAGGATCAGTACAGGATAAGTAATGTAATGTATGTACACAGTGACTGCACCAGCAGAATAGTGAGTGCAGCTCTGGAGTATAATACAGGATGTAACTCAGGATCAGTACATCAGTACAGGATAAGTAATGTAATGTATGTACACAGTGACTGCACCAGCAGAATAGTGAGTGCAGCTCTGGTGTATAATACAGGATGTAACTCAGGATCAGTACAGGATAAGTAATGTAACGTATATACACAGTGACTGCACCAGCAGAATAGTGAGTGCAGCTCTGGTGTATAATACAGGATGTAACTCAGGATCAGTACAGGATAAGTAATGTAATATATGTACACAATGACTGCACCAGCAGAATAGTGAGTGCAGCTCTGGAGTATAATACAGGATGTAACTCAGGATCAGTCCAGGATAAGTAATGTAATGTATGTACACAGTGACTGCACCAGCAGAATAGTGAGTGCAGCTCTGGGGTATAATACAGGATGTAACTCAGGATCAGTACAGGATAAGTAATGTAATGTATGTACACAGTGACTGCACCAGCAGAATAGTGAGTGCAGCTCTGGAGTATAATACAGGATGTAACTCAGGATCAGTACATCAGTACAGGATAAGTAATGTAATGTATGTACACAGTGACTGCACCAGCAGAATAGTGAGTGCAGCTCTGGTGTATAATACAGGATGTAACTCAGGATCAGTACAGGATAAGTAATGTAACGTATATACACAGTGACTGCACCAGCAGAATAGTGAGTGCAGCTCTGGTGTATAATACAGGATGTAACTCAGGATCAGTACAGGATAAGTAATGTAATATATGTACACAATGACTGCACCAGCAGAATAGTGAGTGCAGCTCTGGAGTATAATACAGGATGTAACTCAGGATCAGTACATCAGTACAGGATAAGTAATGTAATGTATGTACACAGTGACTGCACCAGCAGAATAGTGAGTGCAGCTCTGGGGTATAATACACGAGGTAACTCAGGATCAGTACAGGATAGTAATGTAAATTATGTACACAGTGACTGCACCAGCAGAATAGTGAGTGCAGCTCTGGAGTATAATACAGGATGTAACTCAGGATCAGTACATCAGTACAGGATAAGTAATGTAATTTATGTACATGGTGACTGCACCAGCAGAATAGTGAGTGCAGCTCTGGAGTATAATACAGGATGTAACTCGGGATCAGTACAGGATAAGTAATGTAATGTATGTACACAGTGACTGCACCAGCAGAATAGTGAGTGCAGCTCTGGAGTATAATACAGGATGTAACTCAGGATCAGTACAGGATAAGTAATGTAATGTATGTACATGGTGACTGCACCAGCAGAATAGTGAGTGCAGCTCTGGAGTATAATACAGGATGTAACTCAGGATCAGTACAGGATAAGTAATGTAATGTATGTACACAGTGACTGCACCAGCAGAATAGTGAGTGCAGCTCTGGAGTATAATACAGGATGTAACTCAGGATCAGTAATGTAATGTATGTATACAGTGACTGCACCAGCAGAATACTGAGTGCAGCTCTGGGGTATAATACAGGATGTAACTCAGGATCAGTACAGGATAAGTAATGTAACATATGTACACAGTGACTGCACTAGCAGAATAGTGAGTGCAGCTCTGGAGTATAATACAGGAAGTAACGCAGGATCAGTACAGGATAAGTAATGTAATGTATGTACACAGTGACTGCACCAGCAGAATAGTGAGTGCAGCTCTGGAGTATAATACAGAATGCAACTCAGAATCAGTACAGAATAAGTATTGTAGTGTGTGTACACAGTGACTACACCAGCAGAATAGTGAGTGCAGCTCTGTTCAGCTGTTGCTCATTGCGGTAATTGTGGGCAGTGCCGGCTCCAGGTTTTTGAGGGCCTCGGGCGAAAGAGTCTCAGTGCCCCCCCTCCCCCCTTTAACACATACCACGATTCATGATGCACAGATACAGCAGAGAAATATAGGTATAGTACAATGCCAGATTTCACTTCTTACATGAATGATAGCTATTGTAAATTTTACAATACCATACAGCAGAAGGGCTTTAGATATTCAACCCCTTATATGCCAATTTTTGTGACCTACTTCCTCTTCCTCAGTTACCAGTAGGCATTTTATTGTTAGCTGAACTTGCTGCAAAGAAAAAACTGCATACATTGAATATGACAATTTTTAATGGAAAACTTCTTAAAGTAAACATTAGAAAGTATTAGTGTAGAACATTTGTACAAGTGCAAAATGGGTAGAATATAGCACAGCCACGTAGTATATAGCACAGCCACGTAGTATATAGCACAGTCACATAGTATATAGCACAGCCACGTAGTATATAACACAGCCCATGTAGCATATAGCACAGCCATGTAATATATAGCACAGTCCGCATATCCCCCCCACGAGAATGGCCCCACAGTCCAGTACTCACTGTTATAGTAAAACAAAAAAAACACACTCCCCACCTCTCCTCATGACCGCGCTGCTCCCTGCTTCTGTCTCAGCGGCTGCACTGCCTGGCACACAGTGAGTGCGCGATGATGTCATCGCGCACCTGCAGTGTCAGAGGCAGAGCGGGGAATGATGGGAGAGAGAGCATCATTGCTTTGAACTGTACCGGCAGACGTCGGTACAGTTCAATGCGGTGGCGGGGAAGTCGGCGCTGGTGGCAGGCGGGCCCATTTCCTCAAAGGGGCCCCATAGCAGCTGTGTGTTGTGCCGCTAGCTGAGGGCCCCTGAGGTAGTGGGGGCCCTAGGCAGCTGCCTGCCCCTAACTCCAGCCCTGCCTGCAGGGGCCCCCCAGAGCCTTAGTGTACCGTACCGTGAATGGGCCCCCCATCTCGCCAGGCCCCCGGAACTTGCCCGGGTGCCCTGGGTGCTGACGCCGGCCCTGATTGTGGGTGTGGTCGCCACTGATCATGCTGTCTGCTCCTGAGCTCCAGAGAACCACCAACTCTCCACCCGAGGACCTGCTCTCTCTTACCCAGGGAAGGAGTGGGTTTCCTGGGATCAGTGAAGGAGTTCCAGGCTTCTGCTTCCCGGACCAGGCTGGCGGGGGCAAAAGAAACCAGCAACCGGCCTGCACATCAGCGGACTCTGAGGTGAGACGCTCCACCAAGAGTCGCAGCAATGTGGCTCCTACTCCCCCCAGGTCTGCAGAGACCCAAAGAAGCCACAAGACTTCCAACATGGAGGAGAAGCTTGCTAGCGTGCAAGATGGCGGCCCTTCCGGACCTCACTGAGGAAGGTTGGGGGCTGCAGAGACCCCGGGAATCTGTGTCCACTTATGGCTCCTGGGTCTTGAGCCACCTCTGTGAGTATGAAGATGCATGCAAGACCCGCAGGAGGCTTCAGGAGGAGCAGCGCTGCACAAGCGCCAAAGCTGCAGGTTCCTCCAAACCGAGGAAGAATCAGTTCCAGGCAGAGGTAAAGAGGGTAAAGCTTGAAATTAATGAGCTGGAGGTGAGGAAAGCCTTCATCAGAGAAAAAAGTGGACCATTTAAAGAAAAACTGCAGAATAAAGACAGATTCAGAGAAATGGCTGATAACAGAGAGTAAAGGCAGATGGGGCTGCAGCCTGAGAGCCAGGTGGATGATGATGAGGAGGAGAATGATGACTAACAGAAAGCCCCACCTGGTGACCTGCAAAGTCACCCGCAGGCCACAAGCAGCGAGCTCCCCACAGGACAGGTGACACTGATATCTGGGCGCAGTTCTGCAAGCTCTCGGGAGGATAGTGACAACAGCGGCCAGAGAGGGGCACTAATAGCAGAGATAAAGCTCCTGGTGTCCCCAGTGTGCCTTCAAAACGTCCATCTTGGTGACGATTTACCGGAGGCAGCACCTGGGGGCCAGAAGAAAAAGGCAAAGAAGACCACCAAGCCAAAGCTGCAAGAAGAGGTAAGCTATGTATATGCCCCTCTCCCTGTACCCCCTGAGTCAGCTGCAGGGTCAGCTCACTGTATAAGCCTCGTTTCCCAGCCCAGCCCGGGTTCTGCTGTGGATCCGGTGCAAAGGCACAGGGAGATTACACAGCAATGTAGTGAGGCGTAGAGCTCCATCTCTGCTTGTAGTAGCGGGGACGTAGCAGCAGGTGCATCAGCCGAGAGGCTGGA
The DNA here is from genome assembly GCF_032444005.1 of Ranitomeya imitator. NCBI lineage: Eukaryota > Metazoa > Chordata > Amphibia > Anura > Dendrobatidae > Ranitomeya > Ranitomeya imitator. The sequence goes on along the minus strand of NC_091283.1, from coordinate 415,287,663 downwards.
CAGTGAGGGCGGCCCGGCGGTGGGCATACGGTCAGGCCATGATACTGTGGTGCGCTCCTCAGTGGGAGGGGGAGTGATGCAGTGTCGGGGGCAGCTCCGGTAGCCTCGGCGCCCCTGAATGCTGTTGCCTCTGATCACTTATTTGAGAAGTGGCGGCAGTGTGAAGGGGTTGCCGGGGCTGGGAATTTCAGTCCTCCCACCAAAGTCCTATTCTGTGTTGGCGCCACTGGTCAACAAGATGCTGATATAAAGGATCAGCGACACCTCACAGTGGCGAAAGATCAGCGGCGTCTGGTATCAACAGCGAAGCAATGGAAATTACCAACTGATGATGCGGAGGACACACGCAAGACCAGCGGTGATGTCGCCTCCAGTTCTGTAGAGGAGACTGAGCCCTTTGTGCCTGATGATGCGTAGGTCAAAACGTCATGCCCTGTTGTCACTGATCCAGCAGGAGTGAATGTGATGGGGGGGTGTGGATGAGGAAAATTCTTTCTCTAGTGGTGTGGTTGCTGGCTTGGTGGAGAGTGAGGGATTTATGGAGGTGGGTAATAGTAATACTGTTGGTGTTGATGTGGTCACTGATCTGGTTGCCCCCCCTGTGGTGGCAGCACCTGTCAGTAGTTATGCCGCTGTCACTTCCAGGGAAAATAGAGCATGCTCCTCGTCTGACGGCATGTTGCAGTGGCGTCTCCTGGAGGCTCTAAAGAAAGGGTGAGATCACTAATGTTAAAGGGTCGAGAGGTTGATCTATTCTTCTAGATAGAGTGGCATGGCCTCGGGGCCTTCCAAGAGCAAAATGGGGGGATACAGTGTGGTCCCTCCCAACAGCCGGGCCAGGTAGTGTGCGTAGGAATGTGGTCCGTCATCGGTGGAGGGGCAGTGATGCGTGTCCTCCAAGGTCTAAGGTTGTGGAGCTCCTCCTGAGGATGGACTTAAAGGCAATTGACATCTACGCCTTGATACATCCCTATTCCACACCTGAGTTAGATGTCAGCTTTGTTCGGCCAGAAGGGCTTGAGCTCTTCTGGTCGAATTATGAATTGGCAAAAAATGAGCCCGGCTGGCGAGACTTTGCCATTCAGGCGGTGTCTCGCCAAAACCAAGTCAAGAAAGTGACCGTGATGACTCGTAACGAGTCGCTTTCTTGTTTAAACAATCAGGAAGAAAAAGTAGCATGCCAGAAGTGGGGTCACCAAATATCAAAAAGAAAATACTTTATTAAACAGGCAACACAACAACACTGCAAAAGTTAATTAAAAACATTTAAAATTTGCATAATGCAGAACTATACAATGACCCACAATAGAGTCAAGCCGCTGTCAATCCTAGAAATGCACTCCTTATTAGGTACATGATATTTGTTCAGATAATACAAAAGCATCAAGAATACACAATAAAAGGACCTGTAGTCTCATAACATGCAGCTTAAATAGTGAAACCAGCGCTGTTCAAGGATAAAGAGGAATGGATAGATAGAAAGAGTAAGAATAAATATAATGTGAGCACCACAATCCACTGTTAGGTAGAGTGGTCTACAAAAACATTCCTCTTTAGAGGCCAAGTTGAGCTTCTTATCAAAACCATGGAGTAATCCCCTGAATGGGGAGATCAAATAAACTCATACAACCTGAGCCTGGTGCAGGTAAAACCCACATAAAACCATATCCGCATGGGGCGCCGGTAAAGTATTGGATAAGGAGGAGTGGAGAAGGCAAGGGCACAGGGATGTCGGAGTCGCTTTCTTGTTATGACATCATGACGTGGCTTGGTTGATATGGAGAGGTGGTGGAGATGCCAAAGAAAAACCATGATGAGTTTGGTATCTGGTCAGGGGCCTGGACGTTTATGGTAAAACTTAAGCGTTCAGGTGGTACGGTTGCCCTCATTCCATCATCTGCCTTCGTATCCAGGTCTTCTACCAGGGGCAACCGAAGCTCTGTCACAGGTGCGGCGACCCCACACACTTCAGTGCAAACTGAACTGTGCAGAAATGTGCATTGTGTGGGGATTTCAGCCATCTTGCCCCATCTTGTGTGGAGATTAGGTGCCACCTGTGTGGTGAGTTAGGTCACCAATTCAGCCATTGTTCTAATGCAGCTGTGACCCCGGTGGGAGAAATCCGTGAGGCTGATTCTGCTGGAGAAGGTACTAGCAGGGGTGAGGGAGCGAGGAGCCAAGGAGGAAAAGCAATAAAAAGACGCCTTCCCAGCTGAAGCGTGTAGACAAGCGCAGACAGGATAGGGAGCTTGGCGAGCCCCGGGGTACTGGGTCGGCCCCTATCCTGGACACCAGTCTTTCTGCTGGGGCCCCAAGGGATGATGAGTTGGATGAGGAGGTCAGGAGGATCCACAGGGAGGAAAGCACCACTGCCTCTGAATCCTCCCATTATGATAGTATGGATGAGGATAATAGGTAGTGGCTAGAGGACAAGAGTAAGCTCGGCACCAAAAAGAAGAGAAAGAAGGGAGATAAAACATCTTCTCCCGCTCTGACCTAGGTACCTAAGGAAGGAAAAACTGACTCCCCTCTGGTTGGTCTTTCTAACCGGTTCCAAGCCCTTGAGAACATCTCTTCCTCTGAGGAGGAAGCTTCTGGGAATGTAAGGTCCTTGGAGGGAGGGACTGGCCCAGAGTCCGGAGACGAGGACAATAAAAAAAACAAACACGGAATTGACACCTCTATGTCATTAAAGAGGGGAAGGATTCTTCCTCTGAGGCAGAGGATAAGGGGAGTGGGAAGAAGAAAGCCATCTAACTCAGTCACCAATGATGGCGATACCCACTCCGTTGATCCTGGGGTCCATTAATGTCACCAGCATAAAGTCAAATACAGCTAGATTTGCGGCCTTTTATTTTCTCAGCCGTGTTGAAGCTGACATTTTCTTTTTGCAAGAGACCAGGCTGCCAAACATGGCTGATGTGTTTAAAACTAAGAGGGAGTGGAGACTCGGGCCCTCCTTTTTGTCTCTTGTGGCTGAGCTGTATAGCGGAGTGGCGGTCCTTTTTACCGCATCGGTGGAATGCCGATGGGTTATTGAGTTAGAAATGGGGAGGTGCCTGATCTTAGATGTCCTCATGAAGGTACAAGAGCTCCAGCTCATTAATATCTATGGTCCCCAATCAAAGTGGGACTGGAAGTGTCGGCAGGTTGTCTTTGGAGTGGACTTCAATACTGTCATGAGGCCCCGATATAGAGGAGGTTCCAGAGACAAGCTGACTTATGATAGTGTCGCCCTTAATAGTATAGCTAGTGAGGCTCTCCTGGTGGATGTCCACATTTGGCACACACCAGGCCACGAGGGGTTCACCTATCAATCAGGTTACTGTAGGTCCAGAATATATAGGTTTTATTTAAAGGAGGAAGCTGTCTCTTCCGTAGTGTCTGTTGTTGAGGTTGAGTTCTCCGACTACTGTGCAATTTTGTTCTCTCTGAATGTTACAGAGACCCTCCGGATGGGAAGAGGCTTTTGGAGGCTCAATTCATCTCTTTTGGAAGAAGCGGAGATAAGACAGTCCTTTGAGTATTTTTCTCAGAGCCCTGTACCCTTACTGGATCTTTGTAGTAGTAAGTCCGAGTGGTGAGAGATGTTTCAGGAAAGGGTGGCAAGATTCTTCCGACAGCTCTCAAGCCTCAGGAGTCTGAGCAGGTACCGCCTGTATCAGGGTCTGAGGAGGAAACTCAAGCATCTTGTCTCAACTCGAGGTAGCCGTGAGGAGATCTCCAGAGTGAAATCTTTGCTTATGAGGTGTCAGAACGATAGACACGCATCTTTAGTTTTTGAGAGGGATTACGGGAAGTATCACTCGCCCGACCCTTACAGAAACAGCAAGATGTCAGTGAATAGTAAAGTAGTTACAGGACTGGTCAACACTATGGTGTCCCTGAGGCGATTCAGATCAGGGATCCTGAAGGTTGTCAGATCCTTTTACTCGCACCTCTTGGAGAAGAGGGATCTTGATTGGGATGAGATGTCGGCTTTCCTGGCTGAAGCCGTCCCTGAACCAAGGGTAGACCCCTCTCTTGACGTTTTGACAGAAATGATCAGGGAAGAGGAAGTTAAGTTAGCGATTGAAGGGCTTGCCCCCCAAAAAATCGCCTGGTCCAGATGGCTTAACCCCTTAGTGACAGAGCCAATTTGGTACTTAATGACCGAGCCAATTTTTGCAATTCTGACCACTGTCACTTTATGAGGTTATAACTCTGGAATGCTTCAACGGATCCCGCTGATTCTGAGATTGTTTTTTCGTGACATATTGTACTTCATGTTAGTGGTAACATTTCTTCGATATTACTTGCGATTATTTATGAAAAAAACGGAAATATGGCGAAAATTTTTAAAATTTTGCAATTTTCAAACTTTGTATTTTTATGCCCTTAAATCAGAGACATATGTCACGAAAAATAGTTAATAAATAACATTTCCCACATGTCTACTTTACATCAGCACAATTTTGGAAACAAAATTTTTTTTTGTTAGGGAGTTATAAGGGTTAAAAGTTGACCAGCAATTTCTCATTTTTACAACACCATTTTTTTTTAGGGACCACATCACATTTGAAGTCATTTTGAGGGGTCTATATGATAGAAAATAATGAAGTGTGACACCATTCTAAAAACTACACCCCTCAAGGTTCTCAAAACCACATTCAAGAAGTTTATTAACCCTTTACGTGCTTCACAGGAACTGAAACAATGTGGAAGGAAAAAATGAACATTTAACTTTTTTTTGCAAACATCTTAATTCAGAACCATTTTTTTTATTTTCACAAGTGTAAAAACAGAAATGTAACCATAAATTTTGTTATGCAATTTCTCCTGAATATGCCAATACCCCATATGTGGGGGTAAACCACTGTTAGGGCGCACCGCAGAACTTAGAAGTGAAGGAGCGCCGTTTGACTTTTTCAATGCAGAATTGGCTGGAATTGAGATCGGACGCCATGTCACGTTTAGAGAGCCCCTGATGTGCCTAAACAGTGGAAACTCCCCACACTTTGAACCCCCAAGTGCTTCACAGAAGTTTATAACGTAGAGCCGTGAAAATAAAAAATCGCTTTTGTTTACACAAAAATGATCTTTTCGCCCACAAATTCTTATTTTCACACGGGTAACAGGAGAAATTAGACCACAAAAGTTGTTGTGCAATTTCTCCTGAGTACGCTGATACCCAATATGTGGGGGTAAACCACTGTTAGGGCGCACCGCAGAGCTTGGAAGAGAAGGAGTGCCGTTTTACTTTTTCAATGTAGAATTGGCTGGAATTGAGATTGGACGCCATGTCGCGTTTGGAGAGCCCCTGATGTGCCTAAACAGTAGAAATCCCCCACAAGTGACCCCATTTTGGAAACTAGACCCCTTAAGGAACTTATCTAGATGTGTGGCGAGCACTTTGAACCCCCATGTGCTTCACAGAAGTTTATAACGTAGAGCCGTGAAAAAAAAAATTGCATTTTTTCTACAAAAATTATCTTTTTGCCCACAAATTTTTATTTTAACAAGGGTAACAGGAGAAATTAGACCACTAAAGTTGTTGTTCGATTTCTCCTGAGTACGTCGATACCCAATATGTGGGGGTAAACCACTGTTTGGGTGCACCGCAGAGCTTGGAAGAGAAAGAGTGCCGTTTTACTTTTTCAATGTAGAATTGGCTGGAATTGAGATCGGACGCCATGTCGCGTTTGGAGAGCCCCTGATGTGCCTAAACAGTAGAAATCCCCCACAAGTGACCCCATTTTGGAAACTAGACCCCCCATGGAACTTATCTAGATGTGTGGTGAGAACCTTGAATGCCCAAGTGCTTCACAGAAGTTTATAATGCAGAGCCGTGAAAATAAAAAATATTTTTTTTTTCCACAAAAAAGATTTTGTAGCACCCAAGTTTTTATTTTCACAAGGGTAACAGGAGAAATTGGACTGCAATAGTTGTTGTCCAATTTATCCCGAGTACGCTGATGCGCCATATGTGGGGGTAAACCACTGTTTGGGCGCACGGCAGAGCTCGGAAGGGAAGGAGCGCCTTTTTGGAATGCAGACTTTGATAGAATGGTCTGTGGGCATTATGTTGCGATTGCAGAGCCCCTGATGTACCTAAACTGTAGTAACCCCCCACAAGTGACCCCATTTTGGAAACTAGACCCCCCAAGGAACTTATCTAGATGTGTGGTGAGAACTTTGAATGCCCAAGTGCTTCACAGAAGTTTAGAATGCAGAGTCGTGAAAATAAAAAATATTTTTTTTTCCACAAAAAAGATATTGTAGCACCCAAGTTTTTATTTTCACAAGGGTAACAGGAGAAATTGGACTGCAATAGTTGTTGTCCAATTTATCCCGAGTACGCTGATGTGCCATATGTGGGGGTAAACCACTGTTTGGGCGCACGGCAGAGCTCGGAAGGGAAGGAGCGCCTTTTTGGAATGCAGACTTTGATAGAATGGTCTGTGGGCATTATGTTGCGATTGCAGAGCCACTGATATACCTAAACTGTAGTAACCCCCCACAAGTGACCCCATTTTGGAAACTAGACCCCCCAAGGAACTTATATAGATGTGTGGTGAGAACTTTGAATGCCCAAGTGCTTCACAGAAGTTTAGAATGCAGAGTCGTGAAAATAAAAAATATTTTTTTTTTCACAAAAAAATTTTTGTAGCCCCCAAGTTTTTATTTTCACAAGGGTAACAAGAGAAATTGGACCCCAGAAGTTGTTGTCCAATTTATCCCGAGTACGCTGATGCCCCATATGTGGGGGTAACCCACTGTTTGGGCGCACAGCAGAGCTCAGAAGGGAGGGAGCACCATTTGACTTTTTGAGCGCAAAATTGGCTGTCGTGTTTGGAGACCCCCTGATGTACCTAAACAGTGGAAACCCCCCAATTCTAGCTCCAACCCTAACCCCAACACAAGCCCAAACCCTAATCCCAACCTGATCCATAATCCTAATCACTAACCCTAACCATAATCACAACCCTTACCCCAAAACAACCCTAATGTCAACCCTAACCATAACCCTAATCAAAACCCTAAATCCAACACACCCCTAATCCTAATCTCAACCCTAGCCTCAAACCTAACCCTAATCCCAATACACTCCTAATCACAACCCTAACCTTAACCCTAATCCAAAACCTAACCCTAATCCCAAGCGTAACCCTAATGCCAACCCTAACCCTAATACCAACCCTAATCCAAACCCTAACCCTAATCCCAGCTCTAACCCTAACTTTAGCCCCAACCCTAGCCCTAACTTTAGCCCCAACCCTAACCCTAGCCCTAAGGCTACTTTCACACTTGCGTCGTTTGGCATTCCGTCGCAATCCGTCGTTTTGGACAAGAAACGGATCCTGCAAATGTGCCCGCAGGATGCGTTTTTTGCCCATAGACTTGTATTGCCGACGGATCGTGACGGATGGCCACACGTCGCGTCCATCGTGCACTGGATCAGTTGTGTTTTGGCGGAGTGTCGGCACAAAAAAAGTTCAATGAAACGTTTTTTTGTACGTCGCATCCGCCATTTCTGACCGCGCATGCGTGGCCGTAACTCCGCCCCCTCCTCCCCAGGACATAGATTGGGCAGCGGATGCGTTGAAAAACTACAGCTGCTGCCCACGTTGTGCACAATTTTCACAACGTGCGTCGGTATGTCGGGCCGACGCATTGCGACGGCCCCGTAACGACGTAAGTGTGAAAGAAGCCTAACCCTAAATTTAGCCCCAACCCTAACCCTAAATTTAGCCCCAACCCTAACCCTAAATTTAGCCCCAACCCTAGCCCTAACCCTACCCCTAACCCTAGCCCTACCCCTAACCCTACCCCTAACCCTAACCCTACCCCTAACCCTACCCCTAACCCTACCCCTAACCCTATCCCTACCCCTAACCCTAACTCTACCCCTAACCCTACCCCTAACCCTACCCCTAACCCTAACCCTACCCCTAACCCTAACCCTACCCCTAACCCTAACTGCTGTTCTCCTGCCAGCCGGCAGATGGAGACAGATGGCGGGCGCACTGGGCATGCGTCCGCCATGTTCTTCTGCCGGCGGCCAGGAGGAGCAGCAAGAGGATCCAGGGACCTAGGTGAGTATGCTAGGGTCCCCGAATCCCCCTATTTCTCTGTCCTCTGATGAGGACAGAGAATTACACTTTCCTTTTTTTTTGCGGTCGCCTGTAAACAGTTAATTACCGGCGATCGCAAAACAGGGGTCGGTGATACCGACCCCGATCATGCTCTTTGGGGTCTCGGCTACCCCCGGCAGCCGAGACCCCAAAGATTCTCCCGGTGCCGGCCGGCGGGCGCACTGCGCATGCGCCCGCCATTTTGAAGATGGCGGCGCCCACCGGGAGACACGAGGAGCATCGGGGGAGCTAGGTGAGTATTGGGGGGCCACCTGGGACCCCTTTTCTCTGTCCTCCGATGTGCGATCACATCGGAGGACAGAGAAATTAAAAAAAGATCGCTTTTTTTTTTCTTTTTTTTTTTTTTTTGCGATCGCCGGTAAACGGTTAATTACCGGCGATCGCAAATGCGGGGTGGGTTAAAAAACCCCCGAATCATGTTCTTTGGGGTCTCGGCTACCCCCGGCAGCCAAGACCCCGGAGAAAATCGGCCTCTGGGGGGCGCTATGGACTTTTTCCACAGCGCCGTTAATTAATGGCGCTGTGGTTTAAGTACCCTTAGCGGCCGCCGTTAAAAGGCGTATCGGCGGTCGCTAAGGGGTTAATATCTGAATTCTATAAGACCTTTAGGACGCTTTGGTTCCCCTCTTGACTGAGGTATTCAATGAGTGTCTTTCCTCAGGCCCTCTGCCAAAATCAATGAGGAGGTCTGCCCTGATCTTCTTGTCAAAGGGTAAGGACCCATCTTGCATTGAGAATTGCAGTCCCATAGCACTTCTCAATGCAGACAGGAAGGTTCTGGCAAAGGTGCTGTTTAATCGGCTGGTGAAATTTGAAATTTGCACCCCGACTCCTTTCGGAGGCCCAGCATTGCTCTGTTCCACATTTAGTGCTGTGTTCTGTGTCCAAGAGGCAGTGGAGCAAGGTAGGGCTGGTCACTGGAAGGGGTACATGCTGTCACTAGACCAAGCAAAAGTGTTTGACTGGGTTAAACACGAGTACCTCTGGTCCGTCCTTTTGAGATATGGCCTGCGGGGGGGGGGGGGGGGGTGTTGATTGGCTTAAGACCTTGTACAGTGGGGCAGAGAGTTTGGAGTGGCATCTCTTTTGAGGTTGGGTCTGGTGTTTGCCAGGGTTGTCACTTGAGCTCGCTGCTGTACGTGTTTGTGATTGACCCACTTCTTAGGAGGGTGGAGCGTGGATCGTTGGCCAGGATCGGGATGGACTGGGCAGCATCGGAAGCCACTCTGAGGGTGGTGGCGTATGCCGATGATGTCACCATTTCTGTTTCCTCTCACGAGGAGGCAGGGTGGCTGATGTCAGAGGTAGATTACTACTCGGAGGCATCCGGGTCCAAGATCAACCGGGATAAGTGTGAGAGTCTGGCTGGGAGGAGGAGATCCTGGTTTTAATCTCCTGGACACCCTTCCAGGACCCAAAGTCTCTGCAAAAGTCCTTGGCATCGAATTTGGCCAGGGGGATTATCCAAACAAAATTGGAACAGTAGGCTAGAAGTCGCCACTCAGAAGGTGAACCAATGGAAGGGTTGGTCTTTGACCCTAAGGGAAAGGGTAAACCTGATCAAAACATACCTGCTCCCTTTACTGATTTATCTGGGCAGTGTGTGCATCTTGCCGGAATCTCTCTGGACTCAGGTCTACAGTTTGTTCTTCCAACTGTTATGGGGGAATAGACTGAACCTGGTCAAGAGGGAGGTTACTTACCATACGAGAAAACTAGGAGGGTTGGGTATGGTCAACCCTGTGGTATTCCTTGTGGATACCTTCATTAAGATCAATATTGCAAACCTCTGGAAAGAGAGGGCTCCTCCGTGGGTATTCTCCTGTAGGGGATGGTTTCAGCCTTTGTTCCAGGAAAGGGAGACAGGAGGGCAAGTGAAGGATCTTTGCACACCGCATGGACATCTTCCGGATAACGCTACCTTGGTTTGAAGGCAATCTGTCAGTGGGGTCTGGGAATGTGGGAGATCAGGACTCCCACATGGAATGGCCTTATGGAGCATACGGAGACCTTGGTGGTCGGGACCGCTGCACCTTATTTCTAGTTAGCGCAGTGGTTAGGTATCACACGTGGAACGCACGGTGCTTAGTATCGACGCAACAAAAAATCCTTCCAGTGGACGATGTGTTTAGGACCATACTCGGTGACCTGGTGAAGGTGCGCTCTCTGGTGTATGGGAGACTGGGCACACGGAGGGCCGCTCTCGTCTGGAGGGGCTTTTCTTTTAGTGTGCCCTAGTCTGGTCATCTCCTTTCCTGGTGGTGGGCTGCTGCTGACACTGTAGATTTTTGTTTTGTTTGATCATTATAGAGTGATGTAAGGCTGCAGGCGCCGAACTTGGGCTTCATGAAATTATTGTGGTGTGTGCTGCTATATATATTGTATATTGTATATAGAGATATAGATTTAGGTGTAGGTGTTAAGTTGGGTGGTGGGAAAAGGGGGGAGGTGGGTTTATGTTGTGGGACTATGGGACACTGGGTTGTTTGGGGGAAAACTGACACTGCCTGATCTGGCATATGGACGTTGGACATGGACTGAGGCATGAGACACATGACCAGCTCTCAGGTCAGTGCGGGGGGTTGGGAATAGAGGATAGCTTAGTATTGTATATATTTGTTTATTTTGTGGTTATTTTATTTAAAACTACAAAAAAAAATGAATGAAAAAAACTAAAAAAAAAAAAAAAATTATTAAAAAAAAGTTCATGTGTATAGTTTTTGTTTACCATTGCTTATTTTATTTGTTATTATTATTTTGTTTGGTGACCGGACCAGAAGGTCAAAGTAGTTATTATTCTGTATATACTGTATAATATGTGTGAGAGGAGAGAATGAGCGGCTGGACCAGTGTTCAGTATACTGATTATTTTCTGGCTAATATTCTTGTTATGTTTTCTGCTATTATGATGATCATATGAATTCGAGCGTGGGAAAATATTCAGAAAAGTTCCCAGGCTCGAGTTCATATGAGGACATCCAGCAGAGGGCGCCTCACCTTCAACTGAAGGTAACTACAGGTCATTGACCTACTTTCCATTCATTCGCTGGGGTTTTACAGCCACGAGCACAGCTGCATTAGCAGAGCTCCTGGGTGTAAAATTATTTAACCCCTTCAGATGGATTTACAGCGTGGGACGTGACAGATCATCGGAAGGTATTGGATATTGTTGTTTTTTTATTTTTCCTTTGTTACAGAGCGAGGGTCTTCAGGTGGATTAAGAGTCTAATAAAATATTACAACAACCTGTGTGTTTATATATCATTAAAAGACTTTGTAATAATGTGTGTGTTTTTTAACCATTTCATACAATTGGATTACTAATGGATAGGTGTCATAATTGATGCCTCTCCATTATTAATCTGGCTTAATGTCACCTTACAATAGCAAGGTGACATTAACCCTTCATTACCCCATATCCCACTGCTACACGGGAATGGGAAGAGAGTGGCCAAGTGCCAGAATAGGGAAAATTGCGCGGGAGCCCACGCCAATTTTTTCCGTGATTTAACCCTTAAATATAATAGCTAGAGTGCCCAAATTTTGCACATACACACTACTAACATTAGTAGTGTGGAATATGCAAAAAAAAAGGGGATATGAGATGGTTTACTGTATGTAAACCATGTCTCATATCCTGTCGAGTTTGTGAAGGAGATAACAAAAGCCGGCAATGGAATTACCGGCTTTGAAGCTATCTAGCGCTGCATTAAATATAAATATATATATATATAGGTGTCTCCCTGACACATATATATATACCTATTCTATGTGTATATATCTACTCTAATCTAACCTGTCAGTGTGATTTTACTGTACTCTGCGCTGAATTGCCGGCTTTTCAAAGGACACCGGTGCGTAAAAATCGGACAGCACTCGCATGGTGCGAGTGCTGTGCGTTTTTTTCTCGCACCCATTGACTTGCATTGGCGAGTCTCGTCCGAGAATTGCAGCAATACGCAGCATGCTGCTATTTTTTTCTCAGTCCGATTTTGGCTGAGAAAAAAATCGCAAATGGAATGTCACCTATTGAATAACATTGGTCCGAGTGCAATCCGATTTTTTATCGGATTGCACTCGTCCGTTTTCCTCGCAAGTGGAAAGCGGCCCTTAGATGTACAGAACATTTACTATAATGTGGTATTTCCAATTCAGAGTTTTTTGGCAAATCCAGAGAACAGGGGTGCCTGTTGTGTCACAGTTTGGGCCTCTACGCCTCAGACATTTCTAGATAGAGACTCTATGGCAAACATTTGAGCCTCCATTGCTAGTTGTTCACATCACCATGTGAAGGATGAAGGACACTGCAGCACTAAAGTTGGATATTAACTATATACTATACAGACATATGGACGGTCCTCCAGTGATTTCTCTCTTTACATTACTAGTCCTGCTCATGTAGGGGAAATTGATTGAATCTTCACGCACTGCTGGAGAGCAGAATTAATGGCAGAGCAAATATCTGTCGTTCAGTGACATTCCCCCTGGCTAGAGACATGGGAAGCAGCGGCACCCCTGAGCACACTGTCCGCTCAGTCCCAGGAGACAGTGATCCTAAGCTGGCCCAGACTGTCCCCCTGGGGTGCGTGCTCCATCTGCGGCGGGCTCCTATGTGCAGCTGTGCCTCGCTATACCCACCCCATCACTGCGGCATTATGCCTTTATAATGCTCTGCCGTGTACATGGCCGCTTCTCTGTGTCATTCATTATACATACCGTACATCACAGGCCAAATTAGATCCGCCGTTCATGTACGGTGAGCCCGCGCCATACAGCGCACAGCATGGCCTTGTGATACAGCCGGTACCCGAGTCTAAGTGCGGCCATGTCTGCACCATTGAGTCTGGACTCCATAGGAGATTGCAGTATATTGTAAAGGAGATCAAGTGATCGCAGGTTCAAATCCCCTAAAGAAATCAGTAAAAAAAAATATATATTTTTTTAAGTTCATATTATCTCACCTATATTTACCAAGATGTAAATAAAATCTAAAATAATTAGAAAAAGTTTACATATTTGATATCGCTGTCCAAACCAATAATCATAATCTGTAGAGATTGTTCACACTTTGGATTTTTGCAGCGCTTTTTGTGCAAATTAAGTTGTTTTTTACATTACCGGTAAGGCTGCCGTCACACTATCAGTATGTGGTCAGTATTTTACATCAGTATTTGTAAGCCAAAACCAGGAGTGGGTGATAAATACAGAAGTGGTGACGTGTTTCTATTATACTTTTCCTCTATTTGTTACCCTCCTGGTTTTGGCTTTCAAATACTGATGTAAAATACTGACCAAATACTGCTAGTGTGACGGCAGCCTTAAAGTTATGAGATTTCAGAATAGTTTTTTTTTCTGGCTGAATTGGAAAACTGCTGTTTTGCAGCATTTTGTCACCATAGAAGGCAATGAGAAAAAAATGCAACAATGTGAAAAGTTACACACATAGGTTTAAATTATTCGGGTTAGTATGCCTTTAAATGGACTCTCTTTGGACTGTCTCTTTAATTGCAAATGGGTCTTAAACTCCCCAAAGGGAAGGGCGCGCTTCTGCTCCATCCATTATATCCCATTAGTGGATGTGAGAATGGAACTTTCATGGCATTCTGAACACAAACACTGGCTCCCATGACAACGGGAAGATGCACCAATGACTGACAACTGACAACCCAAGAGGACCAGCACCCAGTATAAATAGGCAGTGCCCTGTCCTCTGCCAGAAAATGAGCAGAGAAGAGGAGCAGGATGGAGAGAGGGAATCGCCTTGTCCTAGGAGGGCAGTGGCTGGTCCTGCTGCCTCTGCTTTTCATTACAGCAGAAGGAGGTAAGAGGATTCTACTCCACTCATACATTACCTGGGGTACTACAAGTCACAGCAATCCTAAACAGTAGGCCTACCTATGTTAAAAGACATTTAGACCGGACCCCTTGTTTATAATCACATGGCAGGCATTTTATAAAAAATTAGGATGTTTTCTTTTAGCCAAAAAAAAAATAAATATGGATTTCTTGCGAGTGATATTTCTTTTCGTAATTATTATTTTTCACTTTTCTATTTTAGCTTACGGTAATTTATATAAATAACAGGAAAAAAAATGTACCGTTATATCGTGTTTAATGAGCATTTAGTCTTTTTTGGACTTTTTTTTCCCTTTAGACAGGTGGAGTCATTTTTATTACTTATGATTAGAAAAAGTGGTAGAATTTTTGTTTTAATATTTGTATTATTATATTATACTATATAATATTAATTAAAATATTATTATTATTATTATTATGATTACAGTAGTTTGTTTTTTTGTTGTTGCTTTCTTAAGAAGAAAGTTGAGGTTGTGGACGTTCTTTTTATAAACCCTGACTGAATATATATTTTTTCTTCTGGCCTTAGAATATTTAAAAGGATGTCCATTTTGTTATATATATTTCTTGGTTTTCCTGTTTTAAGCTGTGTTTTACTTTTTTCTCTCTTTTTCATTTTTTTAATTTTTTTTTAGTTATGTTTTAAATGATATTATATAATTGTTTATTTTTTTTATTTAAGATATATAAACTAAATTAAAAAAACTAAAGAAAAAAACTAAAATGTATATGTTATTATAATGTTACATTTTCTCCATTTATGTTTTTTATATAATTTATTCCTTTTTTGTGTGTTAGTATCATTTCATTATTTTAGTAATCTATATATATACACAGAGAAAAAAAAAAAATATATATAAAACGTATGTGCTTTTTTTTCTATATATATATATATATATATATATATATATATATGCATACACATGTGTACATGGCATGTCAAGCCTTCTTATTTGTGTGGTCAATCCTGTGTATATATATATATATATATATATATAATACATACGCACATATGTATAGCTTGAGAAAGGTTTAGTAATGGAACCAAAACATTGCCACATGGGCTAATAAAAGTCGTTTTTTTTTTTTTTTTTGCAAAGCTTGTCGGAGAGCTGCCTCTTTTTCTCTTTTTATATCGTGCTGGACAAACCTGGGTATATGTCCAAGAGGCCTTGCACCCACTATTAAGTATTTTGGTGCTGCTACATTGTATATATATATATATCTATATATATACATACATTTACTTATTTTACTTACCGTACTTATTATTATGCTTTGCTTATATAGTGCCATTAATTCCACAGCGCTTTACAGACATTATCATTGCTGTCCTCATTGGGGCTCACAATCAGTATGTCTTTGGAATGTGGGAGGAAACTGGAGAACCCGGAGGAAACCCACGCAAACACAGGGAGAACATACAAACTTCTTGCAGATGTTGTCCTTGTTGAGCATAGGACCCCAGCACTGCAAAGCAACAGTACCATTGAGCCACCATACAGTGCTAACCACTGAGCTACCGTGCTATACATACATATATCTATAAAGATAGATACATTTCTATACAAATATAGATATATATATACACACATATATGCTATCTATTCCACCCTTGTGATAAAATAGTATTTGATGGACTCCCATATGGTGTTTGTTTTAGGGGGGGGGGGGCTATTTTCACTCTTTATGGCAAGAGAGGAGTTAAGAGGGGGTAATCCCTTCGGTAGCCATTGTGCCATCTGTCCGCCGGTCTGAATGGGATGTGGGACAGGCTGGCTGGGCCGCTCCAGAGTTTGTGTTGCCGCATATGAATAGATCCTCAATGAGCTTTTGTACGTTGTCCAGTTGACTCTTAAAGCCAAATTGTGAGGGAGCGGAAAAAGAAGGCCAGGGGTGGTGGGCAAGAAGGAGGGTGCCCGTTCCTATGCTGTCGCTGAGGTGGACTCATTCAGTGTAATTGGTTACTGGGTTGAGAACCTCTTTTGTGCTGTCACGAGATGTCAATGACTTTCTGGCAGAGATCGAGCTGAAGAGCGGATTGTGCTGCCTGGAATATTGTCCAGCTATCAAAATAAATATTCAATGCCCTGGGAACATGTGGTCATGGCGCAGCTTCCTCCTTTATATGGGAATTGGGTTCTAATTTAACTGTGTTTTATATGTCATTGAATGCTATCTGTTGTTCACTGTTATCAGCTATCAGTCTACAGTATGAAGAGGCTGGCTGTAAGGCTGGAGTCACACTCAGCGTAAGACAATACGGTCCGTATATTACGGCCGTAATACGCTGAAAGTCCCCAAAATAGTGGTCCGTAGCTCCTCCGTAGGTAGGGTGTTTCAGCGTTTTTTGCGCATGGCATCCTCCGTATGTAATCCGTATGGCATCCGTACTGCGTGTTTTTCTCGCAGGCTTGCAAAACCAACATACAGCCGATCCATACATACAAGGGATCCATGTGTAAAAAAAAAAAAAACATATATACTGTGTATATATATATATATATATATATATATATATATATCAGTAGACACATATATGTTTATATATTATTACTTCATACAGCGCTAGACAGCTTTAAAGCCGGTAATTCAATTACCGGCTTTTGCTTTCTCCTTCCTAAACCCGACATGATTTGAGACATGGTTTACATACAGTAAACCATCTCATATCACCATTTATTTGCATATTCCACATTACTAATGTTAGTAGTGTGTATGTGCAAAATTTGGCCGTTCTAGCTATTAAATTAAAGGGTTAAATGGCGGAAAAAATTGGCGTGGGCTCCCGCGCAATTTTCTCTGCCAGAGTAGTAAAGCCAGTGACTGAGGGCAGATATTAATAGCCTGGAGAGGGTCTGTACAGAAACTCTGCATGTCAAAAGTTGCAAAAAGGTTCATTTCGAGCATCTTTTTTACTAGATGGTATACTAATAGGGGTCACTAGAAAGTCACAGAACTTGTAAACATATGTTTCCTATTGTCTTCTTCTTGCAGCTCACAAATCGGATTTGGGGGGTGATGCCACAGCTACCCTCATTAATCACTCCTCCATGGTCATCCAGCGGCTGCAGGAGCTACTACAGAATGCCAACGCCAGTGACAGCACGCTGCGTATACGCACCACCAACTCTGATGAGGTGAAGATCATCCACACTCATCAGCTGCTGCTCGTCCTCCAAAGCGACGTCTTTGAAGGACTCCTAGAGAACAAGAGTGTGGTGACGCTTCTGGAGCCCCCGGAGTGCGCCGTTCTGATTGAGAAATTCATAAGGTAAATTAATTAGCACTTCAATAAAACATATACAGCATATATTAAGTGGTAGAGTGCAAAAGAGATACTTTTGGAAGTGTAAAGCAATGGAAACCATCAACACGCTGCTATTGATCAAAATTATTCACCAGGCAGTCAGTCAGTTGCATTTCTCGCTATGTAATACATAGAATTCTCAGGTTTTCCATAGTGAGCCAGAATGGCAACTGCTTTTACAGTTCTCATACAGTGGGGTCCTTTAACAGGTCATTTCTCCTCTATGACAGTACCATTAATAACCCCGTAGCCTGAATCTCACATACTGTATACCTACATACTAATGTTCATATGCAGTGAACCAGGCTGTCATATGTAGTAAAACTAAACACAATAAGATCCATCAACAGAATCCGCCATGCTTGTTGATGGTTTCCAGGGACGGACTGACTGAGGTCCGTCACTAGTAAAACTTTCCATATGCTTACTGTTCTTGCAGGTACTTCTATTGTGGGGAGATATCGGTCCAGTTAAATCAAGCCATACCCCTGCACCGATTGGCCAGCAAGTACCATGTTTTGGAGCTACAGAAAGGCGTTGCTGATTATATGAAGACCCATTTAGCCAGTGACTCAACTCAAGGCCATGTAGTGACCTGGTACCATTACGCTTTAGGGATTGGTGATGAAACCTTGCAGGACAGTTGCCTGAAGTTTTTGGCCTGGAACCTTTCCACCGTGATGAGTAGCAATGAGTGGGCGACCGTGAGCGAAGACCTGATGGTTTCTCTTCTACAACGATCTGACTTGGTGCTGCAGAGCGAGCTAGAATTGTTCACTTCGATTGAAGAATGGGTGAATCGGAACAACCCAAATGTGTCTATCATTGAGAAGATCCTGAGGTCTATCAGGTACCCCATGATTCCTCCAAGTCATCTTTTTCAAATCCAGAAGCAGTCCATGTTATTGGTTTCCTACCAACATTTTGTCCAGGATCTCCTGTTCCAAGCCTTCCAATTTCACTCTGCTTCTCCTCTGCATCTTGCAAAGTATTTTGAGGTCAACTGCAGCATGTTCATTCCTCGGAATTATCTGTCTTCATCATGGGGGTCCCAATGGATCATCAACAACCCTGCCAGAGATGATCGAAGCCTTAGCTTTCAAAGTCAACTTGGCCCAAGTAACTTTGACTCCACTAAGAAGATCACTTGGAATGCAATCTTTTCCCCACGTTGGCTTCCCGTCAGTCTTCGTCCTGTCTACTCAGAGTCCATGTCTGGCGGTTCCCCATCGAATCGTCTTGAAGATGGAAGGCCACGACTCGTGGTCACTTCGGCCATGAGTGGTCTAGATTTCGCAGGAGTCACATTCCAGAAAACCGTACTGATTGGAGTGAGGAGACAGCAAGGCAAGGTTTTTGTGAAGCACGTCTACAGCGTCCACCAAAGCACGGATGAAGTGTCTGACTTCTTGGCCCAGGCTGATCTGCAGAAGCGAACCTCAGAGTATCTGATCGACAACTCCCTTCATCTACATATTATCATCAAGCCTATCTATCATTCTCTAATCAAGGCCAAGTGATATGGATTCTTCATAGTAGTCAGCTAATTTGGGCCGTAATGCTCAGTGCAAAACTGGACATTACTGCGGACCCTCTTTTCTACAAAAAGTTGGATATTTTTCTAAAATGGTTGGTTAAGATCTACTAGTTTTAATCAAAACCACATGAACAGTTGTCAGGGTATGTAGACCCTTGAGATATGTTCTGGCATGCTCTACAGATGTTCTGGGTCAAAGGCAGCAAGCTGAGACCTACATCGATTTATTGATTGGCATTGGCTTCATTGAGGTTTTCATGGATGAAGCTGATGGTGTTTATGCTCCCAATTAAATCAGTGGGGATACAGTCACCTTTGTTTAGGGATATGACACCCAGCAGTAGTTTAGGTCTCGGCTTCTAGACCTACATGAATGTCAGATAATGTAGAAAAGTTGTGCGTTCCCTTCAAGAGAAAGGATATAGCTTTGGTCTGTAGACCAGTGCTTTCCAACCTGCGGCTCCCCAGTGGTTCTGAAACTACAACTGCCAGCATGCTCTGATAACATGGGAGTTAGTTTTATGACAGCAGAAATACCACAGGTTGGACACCACTGTCATAGATTTTAATTTTTTTTACATTATTTTTCACCAGACACTGAACCAGCAGGGACTACCATGAAGAAAGCTAGCTGAGTTTCAATAGTTCAGCAAAGCAGAGTATTTTAAGGTAAGGCATTACAGAGGGAAAAGATAATGATTTTTGTCTTCCAAAAACAGCGCCACACCTTTCTGCAGGCTGTGTGTGGTATTGCAGATCAGCTCCATTCACTTCAACAGGTCTGGGCTGTAAAACCTTGACACACGGCATGGATCACTGTGAGAGTGCTTTTTCTGGAAGGAAACAGCTATGTTATTCTAAACCTGGACAACTCCTTTAAGGAATGTAGAGTTAAGAATTAAAAAAAAATGTTCCGTCCAGTCTTGTGACCGAGATTATTTTATTCCAATTTCATTTATATAAAAACAGTAAACAGAAAAATAATCAGTACAAAGTATACAAAGTTCTGATCCAGACGCAGAAGAAAACCCCTTATTTCCCTTCCGACTAGAAAGGATAATAAAAGTGCTAGAACTGTAAGAATTTCTGGCCTTGGATAATATAGATCCTGATTATGTTTTTTTTTTAGTTGTTTATAATAAAACACATTGGTTTATGATGGTGTCAAATTCTTTAACATTATTTACTAATCGGGTCATATGTTAATAAATATTATCCCGGGTGGTCTAGTGGGGCCTGGAGGTAACAATTAATAGAATATATGGTCTAAATGTGATGAAGATGTTTATTTCAAAAGAGCTGTCTGGTTAAGAAAATCTCTTTTGTGCCAGTTCAGTCCATTCATTTATTTATACAGCCGGACTAATCACTTTAATGGGTACCATGTAATACTTCATTGAAAGTTCTCTGTGTAGGGTCCTAGCCTCAAGACTAAACTCAACAACTGTTATTCACGGACAGGTGACGTCACCGATCAGCCACGCCCCGCGCTCACCACACTACTCCTACAGCGGCGCCATCGGCCGAGGCCAACCGCTGTGCAACAGCAGCGTTTGCACGGGGTATTGCAGCTCTTGGGAGGACGCTCCCATATCTGCCACTAGCGGACAGTGGGCAGGAAACTACCACGCAAGTCTGTCCACCCTTCACAGGACTACACGCACACCTGTAAGTGCCTCTCAGCGCGGCAATCGTTCTTGTATTGTTTATTTATCGGTATTAAGGCAGTTTCACACACCACACCTGCTGGATTGCCTGCTGCTTTGGCTTTAGGCACATTGTGTTCAGCGCCATTGTGATTTGCTGGTCCATTAAACTCAACAACCACTTTGTATGGTTCTTTACATGATTTCGGGTGATTTTGGTGTTTATTTTGCTACTTCAGTTAGTGTAGGACATTTTAGAAGCTAATTCAGAAAATTCTTGGTGGTATGGGGTGATTTTTGATGTTAATATTCATACTTCTAGTGGTATCGGGTGATATAACTGCTTTGCTATATTACCCCTTGTTATCTAGGGGGGTTTTCGTGTTAGTAGTCACACTTCTGGTGGCATGGGTTGGTATAGAGCCAATCCAGAAAAACCCTGGTTGTATAGAGTTTAGAGTTGTTTAGATATTAATATTCATACTACTTGTGGGATTGGGTGGATTAGATGTTGCACTATATTATTTCTGGTGATATAGGGTGGCATAAGAGTTAATCCAGACAATTTATGGTGATATACACTCCCTGACAGAAGTTATGTCGCTTATACATGTTATGTAAATAAAAGCTTATAACCTGATGTTAAATTCATCCATTGGTTGTATAAATTATTCTGGTTTAGGTTAAGAAAATAAATTGGCATCAATGCCGAAATATTGATCAGTTAATGGACACAGAATGGTCAGATTTTGGCAACACAAAAGTTTTGTCGCCCACAGAAAGTAATGTGATATTCAAACAAATAATTAACTTAAAATACAAATATATGTTGCATAACATTAGTTAATAGCAAAGAATGCAGTCTTGCATGCCTCCCAGAGTTCATCTAGATTCTTTGGTTTTGTCTTCCAAGCTTCCTCTTTCATCCTACCCCAAACATGCTTAATGATGTTCATGTCTGGTGACTGGGCTGGCCAATCCTTGAGCACCTTGATCTTTTTTGCCTGGAGGAACTTTGTTGTAGACATGGATGTATGAGATGGAGCACCATCCTGCTGCAGATTTTCACCCCTTTTATGATTTTGAATATAAGAGGTAGCTAATACTTCTTGATATTTTAGGCTATTGATATTGCCTTCGACCTTGCAAATGTTTTGCACACCCCCATACTGAATGTAACCCCAGACCATGATCTTTCCACCACCAAATTTAACTGTTTTTTGGGTGTATTTTGGATCCATATGGGCTACAGTAGGTCTCCTGCAGTATTTGCGGCGGCTGTGGTGTAATTCTACTGAAGATTCATCAGAGAAATCCACCTTCTGCCACTTTTCCAGCGTCCATCTGTTTAGCAGGCTGTGGGACTTTGCAAATGCCACAAAGTATTTTATTTGCCTTTTATTTAGTGCTGGCTTCTGGGCACTGATTCGACCATGGAGGACATTTCGAGACAGAATCCTACAAACTGTTCTAGTTGACACAGGGACTTGAGGTGACCAGGCCTGTTGGAGCTCTACTGCAGTGGTAGAGGGGCTTGCTTTGGATTTTCTAACCAACAAACGTTCCTCCTGAGCAGTTGTCTTGCGGGGTCTGCTGGACCTGGGCTTGTCAAACACATCTCCAGTCTCTTCAAATCTTTTTTTAATTTTTTGTACTTGACACTGATACACATTAAAGGTGCCAGCCCCTTTGCAGTGGATCTGGTTTTCAGCCTCTTGATAATCCAGGCTTTGGTCACAGGGTGGATTTTTGGCATGTTGTCAGAGCTCAAGTTGCAGTTCAAGTGAATGTCTGGGGTGCTGAGTTTCTTTTAGAATTAGAAAAAGAAAGAACGGCACTAGAGCGATACCAAAATCAATAGGACTACAAGTGGACCAGCTGCTGTCAGGCGTCACAAAAGCTATAGGTATCCGGTGCTCTGCATACAAGTGTCAAACAGTCCATATGCAATAACCAAACGAGAAAAGTATGCGGCACTCACCCAAAGATAGCTGTGGGAATCGTGAACTTTATTTGGAGGAGAAAATAGACATGCGTCCGTCAGGACATGAGGAGTACTCCAACACCGCACCCTCCTGTTAACCTCATGTCCTGACGGACGCATGTCTATTTTCTCCTCCAAATAAAGTTCACGATTCCCACAGCTATCTTTGGGTGAGTGCCGCATACTTTTCTCGGTTATTGCTGAGTTTCTTTTTATACACGCATACTAATTAACCGATCATTTACTGAGCACAGGTGAGGATATAAACTAGGATTGGGTGCATTATATGACCAGGCAACAAAACTTTTGATTTGCCAAAATCTGACCATTCTGTGTCCATTAACTGATCAATATTTCTGCATTGATGCCAATTTATTTTCTTAACCTAAACCACATTTCGGAGGGTTTCAGCTTTCAAAAGAATAATTTATACAACCAATGGATGAATTTAACGTCAGGTTATAAGCTTTTATTTACATAACATGGATAAGCGACATAACTTCTGTCAGGGAGTGTAGAGTGGTTTAGGTATTGATATTAATACTCTTAGTGGTATAGGTTCACATAAGGCCTAATCCAGGAAATCCCTGGTGGTATAGTGTAGTTCAGATATTAATACTCCTAGTCATATAGTGTGGTTAGGGGTTTATACAGGAAGTCCTTGTGACATAGGGTGCTTTAGATACCATAACAGCTGCATTATATACCACCATACTTTTGATGTTTGGCCCCCTCCCATACCAAGATCAATACTGACCAACCCTCCATCTAAATACTTTCACTCCTAGATACTAATGTAAGGTTGTTTAGGGGTTAATCCAGAATATCCCTGGTGGTATAGAGTGGCTTAGTCTTAGATATTAATATCCCTTGGTAGTCTAGGGTAGTTTAGGCCTGATAAAGGCTCCAGATACCTGGGCCAAGCATTGCCATTGTCGTAGCCATACTCAAGTACTCATTCCCAAACCATACCAACTGAAGTACATGCTGCCATATTGGGGGCTTTGGCGCCTTCCCTCCTGGGCCAATATTTCCACTTAAATAGCTTCAAAATATGTGTGTGTAAAAAGACCACATATAATTATATACGGGCAAATTGGGTCAAAATTAGCATAATCCTGTACCGGACCACCCGACTGATATTGTGATCTATCACTTCAGTGTCTACCTATAGAAACTTTGCTCTAAAAAGTAAACATTTCACAGAAAAGTTCTAGTAAATTTGCATAGTACCAAAATTTTATAGACCCTGCGGAGGTTTGAGGCCCATGATTGCCCGCACTTTACCCAACGGTTCAGTCATCCTCTCCTTTGGGCATTAGTCCATTGCATAAGTAAGATGCTGTGTGGAATCATCTTGAGATCGCGTGTCTTCCTACTCGGACGCAGGCACAAGTTCCTTTTCGTAATAATACCCATAATGCCCATTTTGTAGAACATGTAAGGTCAATGCCATGGCCCTCATCAGTTCCAAGGCTGGCGGAAATACAACAGTCGGGAATAATCCAGTGATAATACATAAAGGCGCACAAGTTTTATGACACATCTACAATAATTTTTCGAAGGTGTTTGGATAAATTATCCACCTTGCCTGAACAGTATTGGGAAATCCGATGAGAAGCAGGCACTCTATGGAACAGAACAGTTGGTCAATTCTACATAGCAGCAAGAAAGAGTTTCCACCGGTACCCAAGTGATAACTGGTATCCCCATAGCAGAAGACAAGAGACGTAATACAGTTCTGTCAGGGAAAGGAATGATGAAAATACCTTCCAGAATAAAAAAAAAAGTCCGTACTGGTGACAAAATGCCCTTTTAACACTTTTTTTCACCAATTCGGCAAAGTTCTGTGGTCAAAAATGTCCAGAGATTCCACGTCTTGTAATGGGATAGATTGCTTGGCGTTATAGGAACATTCCAAACCTACTAATATTTCCGCACCCGAATCTCCTTTCCATTGATGCCACCAGCGTTTCCAGTGTTGTAATTGAATCGTGGCCGCTGGTTGGTGGAAATTTGCTTCTTGGCATTGCCAGGTTGCGATCCTGCCCCTTGATGGTCTCCGACTTTGGCCAAGTTTCCTGTGTAGATTGGAAAGAGTGTTAAAGGGGGTTTTCATGCTAAGGATATTGTCTGATCCAGGACAAGCAAACAGCTGAACCCAAAAATGGGGTTACCCATGCTAGTCACAATTTTAGGCCATGTTCACACTTTGCGGTTTTTACCGCGGAACCGCAGCGATTTTGCAGCTGCGGGTCCGCTGCAGTTTCCATTGCGTTTACAGTAACATGTAAACCCTATGGAAACAGCAAACCGCTGTGCACATGCTGTGGGAAAAACCGCGCGGGAACGCAGCGGTTTACAACCCGCAGCATGTCACTTCTTTGTGCAGAATCGCAGCGATTCTGCACCCATAGGAATGCATTGATCCACTTACTTCCCGCATGGGGCTGTGCCCACCATGCGGGAAGTAAGCGGATAATGTGCGGGTGGTAGAGAGGAGACTTTCCTCCAGGCCCCGGGAACCATATTTGTGTAAAAAAAAAAAGAATTAAAATAAAAAATAATGATATACTCACCTCTCAGCGCTGCACATGGCCGTCCGGTCTCAGGTTTGCTATGCGACCAGGACCTGCGGTGACGTCACGGTCACATGACCGTGACGTCACGAAGGTCCTTCTCGCACAGCATCTTTGGAACCGGACCGCCGCCTGCAGCGCCGAGGAGATCGGGACGTCAGAGGGTGAGTATATATCATTATTATTTTTAACATTACTATTGATGCTGCATATTGCTGCATATGCAGCATCAATAGTAGGGGTAAAATCCCGCAGCGGAACCCGCAGGACAAACCGCAATAAATCTGCAGGGATAACCGCAGCGCGTTTGCCCTGCAGATTTATCAAATCCGCTGCGGGAAAACCTGCGGGAGAACCCGCAGCCCCCTTCCTAGGTGTGAACATAGCCTTACAGTCAGTATAATAATCATGCCCCACCTAGTGCCCTAATTAATGTAGACTGCTAGACCTTAATGCAAAAACTGTGAAAGGGCAACTTAACACAACGTGCTCTTCCCTGGTACAAAAGGCTCCTTCGGGCAGCTGGGCTGAGGTGCGACTGTGAGTTGTACACCCCCTAGAGCTTTGAATTTATGTCCTCCTCTCTGCACAGTCTCCTTATTACTCATGTTGTATTAGCAGTGTTGGATTGGGGTGCCAAGGGCCCACCAGTACTAACTCCAGGGCCCCACTTTTCACCTACACCCAAATGTGACATTATTCTCAATTACAAACTTATATAACAATGATCTGGGTAGATTGTTAAATGAATAAGATGCTCCCTTTGTGTGTACATAGGGTTTCAAGTATATTGTGCCAAGTACTGTTCATATAAGAGGTTGGCGGCCCACCGGAGGATTCTCCTGTTCTCCAGTGGACCAGTCCAAGCCTGTGTATTAACCAGTCATACTGCTGGAGGAGTAAAATGCCTGTTACAGGATCTGCAGGTCCTGGATCCTGTGCACACAGCTAGTGCCCCATTTGGCTCAGATCATACATCTTCTTTCTTCCCAAGTGGTACAGGGATCCTGATCCAGCCCATGTTACATTTTAGCTTGTTTGCCAGGGTTAGAAACAAGCAGAAAACGAATCTGACGCTCCCTTAAAAGTGAAATTCTCCTTTATACCCGATTGCCGAACAGGCACATTTTTAGGGTTTTTGCATACATGCGCTTTAAACAGCTGTAAAAAATGTTTTCTCATTCAGCGTTTTTATGTCATGACTTGTGGGGTCTAATTTTTATGCTATTTTCATACTTTTTTTTTTTTCTTCTCAGTATCAAAATAAAGAAAATATGTGTCTGTTTTTCAAATTTTTAGGACCACAAAGAACCTCTAAAAATGTTTTAAATTTTGTTACATTATTTCTATTGTCACATGTTGTTTTTTTTTCCAAAGGCGCAGGGCTAGTAACATCGATTTTGAGTGGCTTCGGCTTTTATTTACTTATCCTGCTTTTTATTTATTTTTCATTTGTGTCACAACATTGTGCTCGCCTATAAGGTCATAAAACTTTTGTGGGACATTTCAACATTTAAATACTTCCTAGTTATAGAGGAAATTCAGCCTCCTTTAAAGCAGATGTGACTGGGTCTCTTAGGACCCAGCAGATCCTGCTTCCTCCCTACACTCAGTGATCACATGATCATTGGGTTAGGAAGAGGGTGGGCCATTAACGCTTCTTATACTGTATAAAGAGATCGGGAAGGCAGAGACAGTAAATAACCATCGCTGCCTTCTCTATAGGGAGTCTTGCTGTGTCTTACAGCCGGCTCCCCGCTCCAACTATGCAATGATGTTTTAGAATGTCCCTGCAGAGAAGAACCTGGATGTTCATACTCTATGGGCGATCCGGAAGTATTTAAAGGGAACCTGTCACCAGGTTTGACCGATAAGAGATACGGCCATCACCTTTCAGGGCTGATGTACAACATTCTATAATGCTGTATATCTGCCCCCAACCCGACCTACAAGAGAAGAAAAATAACTTTTATTATACTCACGTGCGGGGCGGTCAGGCCCAATGGGTGTCGCTCTTCTTGGTCCGGCGCCTCTCTTCTTCTTCCAATGCCTCCGTCCTGCTTGCTTCCTGTGGATGACACATGTCCTTGGCACCCCAGTCCTGCACAGGCACACTTCTCTTCCCTGTTGAGGCAGAGCCAAGTACTGCAGTGCGCAGGTGCTTAGAAAGGTCAAAGAGCCCCAGCGCATGTGCACTGCAGTACTTTGCTCTGCCCTTGTCAGGGCAGAGAAGTAGGTCTGCGCAGGAGCGCTGTTCTGAAGAGACTGTGTGGATGACGAAGGGATGCGTCATCCACACAAAGCAAGCAGGAGGACGGGGATCATAAGAAAATGGGAGGCATTGGGCCAAGATCAGTGATGTTCATCCGACCGGACCGCCCCCCCAGATGAGTATTAGAAAAGTTATTTTTCTTCTTTTAAAGGTTGGGTTGGGGGCAGATATACAGTATTATAGAATGCTGTAAATCAGCCCTGAAAGGTGATGGCCGTATCTCTTATCAGCCAAACCTGGTGAGAGGTTCACTTTAACCTAGGCACCAAAATGTGCAAATACAGTTACTTGACCTTACAAGTCAATCAATAGGATCTTAGCAGACACCAAAGTAGTCAAAGGGGTCTAAAGCTTGCCCTTTCCCCCATGCAGGAGTTGAGGACCCACTTTTGAATTCGTCAACAATGCATATTACTCATCTGAGAACTCTGGCTTAAAGAAGGGGTTTCTAGGGCCCACTCTTTGCCAGCCATATATCTGTAACTGGCCTTTACATGACACCTACCAGCTTGATTCTGAGGAAGCTTGACATGTGCTATGGGTAGCACAATTTTTCTGCGGCTGTTGACGTTCTGAGGGATGCTACTCTGGATCTTGTGATCCGAGTTACTCTCAAGAGCTCTGTTTCGAGAAGGATGGTTCTTTGGTCCTCCAAGCTAAATGAAAAGAGACAAGAAATAAAGAAAGAGTAATTTCCAATTTCATCTGCATGCTTGGACCCCTTAGCTGCAGCCCATCTCTTGGATACTATGTGTTAAATAGGGCTGGTTAGTGACAAACTAGGAAATTACTCAGGATCCTCATCTCCTCCTCAGAGCATGGAACCCCCAAAACATGGCCAATTTACCACTGATCTCTTTAGAGCCCTAGACCATTAGGGCAATTATCAATAAACTTCTCTATTCTAGACACAAGGGATTTTAAAATTCTGAGAAAAACAGGGGTTGCGCTACTTTGTAATTTTCTATAAAACCGGCCCTCTTATATCTTGCACATCCTTACCCCTTGGCCATTGACTTCAAAAGACCTTGACCTCTTCTTTCTGCGCTTAACTTCTAAAGACTCCTCTCTTTTTTCCAACTTCTGGGCTCCTTTCTTTTGTGCTTGGTTCCAAAAACCTGGGGAGTCTCTCTGCTGGTTGCCTCTTCTGCCTAGGGTGGCCACCATCTCACCGGTGCTGGTGGAGAGATTGTCTTCACTGGCTGCATGGTGGAGTGGAGAGCTTGTTATTGGTTGATCTCTAAAAGGATTGTCCTCACTCTCGCTCAGAGAATGGACCGACAGGTTACTTCTCTCTTTCATAGGTTGAAGTAGCTGTAGACGATCACCCTCTACAACACGGGAACGTCTTCGGGCTGCTTTTACAGAAATACTTTTAATGCTGCTTAGAATTTCTTTTTTCTCTGAATGAAAAAAACCCAAAAGTTTACTCAACAGGTAACCACCAACGTGTGCCAATTACCCCAAATCTCCCAGAGACTGCCATGGGCACCTTATGCACCTATCGATAACTCCACCCAAACTTCAGAACATCAATTTCTGGTGGATCTTTAGCTATCGCTAAACTCATTGGAGTTTTTCTTATTGGTGATGCTTAATTTTGGAGTCTTCTCCCATATTGACCAACTGGAAGTGACCATGATTGTAATAATTACAGGTTCCTTGGGTTAAGATGGTCCTGAGTAATCATGTTTTTGCTTTTACATCGCGGTACATAATGTGCTGGTGCTGCACCATGTAGTAATGTGTGTGGCTTTCTAGTGACGTTCGTGGTTCAGGGGGTGAGATGATAATTTAGAGGAAATACAGTACAGACCAAACGTTTGGACACACCTTCTCATTTAAAGATTTTTCGTTATTTTCATGACTATGAAAATTGTACATTCACACTGAAGGCATCAAAACTATGAATTAACACATGTGGAATTATATGCTTAACAAAAAAGTGTGAAACAACGGAAATTATTTGTTATATTCTAGGTTCTTCAAAGTAGCCACCTTTTGCTTTGATGACTGCTTTGCACACTCTTGGCATTCTTTTGATGAGCTTCAAGATGTAGTCACCGGGAATGGTCTGCAAACAATCTTGAAGGAGTTCCCAGGGATGCTTAGCACTTGTTGGCCTTTTTGCCTTCACTCTGCGGTCCAGTTCACCCCAAACCATCTTGATTGGGTTCAGGTCTGATGACTGTGGAGGCCAGGTAATCTGACGTAGCACCCCATCACTCTCCTTCTTGGTCAAATAGCCCTTACACAGCCTGGAGGTGTGTTTTGGGTCATTGTCCTGTTGAAAAATAAATGATGGTCCAACTAAACACAAACCGGATGGAATAGCATGCCACTGCAAGATGCTGTGGTAGCCATGCTGGTTCAGTATGCCTTCAATTTTGAATAAATCCCCAACAGTGTCACCAGCAAAGCACCCCCACACCATCACACCTCCTCCATGCTCACGGTGGGAACCAGGCATGTAGAGTCCACCCGTTCACCTTTTCTGCGTCGCACAAAGACACGGTGGTTGGAACCAAATATCTCAAATTTGGACTTATCAGACCAAAGCACAGATTTCCACTGGTCTAATGTCTCTTCATTGTGTTCTTTATCTCAAACAAGTCTCTTCTGCCTGTTGCCTGTCCTTAGCAGTGGTTTCCTAGCAGCTATTTTACCATGAAGGCCTGCTGCACAAAGTCTCTTAACAGTTGTTGTAGAGATGTGTCTGCTGCTAGAACTCTGTGTGGCATTGACCTGGTCTCTAATCTGAGCTGCTGTTAACCTGCGATTTCTGAGGCTGTTGACTCGGATAAACTTATCCTCAAAAGCAGATTTGACTCTTGGTCTTCCTTTCCTGGGGCGGTCCTCAAAGAGCCAGTTTCTTTGTAGCGCTTGATGGTTTTTGCCACTGCACTTGGGGACACTTTCAAAGTTATCCCAATTTTTCGGACTGACTGACCTTCATTTCTTAAAGTAATGATGGCCACTCGTTTTTCTTTACTTAGCTGCTTTTTTCTTGCCATAATACAAATTCTAACAGTCTATTAAGTAGGACCATCAGCTGTGTATCCACCAGACTTCTGCACAACACAACTGATGGTCCCAACCCCATTTATAAGGCAAGAAATCCCACTTATTAAACCTGACAGGGCACACCTGTGAAGTGAAAACCATTCCCGGTGACTACCTCTTGAAGCTCGTCAAGAGAATCCCAAGAGTGTGCAAAGCAGTCATCAAAGCAAAAGGTGGCTACTTTGAAGAACCTAGAATATAAGAAATAATTTCAGTTGTTTCACACTTTTTTGTTAAATATATAATTCCACATGTGTTAATTCATAGTTTTGATGCCTTCAGTGTGAATGTCCAATTTTCATAGTCATGAAAATACAGAAAAATGTTTGTATGAGAAGGTGTGTCCAAACTTTTGGTCTGTACTGTATGTTTTGAGGGTGTAAGGAATTGAAGGCATGAACATGTACCTTTCTCATAGGTATTGTACAGAGAGTAAATATGTATACCAGAGTTTTTATAAAGGTTAACATCTCATCAATTCACCATCTAATGCCTCTCACCTTTTCTTGTTAATGCAACCTTCTCGCTATTGTCAGGAGAGGAGTTGATGAGGCCGTTCCTTACTCTATTGTCACGTGGAAAAGACTGTAAAAAAACAACAACTTTTTTTAGAAGGGCTCCTCATTAACAAGATAATCATACTGTTGAGATCACCAGTGATCAGCTCTGGTCAGTAAGTGTTACATTTCTCTGCAGCACCACCACAGGAGAAATTAAGCATTACATGAAGGATATAATGGAACTAGAGCGAGTACAAAAGGAGGGCAACAAAATTATAAAAGGGGATGGGGGAACTACAATACCCAGAGAGATTAGCAAAATTAGGATTATTTAGTCTAGAAAAAAGATGACTGAGGGGTGATCTAATAACCATGTATAAGTATATAAGGAGACAATACAAATATCTCTCCGAGGATCTGTTTATACCAAGGAAGTTAATGATCACAAGGGGGCATTCTCTGCATCTGTAGGAGAGAAGGTTTTTCCACCAATATAGAATAGGTTTCTTTAGGTTATATGCACACGTTGCGGATTGTATGCGTTTGTGCCGTGTTTTTTCGCTGCAAAAACGCATGCACAACAGAGCCCATTGAATTCAATGGGATTCCGCAATGCTGTGCTAATGCTGCATATGTTTCCGCGGCGGAATTGCATCGTGGAAAAATACGCAGCATGCTCATTCTTTGTGCGGAATCGGGGCGATTCCGCACACATAGGAATGCATTGAAACGCTCACTTTACGCATGTGGCTATGCCCACCATGGGTAAGGTGAGCGCTTCATGTGCGGTGGTACCTGGGTCTGGAGAAGAGGAGACTGTCCTCCAGGCCCCTGGCAACCATATTTCTGTTAAAGAAAGAATTAAAATAAAAAATATTGATATACTTACCTTCGATGGCCCCGGGAGTCCTCCATAGGCAGCATCAATAGTAAAAAGTTGGTCACACTTGTCAAGCACTATGCTTGACAAGTGTGACCAACTTGTTAATCAGTTTTCCAAGTGATGCTCCAGATGGCTTGGAAAACGCTAGCATTCTGCAAGATAATTACACTTGAAAAACGGTTGTGTTTAGCGGGAAAACGCATGCCAATTCTGCAATGTGTGCACATAGCCTTACTGTTAGGGCAGTGAGAATATGGAATTCCTTGCCTGAGGAGGTGGCGATGGTGAACTCAGTTGAGAGTTCAAGAGAGGTCAGGATGTCTTCCTGGAGCGTAACAATATTGTATCTTACAGTTATTAGGTTATTTAGAAGGACATAGATCTGGGGATTTATTCTCACGGAATATAGGCTGAACTGGATGGACAAATGTCTTTTTTCGGCCTTGCTAACTAGGTTACTATGTAAAAGCAGCTGTCAGACTGGCAGACCTGGCCGCTCATTGTACAAGATTGTCAGCAAAACATAATGGACACCTGATCATCTCATAATGAGCATTGGTGGAGATGTACAGTGGGTACGAAAAGTATTTAGACCCCTTTAAATTTTTCACTCTTTGTTTCACTGCAGCCATTTGGTAAATTCAAAAAAGTTCATTTTTTTCACATTATTGTACACTCTGCACCCCATCGTGACTGAAAAAAAACAGAAATGTAGAATTTTTTGCAAATTTAATAAAAGAGAAAAATTGAACTATCACATGGTCATAAGTATTCAGACCCTTTGCTCAGACACTCATATTTAAGTGACATGCTGTCCATTTCCTTGTTAGCCTACTTATGATGGTTCTACTCCTTCATTGGAGTCCAGCTGTGTTTAATTAAACTGATACGACTTGATTTGGAAAGGTACACACCTGTCTATATAAGACCTCACAGCTTGCAGTGCATTTCAGACCAATGAGAATCATGAGGTCAAAGGAACTGGCCAAGGAGCTCAGAGACAGAATTGTGGCAAGGCACAGATCTGGCCATGGTTACAACAGAATTTCTGCAGTACTCAAGGATCCTAAGAGCACAGTGGCCTCCGTAATCCTTAAATGGAAGAAGTTTGGGACCACCAGAAGTCTTCCTAGACCTGGTTGTCCAGCCAAACTGAGCAATTGTGGGAGAAAAACCTTGGTGAGAGAGGTAAAGAAGAACCCAAAGATCACTGTGGCTGAGCTCCAGAGGTGCAGTAGGGAGATGGGAGAAAGTTTCACAAAGTCAACTATCACTGCAGCCCTCAACAAGTCGGGCCTTTATGGCAGAGTGGCCCGACGGAAGCCTCTCCTCAGTGGAAGACATATGAAAGCCCGTATAGTGTTTGCTAAAAAACACATGAAGGACTCCCAGACTATGAGAAATGAGATTGTCTGGTGTGATGAAACGAAGATAGACCTTTTTGATGATAATTCTAAGTGGATGGAAAAAACTAGGCACTGCTCATCACCTGCCCAATACAATCCCAACAGTGAAACATGGTGGTGGCAGCATCATGCTATGGGTGTCTTTTTCAGCTGCAGGGACAGGACAACTGGTTGTTACTGAAGGAAACATTAATGCGGCCAAGTACAGAGATATCCTGAATGAAAACCTCTTCCAGAGTGTTCTGGACTTCAGACTTGGCCGAAGGTTCACCTTCCAACAAGACATTGACCCTAAGCACTGTAGTGCTAAGATATTAATGGCCATCAGGAATCCATATTGGTAGCCTGTTTTTAAGGAACCTTTAAAATATTAGACAGTAACAGTTCAGCTTATATTAGCCTTGTATTTTCTGTAATTTTCCCAACACCTGGATCACATATCTCCTTTATCAATGTTTGGTGGGAAAGCATATGTTTATAGTATTATCCAATTATTGCATAATTCTTTTATCAATGTTTGGTGAGAAATGTCATGTTTATAGTATGGTAAAATATTTGGTACCAGGAGGGTCTTTGGCATCTTTCATCCGGTGATGTATTTGTCCGATGTTGATTGACGTCTGAAGAGTTGGCCACTCAGACAGAGGGATACTATACTGGACAAATAGAACTTTGTAGGGCTTGGTTACGCAAGCATTTATTTCTAAACAAATTATAAGCTGGGGAAGACTTCAGCTAAGACAGAAGCTCTGTTAACCTATGGACTAATAGGGAACACCAGTGATGCCACAGTATCTATTCCTGGAATTTCTCTGTCTTCGCTGTTCTGCTTCTCACAGCTGATGTTCCCTGACAGATGATGTGCTACTCCTAGTGAAGTTTTTCCTGTGTAGCGTGCAATGTAAGTACTTTACCTTTGTGATTTATATTATGCAAAATTGTACGCAATATCACACTATTTCCTATTTTCTGTAATCATTTAATTATTATAATAAAATTAGTTGCCTTCTTTAACCCCTTCTCACCGCAACCCTTTTTCGTTTTTGTTTTTCGCTCCCCTTTTTCCCAGAGCCGTAACTTTTATATTATATTTTGCAGGACGAGTTGTACTTTTGAACAACACCATTGGTTTTACTATGTCATGTACTAGAAAATGGGAAAAAAGTTCCAAGTGTGGTGAAATTGCAAAAAAAGTGCAATCCCACACTTGTTTTTTGTTTAGCTTTTTTGCTAGGTTCACTAAATGCTAAAACTGACCTGCCATTATGATTCTCCAGGTAATTACAAGTTCATAGACACCAAACATGTCTAGGTTCTTTTTTATGTAAGTGGTGAAAACAAATTTCCAAACTTTGCTAAAAAAAAATTTTTTTTAAATTGCACAATATTCCGATACACGTAGCGCCTCCATTTTTCGTGATCTCGGGTTGGGTGAGGACTTATTTTTTTGCGAGCCGAGCTGACATTTTTAATGATAATATTTCAGTGCAGATACAATCTTTTGATCACCCGTTATTGCATTTTAATGCAATGTCGCGGTGACCAAAAAAAAACGTAATTCTGGCGTTTTTAATTTTTTTTCTCGCTACGCCATTTAGCGATCAGGTTAATTTTTTTTTTATTGATAGATCGGACGATTCTCAAAGCGGCAATACCAAATATGTGCAGGTTTGATTTTTTTTTATTGTTTTATTTTGAATGGGGCGAAAGGGGGGGTGATTTAAACTTTTATATTTTTTTCATATTTTTTTAAAACATTTTTTTTTTACTTTTGCCATGCTTCTATAGCTAGCTTCTATGCTAGCTTCTATAGCCTCGATGGGAGGCTAGAAGCTAGCATAGCTTGATCGGCTCTGCTAAATAGGAGCGATGTCAGAGATTGACAGTGGCATTTAACTAGTTAATAGCGGCGGGTAGATTGCGATTCCACCCGCCGCTATTGGGGGCACATGTCAGCTGTTAAAAACAGCTGACATGTCCCGGCTTTGAGGTGAGCTCATTGCCGGAGCCCACATCAAAGGGAGACACGAGTCGTGAAGGCCATATCTGACCTCTTTAAATACTTGGCAAAGCAAGCACAACAGCTAAAATAACAAAGGAGTGGCTTCAGAACAACTCTGTAACCATTTTTGACTGACCCAGCCAGAGTCCTGACCTAAATTCAATTGAGCATCTCTGGAGAGACCTGAACATGGCTGTCCACCAACCTTACGGAACTGGAGAGGATCTGCAAGGAAGAATGGCAGAGGATCCCCAAATCCAGGTGTGAAAAGCTTGTTGCATCATTCCCAAGAAGACTCATGGCTGTACTAGCTCAAAAGGTGCTTCTACTCAATACTGAGAACAGGGTCTGAATACTTATGACCATGTGATATTTCAGTTTTTCTTTTTTAATAAATTTGCAAAAATTGCATTTCTGTTTTTTTCAGTCAAGATGGGGTGCAGAGTGCACATTAATGAGAAAAAATGAACTTTTTTGAATTTACCAAATAGCTGCAATGAAACAAAGAGTAAAAAATGTAAAGGGGTATGAAAGCTTTCCGTACCCACTGTATATGAGATGCTTCTCCTGCCTACTGAGATAAGTTAATTGCTTGGCTGAAACAACTTTGCAAGGTGATGGGAGAAGGAGTTATGTAGCTATCTAAAATCTATGGTCAGCTAGGAAAAGAAACCCTGATTGTCTTTCTAACATACAGAAGCAGCAGCAGAGGTAAAACCTTCCTACCTACCTCTTTGCTGACCATTCCATTCACATGTATTGGAGGCGGGGTCACCACTGTAGAGTTTTTAAAGTGACGGGCACGGGGACTGGTTTTAAATACTTTATTTGCATCACTGGTAAAAAAAAAAAAAAGCAAAGACATAACATTAAGGGTTAAATCTCATCGCTTCCAATAAGAATCAGTGGCAGATCCTGCAAATACCAAAAAATACAAATATTGGATTTTGCAAAATTACAAATATCAACCAAAAATAATAGTAACTGTTACTTTAAAAGGAGTGGCCACTACTTGGACAACCGCTTCTTAAATACTATATTCCCCAGGGTAAAATAAAAATAGAAGATACCTATCGCACCGGTACCGTTCCAGCAACATCGTCGTCGGACCTCCCAGGGCTTGTGCGACAGTGTTTTGCCACACTTCCCTCTGACATCCATTAGTGGCCTCTGATTGTTATCCACATGAGCACAGCAGCTAATGTCACGTAATTCCTGGGAGATCTAGCGCCAACATCTCTGGAATGGCACCGATGCCAATGATTACTGGTTATTTTTATTTTACACTGAGGTACTGTAGATAGTTTTGGAGAATGGATTGTCCAAATAGTGAACAACCCTTTCACGAGGGGCCCCTTAATGATGTCAAAAATTCTTAAAGGGGTTCTTCAAAATAAAAAAAAAGTTTTCTTTCGTTCAAAAATAGCGCTAAACCTGTCCACAGGTTGTGTGTGGTATTGCAGCTCATCTCCATTTACCTGAACAATACAACCCAGTGACAATACAACCCAGCTAAGGCAGCCATGTTTTTCTAACCCTTCTTAAAACATAACTGAAGGTAAGGAGTACTTCACAGATTCATAGACATTACTTGTCCCCTCCCTCTCTAATAACCTATTGATACATTACTAGATTCAGACACTAATGTGGTTGGCTGGTGGGAAGCAGTGACAATAAACATCAAGGGAGAACTTCAAGATCCTATTAACTTGGTCAATCTCCTACATGATGAAGATCTAAGAGAGGTTTTAGTTACTGGTCCCTCAGGGAATGCTACACTGTAATAGGACCTTATTATTATGGTTAGGGTAAATTTTGAGTCTCCAACCTTTCTGTCTCTGAGAGTAGTCGTGGAAGGATTCTTCTGTAGGACTCTCTTTGGTTCAGATTCATGTTATCTGATCCAAACGTACGGACGCTCTCTTGGTCTGAGTCTGGTTCCTGGGACGTCTCTTCTGCTGTGATTTGAGGGATTTTAGGCAATGAGTTCTGGCTGTCCTGCAAAATATTATCAAACTGAAATAGAGTCCAGAGGAACATTGAACATCTTAGAAATAGAGCTTTTGACAAGATGAAGAACTTCACATCTCTTCACTAATGGATAGACAAGCTAGGAAGAAAATAAGGAGCCTGGTGCCCTCGGGGTTTATCCAATCAATATCCTATGGGGAATAAAGGAGTTAACCTTACTTACTTTTAGGGCTAAAACAGAAGTTTTGTCAATAATGGTTATTCGGTCCAATGTGCCATCTTCCAGCTCTCGAAGGTAGAGCTCATACAAGTCCTCCAGGCGAGGAGGGACAGTCAGGTTGTGGTCTACAAACAGAGGAACCATGAAAGAGAAATCATCAACCCAATATGGACTCATCATCTATAAACTATAGGGCTACTAGTATTGCTCAGAATAATTAATTTAGTCAACCTGTTCATTGCCTTCAAAATTTCTCAACCATTTGCTCAAAGTTTCTCATTCTTGAGCCAACTAGATGCACCACCACTTCCATTTGTCAAATGAGATTGTCTACCCTAGATAGAAGATCCACCCACTACAGAGTCCTCAATAGTCTCTACTTAGCTCTTGCTGACCAAAAGAGAACCTACAAAATGAGGAAATGGTTCTTTGTTTGTATTTCGATCCCAATGGGAATCCTTACCAGCGATGATGCGTCTCTGCTGCTTGATGATCTCATCACACAGACACCGATGTTGCTCAAACTTCTGCACCATGTAATTCTTCTGCCGGATCATATTGTCTTTGAGCAATGCATGCGACTGCATCTCTGTATTTTCTATCTCCAGTTCATGGACTTTACACAAGAGGCTTAGGACCTCCCTCTGTTCCTCCGAGCTTATTCGTTTGGGTAAAATCTCTTCTAACCTTCTTGCTCGCTGCCGTATTTCTTTAAATCGCTTCTCCAATTCCATCTGGGGAAGACATGACAGAGAGTGAAGGAGTAACTTCATCCTGACTCATAATATTACACCAACTGCTGACAGTGTAAATCTTCACAGAGGGGGTTGTCTTATGAAAACCCCTGTCTATATGCCCTATTGGGGGATCCCCAGGTTAGGTCGCCCTCTGATCTATAAGTGCGGCTCTCACTTGGATGGATACAAGCCACCCATGTATTCCATATATTCATCTGAATGGCAGCCATTGTATTTCCTATGTAACAGCTGATGCATTGGAAGTGTCTTGTGCAACCACTTTTATTATTGCATAAAACAGAAATAGGCAACTTAGCAGATTAAGATCTCATGGTATCCCATAGAAGTGACTGAGAGTTACGGATACAGAATATTATAGCAAGCTAGGGGTCCTTTGGGATCACATTATTGTCACAGGACCTCAGATTGTTTGAAGTAGCCAAACCCTGATAATCAGGTGGGTCAAATACTTAGCTTTACTTATTTTGTGCTGTTTTTGACATATATTTGGTATCTTTTGCACTCTAGCCAATATAGTGCGCTGCTGTTAACTCTCAGGTTCTCTTTCACCTCATATCAGGTCGCATTCTGGGCAATGCCCACTATGGTACATTGTGGAATATGAATAACCAAATTATAGGGTTAGATGTGTCTGTCAGCAAACTGCTGACAGATTCCAGGTAGACCCACCAGAGTTGGTGCAAATCGACGTCAGTAATCTATGTCCACTGGATGGGAGCCGTGAGAATCGCCTCTTACCTGGCGACATCTGCGGCTCTAGTTATGATTAGCCGGTCTGGCTCAATATCATGATGCACATGTGATGTCACTCCAGGCTGGTTAATCAAACGAAGAGCAATGGAAGCAGTTAGGTAAGAGGCAGTTCTCATGGCTCCTATCCAGTGGCCAATGATTACTGACGTGGCTGATGGCCTGGGTCATGTGAATTGAGTTGTACCAACTCTAGGGTCGGGTCAAGTTACTAAATTCATGATTCTACTAATACCTTTTGGCGGCGCAGCTTGCTTTGATCTACTACCAGGGCGTGAACGTTCTCTCTGGCCGCTATCACTTCCGACGGTTCCATGATGTCGGACTGGTCATCTCCAGTGTCCGAGTCCTTTTCGCTATCGTCTTTGCCATAAGATTCCCTCCTCAGCTCTTCTCGCCACTTGCGGACTCGACGAGTTTTTTCTTGCTCCCAGCTGTAATCATAAGGAGGGAAAAAGTGATTGCTGGTGGCCTATAGAGCTAGATCACTAACATCCCACAGTTGGCCAAAGTTGTTGAATTGCTGGTTTTGAACACGGAACCTCAAAATGTTAGCAAACCAATGTGTTGGTATAGTTCTCCACCTACTCGGCAATGATGAGGAAGTGACGGGAAGTCTCCATCTGTATCTCCATGTGGTTGTTCTCCAGGTCCATCAGCTGTTTGCGGATGTCCATCTGTTCCCTAAAAGCCTTTATTAGCTGCTCCCGGAGCTGGTCCATCTCTCGTCTGTCATAGGGTAATGTATGGAGCTGGACTTCAGCTGTTGGTCAGAATATTGTAGGTATTAGCATGAATATTACTTGGGAGTCTATGGGATTTGCCTATTAAAAGACGCCAAATATCACCTTGGATGTTGCGAATATCGCTCTTCTCATTCCTCATCTGCGTCAAACCTTGCTCGTCAATCTTCTCCTTGAGTCTCTGGATCTCATTTCTCAGGTCTGAAATTATACTGGTGTACTGGGCGATGTGGTAGGAGACATTGAGAAGGTTCCGCTTCACCTGGAGGACAGAAGAAGAACTGATGTAATGGAAAGGGGAGCCCGAAAATTTTGCCAGTATGGGGCCCCAAAATTCCTAGTGGCAGCCCTGCTTACCAGTCTGCGAGGGCCAATCTAGAGTGCCCAATTTGCTGTCTGTCTCTCACCATATGCACTTTGCATATAGTCCTACAGACTTAGCCCTACCTCTGGTAGATTTCACAAGTAGTTACTACCTGTGTGGGTACATAGGAATATCTCTCTGTCAGTGACTAAATCCTGGTAAAACAAAGCAACAATTCTGAAAATTGGTAATAGTAGAGTTACCCTTACGGGAGAGCAGTGTACATACCCGGGTCTTGATATTTTTGGCACGGTCAGCGTAGGTGAGGGTATTCCGGGACTCCTCGAAGGCACTGCTGGCCGGACTTATGTGAGCGATCATCACAGTGCGACTATTCCCGCCCAATGAGTCCTGATAATGAAAAAGGAGGGAAAGGAAAGCCATATTTGGACCACAGAGCTGACAATCTGAGAAAAAGCTGTAGATCAGTGGAATGTGTTTGGATTATTGAATGGACGGTACCTTCAGGAGTCTGGTCAGCTTGCTGTCTCGGTAGTTGACATACTTATTGCCTCCTCTGTCACTGAGGGCGTTAATACAGTTGCCCAGCGCCAGCAGGGAGCGATTGATGTGTGCCCCTTCCTTCATCCTCTGACCTCGGTTCTGAGTCTACAGCGAAGGCAAAAAAAGGTCACTTGTTAAAGAAAATGGCAAAATCGTGGGTGCACTATGGCTGTCACTGATAACAACACTGTCATGGGGGCACTATGGATATCACTATTAAGAGCACTGCCAAGGAGGCACTATGGCTGTCACTAATAATAGCTCACTAATGGGAGCACTATGGCTGTGGCTGTCACTAGCAATAGTACTGCTCACTAATGAGGACACCATGGCTGTCACTGATAACAACACTGTCATGGGGCACTATGGCTGTCACTGATAATAGCACTGCTATGGGGGCACTATGGCTCTCAATGATAATAGCACTGCCATGGGGGGGACTTTTGCTTGTCTTTGATAATAGCACTGTCATGGGGCACTATCGTTGTAACTAATAATAGCATTAAAATGGAGGTACTGGCACTGTTAGGCCATGTTCACACAATGCGTTTTTTACTGCGGAACCGCCGCGATTTTGCCGCTGCGGGTCCGCAGCTGTTTTCCATGCAGGGTACAGTACAATGTACCCTATGGAAAACAGGAACCGCTGTGCCCACATTGCGGAAATTCACTAAAAAAGCCGCGCTGAATAGCTGCGGTAAAAAAGAAGGACCATGTCACTTCTTTGTGCGGAACTGCAGCGGTTCTGCACCCATTGACCTCCATTGTGAGGGTCAAACCCGCAGTAAAACCCGCAGACGAAAAAAATATCTGTGGGTTTTCTGCGGTTTGTGGTGCAGAACCGCTGCAGCAGGAAGTGCGTGGGCGGAGTGTGGCTGTCCCCCCGTGCTCCAATCCCACCCCCCCATGCTCCGATGCCACCCCCCCGTGCTCCGACGCCCCCCCCCGTGCCCTCATCTCCCCCACTTATACTAACCGGGCCTCCCGGTGTCCATCCGTCCGTCTTCTCCCTGGGCGCCGCCATCTTCCAAAATGGCGGGCGCATGCGCAGTGCGCCCGCCGAATCTGCCGGCCGGCAGATTCGTTCCAGGCACATTTTGATCACTGTGATAACCTCACAGTGATCAAAATAAAAAAAAAAGTAAATAACCCCCCCCCTTTATCACCCCCATAGGTAGTAACAATAATAAAATAAAGAATTTATTTCCCCCCCCCCCCACTACAGTTAGAACTATGGTTAGGGTTAGGGTAGGGTTAGGGTTAGGGGTAGGGTTAGGGGTAGGGTTAGGGGTAGGGTTAGGGGTAGGGTTAGGGTTAGGGTTAGGGGTAGGGTTAGGGTATTTTCAGCCATTTTAACCCTAAAAAAACTTCCTAGAAAACACACAGACTGCAGAGAAAACTGCATAAAAAAAACGCACTAAAAACCGCATCAAAAACCGCATAAAAAAACGCACCAAAAAACGCACCTGCGTTTTCTGCCAAGAGCTGCGGTTTTTAGTGCAGAAAAAACAGCAGGGAAATCAGGAACGTGTGAACATGGCCTTAAGGACACGGTATGCGTTGTATCACTGTTGCTGGAATTACTAGCAGATCTTCCCTTCAGTATGCAGTAAGGGACTACACCACTACAGCGCAAGGGAAGGCTATTAATTTCCACCTGGACAAGGGGACTCTGGAATTGCCTCCAAACTGGCCGGCCTCTCCCTGCCCTGTGATCTAGTGCCCTGGACTGTGGCTGCTGAAACCAACAGTAAACAAGGTAAAGAGACTGCAATCCTGTGTCCTTGTTCTTCTCTGCACCTCTCACCATTCTACCATCTACACACTGGGAAGCCCTGGGGATATACTTCACCTGTGGGAAGGTATACCATCTAGCTGCCATAACATCACCCCAGCGGACCCCTTAAAGCAGCGTCGGTCACCCTGACTGAATACCACAGGTGGCGTCACGAAAATAAACTTTATCCCTATAAAGACATTTCCCTTTTATACGGTCGTCCCAGGGCCACGGACCGAGTCAGCCACCGTGACATCCCCCTGTGAACCGCAGGACCCGATACCGAGTAACCCCTTTCCCTGACGGGGCGCTCCATGGGGACAGGGGCACACCTATCATGTGGCAACTTGAGTCGGTTGCCTCAAGCGGTGCCACCTGCTGATAAAAAGGGGGGCGGCATCTGCAGGGAGCGTTCTTTCAGAAGGCTGCTTGTGCCTGCATTTGGCCGCTCTTCTCTCCCTGACATCCTGCTGTGCCGCTGCCCGCTTCTTACTG
Source organism: Ranitomeya imitator (assembly GCF_032444005.1). Taxonomy (NCBI): domain Eukaryota; kingdom Metazoa; phylum Chordata; class Amphibia; order Anura; family Dendrobatidae; genus Ranitomeya; species Ranitomeya imitator. Next base: position 415,244,908 of record NC_091283.1, on the reverse strand, counting down.
GGGGACTATGCATTTTGGCGTGCGGTGGCTTTTACCCTCCCGGTTCAGCAACTCAGAGAGGGGAGTTGTCCTGCAGGAGATGAACACTGGCCAATGAACGCTCTCACATCACTGACAGAAGAGCTGATTGGCCAGTGCTCCTGTCCTCCTGCATGGCATGTCTTTGAAAAGAAGAACTGATAGCCAGGAAATAAGATCAGAGGAGCCACCTGTGCTGGAAGACACCGAGAAGGTGCAGCTCCAGTCCACAAGGTGACAGATCTCCTGCTGGACAATCCTGGCACAGAGAGAGTGGGTGTGGGGCTCAGCTGCTGTGAGCAGGGAAAGCTGCACACATACATATTATACTAGCCCCCACCCCTGTAGCACAGAGGAGTGTGTGTCTCCATGTGTCTGTGCGTGTGTGGTGTGTGGGGAGGGGTTGTGTCTGTGTGTTGTGTGGAGGGATTGTGTCTCTCTGCGTGGGTTGCGTGTCTGTCTTTGTGTGTAGGTTGTGTCTTTGTGTGTGGGTTGTGTCTGTGGTATGTTTGTGTGTGTGGATTGTGTTTCTCTGTGGTGTGTGGATTGTGTCTCTCTGTGTTGTGTGGGTTGTGTCTCTGGGTTGTTTGTGTGTGGGTTGTCTGTGTGTGTGGGTTGTCTGTGTGGGTTGTGTCTATGTGTGGGTTGTTTCTGTGTATGGGATCTGATGGATTGTATCTGTGTGTGTGTGGGTTGTGTCTGTGATGTGTTATTGTGTCTGCTTGTGTTCAGGTTGTATCTGTGTGTGGGTTGTGTCTGTGGTGTGTTGTATGTCTCTGTGGTGTGGGTTGTTTCTGTTTGTGGATTGTGTCTGTGGTGTGTTTGCCTGTGTGTGTGGATTGTGTTTCTCTTTGGTGTGTGGATTCTGTCTCTCTGTGTTTTGGGTTGTGTGTGTGTGTGGGTTGCGTGTCTGTATGTGGGTTGTGTGTCTGTGTGTGCGTTGCGTGTCTCTGTCTTTGTGTGTAGGTTGTGTCTGTGGTGTGTGTTGTGTGTGGGGGTGTGTCTGTGTGGGGGGTTGTGTCTGTGTGTGGGGGTTGTGTCTCTCTGTGGGCTGCGTGTCTGTGTGTGAGATGCGTGTCTGTGTGTGGGTTGCGTGTCTCTGTCTTTGTGTGTAGGTTGTGTCTCTCTGTGTGGGTTGTGTCTGTGGTGTGTTGTGTCTGTGGTGTGTGGTTTTTTGTCTGTGTGTAGGTTTTGTGTCTGTGGGGTCTGTGTCTGTGTGTGTGGGTTGTGTCTGTGTGTGGGTTGTGTAGTTTGTGTCTCTCTGTGGTGTGTGTGGGGGGGTTGTGTCTGTGGTGTGGGTTGTTTCTGCTTGTGGGTTGTGTCTGTTTGCCTTTGTGTGGATTGTGTTTCTCTGTGGTGTGTGGGTTGTGTCTCTCTGTGTTGTGTGTCTATGTGTGGGTTGTGTGTCTGTATGTGGGTTGTGTGTCTATGTGTGGGTTGTGTGTGTAGTTTGTGTCTCTGTGTGGTGTGTGTGGGTTGTGTCTGTGTTTGCCTTTGTGTGGATTGTGTTTCTCTGTGGTGTGTGGGTTGTGTCTCTCTGTGTTGTGTGTCTATGTGTGGGTTGTGTGTCTGTATGTGGGTTGTGTGTCTATGTGTGGGTTGTGTGTGTAGTTTGTGTCTCTGTGTGGGTTTTGTGGGTTGTGTCTGTGGTGTGTTTGTCTGTGTGTGTGGATTGTGTTTCTCTGTGGTTTGTGGATTGTGTCTCTGTGTGTGCGGGTTGTCTGTGTGTTGGTTGTGTGTCTGTGTGTGGGTTGTGTCTTTCTGTGCGTTATGTGTGTGGGGGTTGTGACTGTGTGTGTAGTTTGTGTCTCTCTGGTGTGTGGGTTGTCTGTGGTGTGTTGTATATCTGTGTGGTGTGGGTTGTTTCTGTTTGTGGGTTGTGTCTGTGGGGTGTTTGCCTGTGTGTGTAAATTTTATCTCTCTGTGTTGTGTCTGTGTATGTGGGTTGTGTCCATGTGTGTTGTGTGTTGTCTGTGTGGGTTGTGTCTGTGTTGTGTGTGGTTTGTGTCTCTCTGTGTGGTGTGTCTGGGTTGTGTCTGTGGTGTGTTGTATGTCTGTGTGGTGTGGGTTGTGTCTGTGGTGTGTTTGCCTGTGTGCGTGGATTGTGTTTCTCTGTGTTGCGTGGTGTGTGGGTTGTCTGTGTGTGTTTGTGGGTTGTGTCTGTATATGTAGTTTGTGTCTCTCTGTGTGGTGTATGTGGGTTGTGTCTGTGGTGTGTTTGCCTATGTGTGTGGATTGTGTTTCTCTGTGGTGTGTGGATTGTGTCTCTCTGTGTTGTGTGGTGTGTGGGTTGTGTCTGTGTGTGTAGGTTGTGTGTCTGTGTGTCTTGTGTCTGTGTGTGGTGTGTTGTATATCTGTGTGGTGTGGGTTGTTTCTGTTTGTGGGTTGTGTCTGTGGTGTGTTTACCTGTGTGTGTGGATTGTGTTTCTCTGTGTTGTGTGGATTGTGTCTCTCTGTGTTGTGTGTGTCTTGTGTCTGTGTGTGGTGTGTTGTATGTCTGTGTGGTGTGGGTTGTCTTTGTGGGCTGTTTCTGTTTGTGGGTTCTGTCTGTGGTGTGTTTGCCTGTATGTGGATTGTGTTTCTCTGTGGTGTGTGGATTGTGTCTGTGGTGTGTGGGTTGTGTCAGTATGTGGGTCGTGTCTTGTGTCTGTGTGTGGGTTGTGTCTGTGTTGTGGGTTGTCTGTGTGGGTTCTGTTTGTGGGTTGTGTCTGTGGTGTTTTTGCCTGTGTGTGGATTGTATTTCTCTGTGTCGTGCGGTGTGCTGATTATGTCTGTGTGGGTTGTGTCTCTCTGTGTGGTGTGTGGGTTGTCTGTTGTGTCTGTGTGTGTGGGGGGCTGTGTTTGTGTGTTTAGATTTCTTTTGCGTATACTCATGTGTGTGTGTATATACACTTGTCCTGCATGCATGTTCTGTGTATATGATGTGTACCTGCTGTACATCTATAGCATGTGTGTACTAAGGACATGTATGATGTGTGTCTGTGTGACTGTATGATGTGTATGTAATGAGCATGTGTTGTTCTGTATATGTGTGTTGTATATAATGTAATTTAACCCCTTCACCACCTTTGACGTTCATATATGTCAAAGGTTGTATCCTTGCCTTTGATACAGTCTCGCACATTGGCAATATACTATATATATATATGGGGAGTGCATTATACTATATGGAGGACTATGGGGGGTGCATTATAATATGTGGAGGACTATGGGGAGTGCATTATAATATATGGAGTACTATGGGGTGCATTATAACATATGGAGGACTATAGGGGTGCATTATAATATATGGAGGACTATGAGGGGTGCACTATGTTATATGGAAGACAATGGATGGTGCATTATAATATAAGAAGGATATGAAGCCAATTATACTATATTGAAGTAATTATAATATTTGGAGGGCTCTGTGGGGGGCAAGACTATACTTGAAGGGCTATTAGGAAGCATTTATACTTTAAGGAGGGCTGTTTTGGGGGCCATTATAATGTACGTAGTTCCTTTATACAGTATGGAGGGCTGTATGGGGCTCACAGTTGGGGATCATACTGTGGCGGGATAGTTGAGGGGGTACAGTGAGATCACCATACTGTGCGTGTGGAGGAATCACTGTGGGAGGGGGTCATAGTGTTTGTGGGGCACCTTTGTTGGCATCATACTTTATGGGGGCAATTAAAGAGGAATCTGGGGGCTCCAATAAGAGGAAAATTACATTGTAATGGCAGCAAAGTTGTGAGATATGTACAGTCATGGACAAAAATTTTGAGAATGAGACAAATATTAATTTTTCCAAAGTCTACTGCTTCATTTTTTCTAATGGCAATTTGCATATACTTCTGAATGTCAGAGTGATCAGCTTAACAGCAATTACTGTACTTGCAAAGTCAATATTTGCCCAGAAAATGAACTTTAACCCCCAAAACACATTTCAACATCATTGAAGTCCTGCCTTAAAAGGAGCAGCTAACATCGTTTTAGTGATTGATCCATTAACACAGGTGTGGGTGTTGATGAGGACAGGGCTGGCGATCAATCAGTCATGATTAAGTAAGAATGACATCACTGGACACTTTAAAAGGAGGCTGGTGCTTGGTATCATTGTTTCTCTTCAGTTAACCATGGTTATCTGTAAAGAAACACGTGCAGCCATCATTGCACTGCACAAAAATGGCCTAACAGGGAAGAGTATCGCAGCTACAAAGATTGCACCTCAATCAACAATCTATCGCATCATCAAGAACTTCAAGGAGAGAGCTTCCATTGTTGTCAAAAAGGCTCCAGGGCGCCCAAGAAAGACCAGCAAGTGCCAGGACCGTATCTTAAAACTGTTTCAGCTGCGGGATCGGACTACCAGCAGTGCCGAGCTTGCTTAGGAATGGTAGCAGGCTGGTGTGAGTGCTTCTGCACGCACTGTGAGGCAGAGACTCTTTGAGCAAGGCCTGATTTCAAGGAGGGCAGCAAAGAAGCCACTTCTCTCTAGAAAAAACATCAGAGAGCGACTGATATTCAGCAAAAGGTACAGGGAGTGGACTGCTGAGGACTGGGGCAAAGTCATTTTCTCTGATGAATCCCCTTTTCGATTGTTTGGGACATCTGGAAAACAGCTTATTCGGAGAAGAAGAGGTGAGCGCTACCACCAGTCTTGTCTCATGCCAACTGTAAAGCATCCTGAAACCATTCATGTGTGGGGTTGCTTCTCAGCCAAGGGAATCGGCTCACTCACAGTCTTGCCTAAAAACACAGCCATGAATAAAGAATGGTACCAGAATGTCCTCCAAGTGCAACTTCTCCCAACCGTCCAAGAGCAGTTTGGCGCCCAACAATGCCTTTTCCAGCATGATGGAGCACCTTGCCATAAAGCAAAGGTGATAACTAAATGGCTCATGGAACAAAACATAGAGATTTTGGGTCTATGGCCTGGAAACTCCCCAGATCTTAATCCCATTGAGAACTTGTGGTCAATCATCAAGAGACGGGTGGACAAACAAAAACCAACAAATTCTGGCAAAATGCAAGCATTGATTATGCAAGAATGGACTGCTATCAGTCAGGATTTGGTCCAGAAGTTGATTGAAAGCATGCCAGGGAGAATTGCAGAGGTCTTGAAGAAGAAGGGTCAACACTGCAAATACTGACTTGCTGCATTAACTCATTCTAACTGTCAATATAACCTATTGGTACTCATAATATGATTGCAATTATATTTCTGTATGTGATATAAACATCAGACAAACACTAATAAAAACCAGAGGGCAGCAGATCATGTGAAAATATAATGTTGGTGTCATTCTCAAAACTTTTGGCCATGACTGTACCTATGTGACCCAGACATTTTTTTTTTTTTTTGGGGGGGGGGAGCAATAGGAACTTCTGCTATGGGGCCCCATGATCTCTTTGTACACCCTGGTGCAGGATGCATTGTCCGTTTCATAAACATCTCTGCATACATACATACAGGCATTCAGCCATGTTTTTCCTGAGCGTCGGTTGTGCTCGTCCCCCTTCCCACTCTCACATCCCTTACTCAACCCAATAGGAAGGCCCCTGCTATTAGCTCCAGACAGCCCCGTGTGTGGTGCTTGTGATTGGCTAAGCGTTTCGGGAGAAGGAGTGTGGTCTGTTGGGGAAGACGTGCCATTTACCAGCTTACTGCAGTGGCAGCTTGTTGATGCTCAGACTGCAGGTTTTTCCATGTAGTGTATGGATGGTGCTAAATGGTGGACATGTCTGACTTTTCAGTGCCAGGCAGCGGCCACGTTGGAGCTGCCCAGAGCTTTGTAGGCATGTGCCAGAAATAATAGGTTGGCAATCAGTTCTGCCTCCTGTGCTATAAGGATGCAGGAGTGTCTGCCTACAGGACCACTGTTCTGCAGCCATCACTGTGTGTCTGTATGCTTGTGCCAGGCCTGCCATTGCCACTAATGACCCTTGTTCTGGATTCTTCTGTGAGGTTTTTGTATGTGCATGTGATGGCGCTGACATACTTGTGTTTGGACATCTTTTTTTCTATTTCTCTAAATTAAAATGTCCACTATTGTCCTCATTTTTACAGGACAGATATAAATCTATATGAGCCAAATTTATTCCTGCCGATGATTTTAAAAAATATGCTAGGGGGGGCGCCATTCTGCACTTTGCCTCAGGCGGCACAGAGGCTAGGTTCACCCCTGCATGGGGACTTGCTTTTTTTGTGAATTGAGTTGAAGCTTTTATTGGGAACATTTTACATAACATTTTTGATCATGATTATCCTGTGTTCTATGCGGAGTACTTACATTGGGGTTTACATCTAAATCTTTGAGTGACATGATTCAGATGAAATCCCTGAATGATCCATTCACTATAATGAGGCAGCAGAGTTACTCTGGACTTAGTCTGGCCTCTGTTCTTTTCAGAAGTGCCCAAAACACTTTTATACATGCCTAAAAAGAGGGACACCGCTTGATCACAAGTCAGACGGCGTCCACACTGAATCCATCTGCCTCATTATAGGGAATCTTCTGCCAGAGGTTCTGTCTGAATTACATATTTCAGAGATATACATGGAAAGCCCAGTGTACGCGCTCAGCACAGAGCGCAGGATAAGTGTGCACCGAGCCTTACTGCGATCTTTGAGAGGCAGAATGAAAAAAATCAACAGCAGGTGAAGAATTGGTTTTATTTATTTTTTACGTCATTCCTCGTGCAGTATATGTGATTTGACAACTTTATTCTTTGGGTCCTTGCGATTACAGCGATATTGGATTTATATCTTTTTTTATGTTTGGCTGCTGTCACACAATAAAAAATGTTTGTTTTTGCCAAAATTAGTTTTTGCATCACCATATTTTGAGAGCTATAATTTTTCCATATTTTGGCCCACAGATGGCTTGTTTTTTTGCGAGACGAGTTGACGTTTTTTTGGTACCATTTTTGGGCACATGACATTTTTTGATCGCTTTCTATTCCAATTTTTGGGAGGCAGAATGAACAAAAAACAGCGATTCTGAACATATTTATTTATTTTTTTATGCCATTCCACGTGTGGCAAAATTGATAATGCAGCTTTATTCTTTGGGTCAGTACTATTACTACAATACCCAATTTATATATTTTTTATTATTTAGCACTTTTACACAATAAAAACAATTTTATAGAAAAACATTTTTTTTGCATTACTTTATTCTGAGAGCTATAACTTTTTTGTTTTTCAGCTGATAAGCCACCATGCAGCTCTGTTTTTTGCAGGACAAGATGACTTTTTTAGAAAAACCTTTTTTATTTACATTCGTCTTTTTGATCACGTTTTATTACACTGGTCCACAGAAAAAATCATCAGAAAAAGTAATACGTCTGTTTTATGGAGTTTGATGTGCTGATTCCAAAAATTTGCTTAGTTTTGCTCTACCACATAAAGTTTCTGAGATAGAAGTATTTTTATTATTACATTATTTCTGCATTTTCAATGCATGTGGTTTTTCCTATGTTATTCCCATTTCTTTGCTTGTCTTACTTGTGAATTTTCTTACAGGGACAACATCAGTAAAGGTTTTAGTGAGTTTTATGGGAAGGAGTATTGACAGTGCAGTCAACCAATGACTGCTTCTCTGATTGTCGCATGTTATGGGGAGGAGCTAACTGTTATGAGGCGGTAAGATTTGAGTCAGTCAGAAAAGGATGGTGATGGCACCAAGGACTGCTATGTGAGACTGACAGGAGACAGGCCTCTACAGGGATCTGAGCCCTGCCACAGGGAGATAGAAGGGAAGGCAGCGGACAGCCGCCATTGGGAAAGGATTTTCACTGCATTTCTGGGAGGGCAAGTCACCTCAGAGGGAAGAAAACAGCTCAGCCACTGAGGTGTAAGTGAGTGAGGGTCTCCACAGAGAGAGACCCTGAAAGCAGCCAATATCACACTGAGAAACTGCCTGTCTGCAAATGTTCATCTGTACGGAATAGGCTGACCCGTTTACCTCACAACTGTATATAGTTATCTACCACATTACCTCCAGTAAAATCAGTTCTAAATACAAGCTGCCTCTGTCATCTCTGGGGAAATATCTACATATAGTCGGTCGGCTCATCGCATTTTTTTTTTAGTTTGTCAGCACCATTGAACTGAACTTACGCTACTGCTTGATCTAATTTAACCCCTTTCTGACATTAGCCGTACTATCGAGGTGGTATGGGCCTGTATGACCACCAACAGGATAGTACATTTTACGCGATCAGCTGCGCTCATGGGGGGAGCGCGGCCGATCGCAGCCGTGTGTCAGCTGACTATCACAGCTGACATCCGGCACTATGTGCCAGGACCGCTCCTGGCACATTAACCCCTGGAACACTGCAATCAAACATGATCGTAGCATTCCGGCGGCATAGGGAAGCATCGTGCAGGGAGGGGGCTCCCTGCGTGCTTCCCTGAGACCCTCCGTCCTCCTCCCAGGCCCTGGATCCCAGATGGCCGCTCGGCTCCTTCCGTGTCCTGCAGGGAGGTGGCTTGCAAGCACTTGCCCAGAGCAGGCGCTGGCAAGCCTCCTGCAGTGCCTGTCAGATCGCTGATCTGACACAGTGCATTGCAAAGTGTCAGATCAGCGATCTGACACTTTACCATGATGTCCCACACTGGGATAAAGTAAAAAAGTAAAAAAATATATTTTTACATGTGTAAAAAAAAATCCTAAATAAAGAAATAAAAAAAATATATTGTCCCAATAAATACATTTCTTTATGTAAATAAAAAAAAAACAATAAAAGTACACATATTTAGTATCGCGGCGTCCGTAATGACCCGACCTATAAAACTGTCCCACTACTTAACCCCTTCAGTGAAAACCGTAAAAAAAAAAAAAAAAAAAAGGCTAAAAACAATGCTTTATCATCATACTGCCGAACAAAAAGTGGAATAAAAAAAGACAGATATAAATAAACATTGCACCACGGAAAACGAGCCACTATACAGCGTCATCAGTGAAAAAATAAAAAAAGTTGTAGCCCTCAGAATAAAGCGATGCAAAAATAATTATTTTTTCTATATAGTTTTTATTGCATAAAAGCGCGAACACATAAAAAAAAATATAAATGAGGTATCGCTGTAATCGTACTGACCCGAAGAATAAAACTGCTTTATCAATTTTACCAAACGCGGAACGGTATAAACGCCCCCCCCCCCCAAAAAGAAATTCATGAATAGCTGGTTTTTGTTCATTCTGCCTAACAAAAATCGGAATAAAAACCAATCAAAAAATGTCATGTGCCCGAAAATTATACCAATAAAAACGTCAACTCTTCCCGCAAAAAACAAGACCTTGCATGACTTTGTGGACCAAAATATGGAAAAATTATAGCTCTCAGAATGTGGTAATGCAAAAAATATTTTTTGCAATAAAAAGCGTCTTTTAGTGTGTGACAGCTGCCAAACATAACAATCCGATTGGGGTTAAAGCTAGGGTTGGAGCTAGAGTTGGGGTTAGGGTTTGGATTACGTTTACGGTTGGTTAGGGGTATGTCAGGGTTAAGGGTATGGTTAGAGTTGGGATTAAGGTTAGAGGTGTGTTGGGGTTAGGGGTATGTTGGGGTTGCGATTAGGATTAGGGGTGTGTTCGGGTTAAGGGTGTGGTCAGGGTTGGGATTAGGGGTGTGTTGGGGTTAGGGTTGGAGTTAGAATTGGGAGGTATCCACTGTTTAGGCACATCAGGGGCTCTGCAAATGCAACATGAAGTCTGATCTCAATCCATACAATTCTGCGTTGAAAAAGTAAAATGGTGCTCCTTCCCTTCCGAGCTCTGCCGTGAGCCCAAACAGTGGTTTACCCCCACATATAGGGTATCAGCGTACTCAGGACAAATTGGAAAGCAACTTTTGGGGTCCAATTTCTCCTGTTACCCATGGGAAAATACAGAACGGGGGGCTAAAAAATCCTTTTTGTGGGAAAAAAATATTTTTTATTTTCATGGCTCTGCGTTATAAACTTTAGTGAAACACTTGGGGGTTCAAAGTGATCACCACAATCTAGATAAGTTCCTTGAGGGGGGTCTAGTTTCCAATATGGGGTCACTTTTGGGGGGTTTCTACTGTTTAGGTACATCGGGGGCTCTGCAAACGCAATGTGACGCCCACAGACCATTCCATCAAAGTCCTATCTCAATTCCAGCCAATTTTGCATTGAAAAGTCAAATGGCCCTCCTTCCCTTCTGAGCTCTGCCATGCGCCCAAACAGTGGTTTACCCCCACATATGGAATATCAGCGTACTCAGGACAAATTGCATAACAATGTTTGGGGTCCAATTTCTCCTGTTACCCTTGGGAAAATAAAAAGTTGGGGCGAAAAATCATTTTTGTGAAAAAAAATAAGATTTTAAATTTTTACGGCTCTATATTATAAACTTCTGAGAAGCACTTGGGGGTTCAAAGTGCTCACCACACATCTAGATAAGTTCCTTAGGGGGTCTACTTTCCAAAATGGTGTCACTTGTGGGGTGCCCAAACTTCAATGTTTAAGCATATCAGGGGCTCTCCAAAAGCGGCATGGCGTCCTATCTCAATTCCAGTTAATTTTGCATTGAAAAGTCAAATGGCGCTTCTTCCCTTCCGAGCTCTGCCATGCGCCCAAACAGTGGTTTACCCCCACATGTGGGGTATTGGCGTACTCAGGACAAATTGTACAACAACTTTTGGGATCCAATTTCTCCTGTTACCCTTGGTAAAATAAAAAAAAATTGGATCAGAAGTAATTTTTTTGTGAAAAAAAGTTAAATGTTCATTTTTTTTAAACATTCTAAAAATTCCTATGAAACACCTAAAGGGTTAATAAACTTCTTGAATGTGGTTTTGAGCACCTTGAGGGGTGCAGTTTTTAGAGTGGTGTCACACTTGGGTATTTTCTATCATATAGACCCCTCAAAGTGACATTAAATGTGATGTGGTCCCTAAAAAAAATGGTGTTGTAAAAATGAGAAATTGCTGGTCAACTTTTAACCCTTATAACTCCCTACCAAAAAACAATTTTGGTTCCAAAAATTGTGCTGATGTAAAGTACACATGTGGGAAATGTTAATAGGGAAATGTTACTTATTAAGTATTTTGTGTGACATATCTCTGTGATTTAAAGACATGAAAATTCAAATCTGGAAAATTGTGAAATTTTTCACAATTTTCGCCAAATTTCCCTTTTTTTTCACAAATAAAGTCAAGTAATGTCACGGAAAGTTTACCACTAACATGAAGTACAATATATCATGAGAAAACAATGTCAGAATCACCAGGATCTGTTGAAGCGTTCCAGAGTTAAAACCTCATAAATGGACAGTGGTCAGAATTGTAAAAATTGGCCCGGTCATTAACGTGCAAACCACCCTTGTGGGTAAAGAGGTTAAAGGAGAAAAATGCCCCGACATATGTATCAATCATCTGAACAGATTCTGCTATGTCTGTGGTTCTTTTACACCAAAAGGCCAAGTACGTTCAATCACTCATGGTATTAAAAAGATGCACCAGATGTACTTTAAGTGTCCATTTTGTGATCAAGACAAAAGCTGGGCCCCTCATGTGATATGCTCAAGTTGTTCAAATGGTCTTCGTGACTGGTTGAATATGAGGAAAGTGGCTATGCCATTTGCTATTCCCATGATTTGAAGAGAACCCAAAAATCATAGTGATGACTGCTACTTTTGTTTTGTCAAACTGAAAGGCTTTTCTACAAAGGACAAACATAAGATTAATTACCCTGAACTTGAATCTGCGATTAGGCCAGTTCCATAAGATGGTACCTTGCAAGTTCCTGTACCACCATTGTCTGGATTGGATGAAAATGAAGTAGAATATGAAGACTATGGAGCTGAAGCTACTGGCGAAGACATGGAGACCTCAAGTCAAGATGAGTATGTACCTGTTGGAGCAGTCGAGCAGTCAGAACGCTTTATTCAAGATGAATTGAATGATCTCATCAGAGACCTTTCATTGTCAAAAGATAAAGCTGAACTAGGTTGAAACAGAAGAACCTTCTTCATGATGATCTCAAAGTGTGTTATTACCGAAACAGAAGTAACACTGTTGAGGAGAGCCATAAGATCAAATACTTAATTAACCTCAAGACATAAGAGGTTGAGAGAAGCAACCCATAACATGTATTGTTTAACCTTACATAAGCTTTTTCAGATGAAAGTAAGACACTAAAGATGGCTGCCATTTCCTGTATCAGCAGACCATGTGCTGATATCCAAGATAATGCCCACCCTGATGACCTCATGGACCAACCCACAGTGATGCCCACCTTAATGACCTCATGGACCAACCCACCCTGATGACCTCATGGATCCTCCCATGGACTTGCTCATTGCCCAACCCACTAAACAATGGAATGCATCTGATCACTCCCATTTTAAAGCTAACCGAGCCCCCCTTACAGGGGATATATAAACTTGTGGCCTGACTGAATAAAGCCCCTTGGAGCTGAGCCATAGATTGATCAAGGAGAATTTACATCTGACTGTGTGTGTCATATGTTATTTCTTTAGTGTACACCTGATCAATACTCATTAGGCCAGGAGTAGGCAACTGAAGTGGACATTTTATTAATTATTCAACCCAACAACACGTTAACACTATTTTTCACAGTTGATGGACCAATGGTGTACTGTAACAATGTGAATGGCCTCTTTGAAGAACTGAATCAAGATTATTTTGTTGCAGATTGGTGACTGTTTATTGACTCATCCCAGAAAAGTTTGAAAGCAGTTTTGCTTCACAATGGAAATATGAAACCATCAATCCCTATTGCTCACTCATGTCATCTAAAAGAAAGTTATGAAAATCTGTCAGTTGTTTTGGATGCTATACAATATAAGCATCATCAATGGAATATCTGTGGAGATTTGAAAGTGGTTGGTCTGCTAATGGGAATGCAAGGAGGTTTCACAAAATATAGTTGCTTCTTGTGTTTATGGGACAGTAGAAATACAGGAGAGCATTATGTTTGTCATGTTTCCAGGTAATCCCACCAACTCCATCACTCTCATTCCCTTCTTTTGAGGTCCACACCATCAGGCTCTTCCGTCCCCTCTCCCTCAGAATAGCGGTCATATACTGGCCCCCAAGCTCACCCACCCACTTCATGGACCATTTCTCTGCCTGGCTGCCGCACTTCATGTCCTCAGAACTACCTACCCTTATCCTGGGAGACTTCAACATCCCCATAAACAACCCCACTTCTACGTCTGCATCCCAGCTTCTATCACTAACCACTTCGCCCGGCCTCTCACAGCTCTCAACCTCTGAGACACACAAGGACGGTAACACCCTTGACCTAGTCTTTGTCCGGCTGTGTTCAATCTCCTACCTAAATAACTCACCGCTTCCCCTCCCTGACTACAACATTCTCTCCTTCATGCTTACAAATCCTTGCTCACCCCAGCACCCTCCTACCTACCATTAAGTCAGAAATCTACAAGCCATTAACCCTCATACACTTTCAGACTCCTTACACTCATCACTGTCCCCAATCTCCTCTTTTTCCTGTCCTGATCTGGCGGTACATCACTACAATGATACTCTTAGAAGCACCCTAGACCAAGTAGCTCCCCTCACCCTCAGAACCTCTAAACACAGAGTAAAACAGCCCTGGCTCACATCACAAACCCGATTTCTCCAGCGATGCTCTAGGAGTGCTGAATGCTTATGGAGGTAAACTCGCACACCAGAAGACTTCACACATTTCAAATTTATTTTAAAAACCTATAACTCTGCCCTTCACATTGCCAAACAGATCTACTTCACCACTCTGATCTCCTCACTATCCAACAACCCCAAGAAACTTTTTGACACCTTTCACTCCCTCCTCAGGCCAAAAGCTCAAGCCCCTATCACAGACATTTGTGCTGATGACCTGGCCTCCCACGTTATAGAGAAAATAGACAATATCCGTCAGGAAATCCCCTCCCAGACACCAAGTTCAGTGACTGCCATCCCTCCCTGCATCTCACCTGGCTCACTCTCCGCATTTGATCCCATCACAGAAGAAGAAGTCTCCAGGCTCCTCTCTTCTTCTCATCCGACTACATGCTCTACCGACCCCATTCCCTCTCATCTCCTCCAGTCTCTCTCTCCAGTTGTCACTACTCACCTAACTACAATCTTTAATCTCTCCCTCTCCTCTGGCATTTTCCCCTCCTCCTTCAAACACTCTATCATTACTCCGTTACTAAAGAAACCCACCCTCGACCCATCCTGCACAAACAACTACAGACCGGTCTCCAATCTCCCCTTCATCTCTAAACTCTTGGAGCGCCTAGTCTACTCCCGCCTTACCCGTTACCTCTCCATTCACTCCCTCCTAGAACCTTCACAGTCCAGCTTCCGCCCCCTACACTCGACAGAAACTGCACTCATCAAAGTTACCAATGACCTTCTGACAGCAAAATGTAACGGTGACCACTCTCTGCTCATTCTTCTCGATCTTTCTGCAGCTTTCGACACTGTTGACCACCCTCTCTTACTCTCTAGGCTCCAGTCACTTTGCATTAAGGACACTGCTCTCTCCTGGTTCTCCTCCTATCTTTCTGACCGCTCCTTCAGTGTTCTGTTCTCTGGCTCCACTTCATCTCCTCTCCCTCTCACTGTCGGGGTACCCTAGGGCTCAGTCCTTGGCCCCCTTCTCTTCTCCCTCTACACGGCCCAAATTGGACAGACCATCAGCAGATTTGGCTTTCAGTACCATCTTTATGCCGACGACACACAACTATATACGTCATCCCCTGGCCTTACTCCTGCTGTCTGTCCGCAGTCTCGGACATCATGTCCGCTCTCTATCTGAAACTCAACCTCTCCAAAACTGAACTTCTTCTGCTCCCACCATCTACTAACCTCCCTAAACCTGACGTTTCCCTCTCTGTGGGTGGCACCATAATAACACCCTGGCAGCAGGCGTGCTGTCTGGGTGTTATGTTTGACTCCGATCTTTCCTTCACATCCCATATACAATCTCTTGCCCGCTCATGCCGCTTACACCTAAAGAACATCTCTAGAATCCGCCCTTTTCGCATCATAGAAACAACAAAACCCTCACTGTCGCCCTGATCCACTCCCGCCTGGACTACTGCAATGCTCTATTAATTGGCCTCCCCCTCACTCGACTTTCCCCTCTCCAGTCTATCCTTAATGCAGCAGCCAGGGTCGTCTATCTAGCTAATCGTTACTCAAACGCGTCCGCTCTTCGCCAATCATTACACTAGCTGCCCATTCATTACAGAATACAATTCAAAGTACTTGTTCTGACCCACAAAGCTCTCTACAGTACAGCACCCCCTTACATCTCCTCCCTCATTTCTGTCTATTGGCCTAACCGACCTCTGCGCTCTGCAAATGACTTTCGACTAACCTCTGCACTAATCCGTACCTCCCACTCCCGACTACAAGACTTCTCCCGTGCTGCGCCAATCCTCTGGAATGCTCTACCCCAAGAAATTAGGACCATCCACAATTTGCATAGTTTTAGGCGCTCCCTCAAAACACATTTGTTCAGAGCGGCCTATCATGTTCCCTAATCAGTTATTTTGGTTGTGTGTAGCCCATTCACTACTTCCATCTATCCCCCACTCCCTGAAGATGGCTGGACCATCATTGTAAATACACATCTGTACTTTGTATCTCCCCCCCACCTCATTGTAGATTATAAGCTCTCACGAGCAGGGTCGTCTTGTGTTGCTTTAATTATTGTATTGTTAACATTGTTACTTATGACTGTTGTGATTGAAGCTGTTAAACTGTAAAGCGCTGCGGAATATGTTGGCGCTATATAAATAAAGATTATTATTATTATTATTTGTCATGATTGGGGACAGAGAAACATCTATGCTCCAAGTAGAGACAATGTTCAGCATAATTCTTTAGTTGCTCCAACAAAAATCTTTCTTCTCCATTTTTGAAATCAGGACAAAAAGATGATTCACAAAAGTACAAATTCACCTGCGATGATTACACAAAATATTTTTTGTAGACCCGTGTTATACTTTTTGTTTAGCGGTACAGTTTTTTGCCTCTTTTTGTTTACAGAAGGGGTTAACTAGTGTGACAGGACCCGTTGAAGCGCTTTGCGCGAAACGGCCGTAGTCCTTACCGGTTCCCCGCACCCTCTCCTCTTCACGTCCTGCCGCCTCTCCATGTGTACCTGATTGCTGTTTGTTGCAAATAAAGGACTTCACTACAGCATCTTCAGGGGTGAGTGCCATATTTTCTTTTTTGATTCATCGTCAGTCAAGTCTTTGATCCTTTGTGGACTGTTCATTGAGCACCACCCGGGCTGTGTTCTCTGGATAGTGTTGCAGTCTGCTTTGCCGCCGCTCATTCGTACACCTGTGAATATTTTGTGGATCTAGTGCCGCACGGCTACCATTTTTTTGGTTTGGTTCTGGTTGTAATTACTATATAAGCTGTTAGTGCTGCAAACACAAGTTAGTTAGATCATGCACTGCGCATAATCTAACTTACTTGCTAGAGCCTGGTGACTCGGATGTCGTTATGACGACATCGGGTCACCATGGCATCGATATGGCTGCAAGGATAGGACCTGAGGTCCTTAGTACTTACTGACCTGGACGTATGGATACGTCAATAGTCGTGAATTGGTTAAAGAGGATGTTTCTCCATTTTGACAGCCTACACTGATGTCTGAATGCGACCTGACTGTCATTGCATGTGCCCGGCTTAGGGTATGATGACGCGCGCTGCAGCTGTAGGCTCCCTGCGTTGTTATAACATGGAAATCACCACCGATCAGCTAGATACAGTCAGTCAGTGTCCTATACGGCCTATTCACACAGGAGGACTGCACTTTTGTGTGCACACAGCGATTGTTAATATTTTCTGTGCATGCAGAGTGTCATGTAGTTAGACTATCTAGAGAACACGAAGTGGGTCTGTTTACCAGGAATGAATTTCAGTTACTGTTCGGCCCTGCATTCTGCACACGGTGTGGCGGTATATTATCACTAATACACTCACACAACTTTAAGAAATACCAGCTAGACCCAGCAGGTGGCGCTGGTTATCAGCATAAATCACATCTCCAGGATGTGGATTACACTGAGCTGGAGCGGCTTTGTCCTCAGCAAGGTGTCAGGTTACAAATAAAAGGGCACGTTCATTAAAAGCCTCGAAGAACATGGAACAAATTCTCTAAAGCCTTTTGTCCATCCAGGACAACTATGTGATTAGAAGACATCCGGTTGGGTTTTTGCTCCCTATTGGACTTTATTCTACCATAAGTATGACTGTTTATGATTTTATTATACTGGTTTGAGATTAATACCGTAATCTTGAGTTACATGAATTACCTGGGAGGCCCGTTCTGACCCAGCCAGGTCTATCATGAAAAGTCGTCCCACGCGGACTTCCTGTGTGATGTTCTTGACACGGCTCTTCTGTCGTACTGTGACCTGGAGGATGGCGTGAGAGCGGGAAGAGGTCTTATTGGCCGCCGTGGGCTCCTGGGTCCTCTGCTTGTTTCCTTTCATTAGCAGCTGCATGATCTATAAGTGGCCATAAATCAGTATATCATTGTGAAAGGGGCACACAGAGACATTATGAGAAAATTACAGGTCTATAAACACATTCTATACAGCATTTTTTATTGGGCACAGTATGACGGCATTATTACATTATTTAGATGTTGTATTGCATTATACAGAGGCAATGTACTGTACTTAGATATCATTTGTGGAATGTAAGGCAAGTAAGACCCCTTAGAGCATTTTGATCAAATTATATAATTTCCCTAAAATAACATGCCATATATATCAAGCTGATGAAAATACAGTATGTCCTAGTTGGGTACACAATCAGGAGGGGGTGAAATATGCACAAAATACACTGCTCAAAAAAATAAAGGGAACACTAAAATACCACATCCTAGATATCTCTGAATGAAATATTCCAATTTCAAATTTTTATTCATTGCATAGTAGAATGTGTTCAGAACAATAAAACATAACAAAATTAATATCCCATGGAGGTCTGGATTTGGAATGATACCCAAAATCAAAGTGGAAAATCAAATTACAGGCTGATTCAACTTCAGTGGAAATGCCTCATGACAAGGAAAATATGCCCAGTATTGTGTGTGGCATCCACGTGCCTGTATGACCTCCCTACTGTACAATGCCTGGGCATGCTCCTGATGAGGCGGCGGATGGTCTCCTGAGGGATCTACTCCCAGACCTGGACTAAAGCATCCACCAACTCCTGGACAGTCTGTGGTGCAAGGTGACGTTGGTGGATGGTGTGAGACATGATGTTCCAGATGTGCTCAATCGGATTCAGGTCTGAAGAACGAGTGGGCCAGTCCAGTCAATGCCTTCATCTTGCAGGAACTGCTGACACACTTCAGCCACATGAGGGCTGGCATTGTCCTACATTAGGAGGAACTCAGGGCCAACCGCACCAGCATATGGTCTCACAAGGGGTCTCAGGATCTCATCTCGGTACCTAATGGCAGTCAGGCTACCTCTGGCGAGCACATGGAGGGCTGTGCGGCCCTCCAAAGAAATGCCACCCCACACCATTACTGACCCACTGCCAAACCGGTCATGCTGCAGGATGTTGCAAGCAGCAGATCGCTCTCCATGGGGTCTCCAGACTCTGTCACGTCTGTCACATGTGCTCAGTGTGAACCTGCTTTCATCTGTGAAGAGCACAGGGCGTCAGTGGCGAATTTGCCAATCCTGGTGTTTTGTGGCAAATGCCAAGCGTCCTGCATGGTGTTGGGCTGTGAGCACAACCCCCATCTGTGGACGTCGGGCACTCAGACGATCCTCATGGAGTCGGTTTCTAACCGTTTGTGCAGACACATGCACATTTGTGGCCTGCTGGAGGACATTTTGCATGGCTCTGGCAGTGCTCCTCCTGTTCCTCCTTGCACAAAGGCGGAGGTAGCGGTCCTGCTGCTGGGTTGTTGTCCTCCTACGGCCCCCTCCACGTCTCCTGGTGTTCTGGCCCGTCTCCTGGTAGATCCTCCAGCCTCTGGACACTACACTGACAGACACGGCAAACCTTCTAGTCACAGCTCGCATTGATGTGCCATCCTGGATAAGCTGCATTACCTGAGCCACTTGTGTAGGTTGTAGAGTCCGTGTCATGCTACCACGAGTGTGAAAGCACAACCAACATTCAAAAGTGACCAAAACATCAGCCAGAAAGCACTGGTACTGAGATGTGGTCCGTGGTCCCCACCTGCAGAACCACTCCTTTATTGAGTGTGTCTTGATAATTGCCAATAATTTCCATCTGCTGTCTATTCCATTTGTACAACAGCATGTGAAATTGATTGTCAAACAGTGTTGCTTCCTAAGTGGACAGTTTGATTTCACAGAAGTTTGATTTACTTGGAGTTATATTCTGTTGTTTAAGTGTTCCCTTTATTTTTTTGAGCAGTGTAGCAGTACTGGGGTAAAGTATTTGCAACAGCTGTAAAGTGAAATAGTGGAGCTGATGCAAATTATGATCTATGCGCCCCCTGCAGGTCAAAAATATTAATTTGAAAATGTATACTGTCACCTCCTTGGCGTTAATGGTGGACACCTCCGTTATCCCAGCTACTTGAATCACACCCTTTGAGTCCTCTCGTAGATCCAGGTAGCCCAGAGCTGGATTCAATAAGTCTCGGATCATTTCATTATAGATCTGTAAAATGAAGAAGATAGTTTAATATGACTAAACATGGAAATGTCATTTGATAGTGTGTATGAGTATAGATGCGTATGAATGTTTGTAGTTTACGAACACGTGTCTATACTTGTGCTGAGCATGTGTGCGCATGTATGAATTTCACATATGTCTGTTTATGAATGTGTGTGTATGTACAGTGCTCAAAAGTTTACATACCCCGGCAGAATGTTTGCTTTCTTGGCCTTTTTTCAGAGAATATGAATGATAACACCAAAACGTTTTCTCCACTCATGGTTAGCGCTTGGGTGAAGCCATTTTTTGTCAAACTTCTGTGTTTTCTCTTTTTAAATCATAGTGACAACCCAAAACATCTAAATGACCCTGATCAAAAGTTCACATACCCTGGTGATTTTGGCCTGATAGCATGCACAGAAGTTGACACAAATGGTTTTGAATGGCTACTAAAGGTAACATCCTCACCTATGACCTGTTTGCTTGTAATCAGTGTGTGTGCATAAAAGCTGAATGAGTTTCTGGGATTCAGACAGACTCTTGCATCTTTCATCCAGCCACTGACATTTCTGGATTGTGAATAATGAGGAAAGCAAAACAATTGTCAATGGAAAAGGTAGTTGAATTGTATAAAACAGGAAAGGGATACAAAAAGATATCCAAGGAATTGATAATGCCAGTCAGCAGCGTTCAGACTGTGATTATCAAATGGAAAATCAGGGGCCCTGGGCTCTGTCAAAACAAAACCATGGTCAGGTAGACCAACAAAAATGTCACAACTGCCAGTAAAATTGTTCAGGATGCAAAGAAAAACCCACAAATAACAGCTAAAATACAGGACTCTCTGAAAACTAGCGGTGTGGCTGTTTCAAG
Organism: Ranitomeya imitator; assembly: GCF_032444005.1. Taxonomy (NCBI): domain Eukaryota; kingdom Metazoa; phylum Chordata; class Amphibia; order Anura; family Dendrobatidae; genus Ranitomeya; species Ranitomeya imitator. Next base: position 415,224,370 of record NC_091283.1, on the reverse strand, counting down.
ATGCACATTAAGGAGGTACTTGAAGAAAAATGGGCCGCATGGTCGAATCGCCAGAAAAAGCCATTAATGCGCAAATGCCACAAAGTATCTAGCCTACAATACGCAAAACAGCATAGAGACAAGCCTCAAAACTTCTGGAACAAAGTAATTTGGAGTGATGTGACCAAAATTGAACTTTTTGTCCACAACCATAAATGTTACATTTGGAGAGAGGTCAACAAGGCCTATGATGAAAGGAACACCATTCCTACTGTAAAAGACGGAGGTGGATCGCTGATGTTTTGGAGATGTGTGAGCTACAAAGGCACAGGAAATTTGGTCAAAGTTGAAGGAAAAATGAAGGCAGCACGTTATCAGCAAATACTGGAGGCAAATTTGCAATCATTAGCCTGGAAGCTGCGCATGGGACGTACTTGGACGTTCCGACATGACACTGATCCAAAACACAAGGCCAAGTCGACTGTCATTGGCTACAGCAGAACAAAGTGAAAGTTCTGGAGTGGCCATCTCAGTCTCCTGACCTCAATATCATTGAGCCACTTTGAGGAGATCTCAAGCACGCAGTTCATGCTAGACAGCCCAGGAATTTACAGGAACTGGAGGCTTTTTGCCAAGAATAGTGGGCAGCTTGACCATCTGAGAAAATAAAGACGCTCATCCACAACTACCACAAAAGACTTCAAGCTGTCATTGATGTGAAATGGGGCAATACATGGTATTAAGAAATGGGGTATGTGAACTTTTGATCAGGGTCATTTGGATGTTTTGGGTTGTCATTATGATTTAAAAACAGAAAACACAGCAGTTTGACAATAAATGGCTTCACCCAACCACTAACCATGACTGGAGAAAAAGTTTTGGTGTTATCATTCATATTCTCTGAAAAAAGGCCAAGAAAGCAAAAATTCTGCCGGGGTATGTACACTTTTGAGCACAACTGTATATTTGTGTATGAATATATGTATATTTTCATGTGTATTTGGGTGGGTATATCTATATAAATGCATGAATTTATATGTAGATGTGTATATGTATATGGGCATGTGCAGTACGTATATCTGCGCATGGATACATGTACATATGGGTATGTATATACAGTATATCTGTGTATGAATACATGTTCGCATGCATGTGTGTCTGTACAAATATCTGTATACTAAGACGTAGAGGCATCATTTCTGCTTTTTCAATTTATTTTTTATAATCCCCATCGAAGACGGCAAAAAATCGAGATAGAGACCAAAATGGCCTTCAGGAAAGAGTGTTTGTATGTTGTCGCTCATGCCTCGCTTAGCGTCCATACTTAAGTGTCTATCAGTGAAGTGGTAACAGGATCCGCCATCCATGTCATTTACTTCTCACTTTACACTAATTTCTTGTGGTTTCCCAGCCCCGTGTTTGTCTTCTTGGTTGCTGCAGACAATGTAATGTGCAAATATTGCGCAGGCCATAAAGTCATCTCTGCCACATGAGATGGAGCACAAATGCAGGCCGGGCCCATCCATCACCATGGGAATTATCTGTCCTCCTCACAGGGAGGATACAGACAAACAAGAGCAGCAAATGTTATCAGCGCTTCTGGTGTAATAAGAGCGGCAGAAGGCGTAGGAAGGAGGCAGATAGCAGCTTGATGAGCCATGGGGATGGCTGTTTATCTAGTAAATCTGATCCTGTGTTCTTACTACTACAGTACATTATGTTATGTGCTCAACACACATCCTGATATAGCAAGTGCCCTGCCTTAAAGAGGAACTGTCACTAGGTCAACAGAGGGCAGGTTTGGCTGCTCTCATTTTATTCCAGCTGCTCCCGTGAGAATTGCATTCTTTTTTGTTAAATCCGCCATACGGTTCAAGAGATAGTGCTCATTTTTATGGTCTTTACTCAAGGGCGGTGCTTACAGGCTTTATGGTCTTTACTCATGGGCGGTGCTTACAGGCTTTATGGTTTTTACTCATGGGCGGTGCTTACAGGGTTTATGGTTTTTACTCATGGGCGGTGCTTACAGGCTTTATGGTCTTTACTCATGGGCGGTGCTTACAGGCTTTATGGTCTTTACTCATGGGCGGTGCTTACAGGCTTTATGGTCTTTACTCATGGGCGGTGCTTACAGGCTTTATGGTCTTTACTCATGGGCGATGCTTACAAGCTAGTTATATAGAGCAGGCTACCGACACACCCCCAGGGAATCCCATGAGATGCGTCCACTTGATGAAAACCCAAAATATTAGTACTAGGTTAAAAGGCCCATATATCTGGAACCTGATGACCCATGTAAAAATACAAACAAAAACTGACATACTCAGTGGAGTAAAATGAATAAAATAAGAAAAAACTGGCCACTTTTCATGGTGACAAATCCTCTTTAAAAAAAAGTCACAGTATGGCAGGATATGGCATTTAATATTTTTACCGTAACCTTCAGCTTTGTTCACATGAGTCGAATGTGACACGGATTTTGTTGCGGATTCCGCACCGAAATCCAAACCAAATTCAACGAGATACAACTCATTTGAATGGGGTTTCCGCAACACTCTTTTCACATGGAAAAAAATGGTCACGAAAATAAATACTAATTTTGGGCAGCTTGAATGATAATGTCCTTGTGATAATGACCCTGAGATCCATCCTTGTATGGATCCCAGGGTCAGGCTCAGATTTCAGCCACAGATATACATATTGGAATTTTATTCCATAGCAAGATGTTGTGGAAAAATCTGTGGATTTGCCACGAATACACAAGATATCTATACAGCCATTCCACCCCCAAATCTGTATGTGTTACATCTTACACAGAAGTAAAGCTTCACCAGTATATGGAGCATGCGGTGGGTTTGAAAATCCTTAACATGCACATAATTTCTCCCCTATTCCTTATCTATTGGGCAGAGGATAACTTACTGATCTATGGTACCCGACAGATTGGACCCCAGTAATCCAAAGAAGGGGGCTCTAGAACTTGGGAAATAGGTTCTACGGGGTCCTGTCTTGAATCGTATGGTTCTGATAAATTGTCTATGGGACTGCTGGAGAAAGCACAGAGAACAGAGCTTTAGAGCCCCATTTTTGGGATCACTGTGGGCCCTTAGTGAGATCGCATGTATGGAACTCCCAATCCAATCCATATATGTAATTTACCAACTGGCCCAATTTTTACATTTTTTTTTATTTTTATTTGATCATCGTCACCACTGACCTCTAAGTAAGACATGAGGACTTCATACTCCATATCATCACTGGTCTCCTCAATAGCTTTAAAGAGATCATTCAAGGTCCTGATGTATATCCCAGGCTCCCGGTCCGTGCCCAGCATAGTGTAGGTCTTGCCACATCCTTATGACAAAGCAATTGAACAGTGAATATGAGATTTGGCGAGTGTATGGCAAGAATAAAAAAATACATCAGGAACACAAAAAACAGACAGGGTCCACGCTGAAGCTGTCCGTACCCACGAGATTGGTGATGGAAGAACGATCGTTCGGCAGACAGCTATCACTCCTGACTCCTGTGTTTTTATTGGGGAGAGAGTAGTTTGACAGAGCCTTATCTTCCCTAAATTGTCTTCACATGTATTTCAGTAAGAAGAGGACAACCCAGGTTCTTATGCATATCAGATTATGGTTTGTGGGATTGGCCAACCATCTATTGTGCATAGGGCTTCTCCACTCAGCACCCACTCTCCAAATAGGGCAATTGGAAGGGCATTCCTGGGTTGTCATGAGGTTGAGCTTAAATGTACCAAACAATGTAGCGTAATTGATAAGTATGCACTTGGATGTGACAGATACAGTGGGGCAAAAAAGTATTTAGTCAGACAGCAATAGTGCAAGTTCCACCACTTAAAAAGATGAGAGGCGTCTGTAATTTACATTATAGGTAGACCTCGACTATGGGAGACAAACTGAGAAAAAAAAATCCAGAAAATCACATTGTCTGTTTTTTTAACAATTTATTTGCATATTATGGTGGAAAATAAGTATTTGGTCAGAAACAAACAATCAAGATTTCTGTCTCTCACAGACCTGTAACTTCTTCTTTAAGAGTCTCCTCTTTCCTCCACTCATTACCTGTAGTAATGGCACCTGTTTAAACTTGTTATCAGTATAAAAAGACACCTGTGCACACCCTCAAACAGTCTGACTCCAAACTCCACTATGGTGAAGACCAAAGAGCTGTCAAAGGACACCAGAAACAAAATTGTAGCCCTGCACCAGGCTGGGAAGACTGAATCTGCAATAGCCAACCAGCTTGGAGTGAAGAAATCAACAGTGGGAGCAATAATTAGAAAATGGAAGACATACAAGACCACTGATAATCTCCCTCGATCTGGGGCTCCACGCAAAATCCCACCCCGTGGAGTCAGAATGATCACAAGAACGGTGAGCAAAAATCCCAGAACCATGCGGGGGGACCTAGTGAATGAACTGCAGAGAGCTGGGACCAATGTAACAAGGCCTACCATAAGTAACACACTACGCCACCATGGACTCAGATCCTGCAGTGCCAGACGTGTCCCACTGCTTAAGCCAGTACATGTCCGGGCCCGTCTAGAGAGCATTTGGATGATCCAGAGGAGTTTTGGGAGAATGTCCTATGGTCTGATGAAACCAAACTGGAACTGTTTGGTAGAAACACAACTTGTCATGTTTGGAGGAAAAAGAATACTGAGCTGCATCCATCAAACACCATACCTACTGTAAAGCATGGTGGTGGAAACATCATGCTTTGGGACTGTTTCTCTGCAAAGGGGCCAGGACGACTGATCCGGGTACATGAAAGAATGAATGGGGCCATGTATCGTGAGATTTTGAGTGCAAACCTCCTTCCATCAGCAAGGGCATTGAAGATGAAACGTGGCTGGGTCTTTCAACATGACAATGATCCAAAGCACACCGCCAGGGCAACGAAGGAGTGGCTTCGTAAGAAGCATTTCAAGGTCCTGGAGTGGCCTAGCCAGTCTCCAGATCTCAACCCTATAGAAAACCTTTGGAGGGAGTTGAAAGTCCGTGTTGCCAAGCGAAAAGCCAAAAACATCACTGCTCTAGAGGAGATCTGCATGGAGGAATGGGCCAACATACCAACAACAGTGTGTGGCAACCTTGTGAAGACTTACAAAAAACGTTTGACCTCTGTCATTGCCAACAAAGGATATATTACAAAGTATTGAGATGAAATTTTGTTTCTGACCAAATACTTATTTTCCACCATAATATGCAAATAAATTGTTAAAAAACAGACAATGTGATTTTCTGGATTTTTTTTTCTCAGTTTGTCTCCCATAGTTGAGGTCTACCTATGATGTAAATTACAGACGCCTCTCATCTTTTTAAGTGGTGGAACTTGCACTATTGCTGACTGACTAAATACTTTTTTGCCTCACTGTAAGTGAAAAAAAGGATCGGGCATGTTGCATTTCAAAGCCCAATCCTTTTGTTTCCATGGAGATAAATTTTAGAATGCGTGTTTTGGAACTTCATGCAGATACTTCAATCTATATGTCTTTAGGACCTCATTTTAAATTTTTTCCCCGAGGATCCCCCTACTCCTCTAGCTAAGAATATTTGATGACTACTTGGTTTTTCTAGTGGACTGTAGAATAAGATCCTCAGTTTCCCCTTTGTTTAGTCCCCAAAACATGGAACCCTCGGGAATTGTCTGTCTTGTTGCCTTAGTAACAGAACTCTCAGGTAATCTGAGGGAGAACACAACCTGATCACACATGAATGATCTTCTCGGTTAACCTCTGCTGTTCCACCCGAGCAGTGATCCAGCCAGTACACCCCCACCGAGGTCTAAATGTAGCACCAAAAGGATTTTTTTCCACATGAGAAATGAGGTATCGTTGAATTCATGAAACTCACCAGTGGGGCCATAGGCGAACACGGTGGCATTATAACCAGAGATGACTCCTTCAATCAACCCTTTGGTGGTGAGGCGGTACACGGTGTCCTATCGGAGAGAGAAGTAATAGACATATAGTGGATCATGACATAATTAATATGTATTTTCCACTAAAAAACAGTTTTCAAATGTGACCAAAGGAAATGTCAATACGAGAAGAAGTCCAAACAAACTTCAAAATGGCTAATGTGTCCAATAATAGGAGACAAAATTAAAGCCTTATGATGATGACCATAAGCTAACAGTCTTCAAGGGCCCGTGCTCCTACCTTGTGCTTTACTCCCTGCAGGACTGAGGCTGATTTAGGTGACTTTTTCATTGCCCCAACCTGTGGCATCATTGGAGGCACTATCTGTGGGACACTTTATCCCTTATGGGGGTACGATTTATGTCTTTTTAGGTAAATGTGAGGCACTATGGGGTCTACCACCCTACCCGTGCCCTCCGCTCCGCTAATGACCTCAGGTTAGCATCCTCAATAATCAGAACCTCCCACTCCCGTCTCCAAGACTTTACACGTGCTGCGCCGATTCTTTGGAATGCACTACCAAGGTTAATGCGATTAATCCCCAATCCCCACAGTTTTAAGCGTGCCCTAAAAACTCATTTGTTCAGACTGGCCTACCGCCTCAATGCATTAATGTAAGGATCCCTGTGTGGCCTATTTAAAAAAAAAAAAAATGTTCTCATTCACTTTATGCAGTTAATAGTCCTCTGTGTCTGTACTGTTACATACTTAGGCAGTTAACTGGTTCATGCATCTTTACATGAACACCCGAGCCTTACACTATGGCTGGTCCGAATAACTATAGCATTTGTTACCATCCACCTCTCGTGTCTCCCCTTTTCCTCATAGTTTGTAAGCTTGCGAGCAGGGCCCTCATTCCTCCTGGTATCTGTTTTGAACTGTATTCCTGTTATGCTGTAATGTCTATTGTCTGTGCAAGTCCCCTCTATAATTTGTAAAGCGCTGCGGAATATGTTGGCGCTATATAAATAAAAATTATTATTATTATTATTATTCATCATTGCTATTGTGCATTTTTTTGACCAAAGGCTCTTGTTTGAGCTTTTTCATTTGCGTCACATTCACCTTTCCATTTGCACTTTTTTTTTAAGTCTTTTTTTCATGTGTAGGCAAAGTTTATGGTTTCCAAATATTTTCGCCTGACCTGATAACTTGTGGGCTTTTCAAAAAGCCTCAAACTTTGTCACAAATGTGCTCCAGTCCCTCTCTTCTCTTCTTCCCCTGGAGTGATTTTCTACCTGAAATTTTGGCACAAATATTTGTGATATTTTAGTGGAGTGGGTGTGCAGAATTCATGAACCGTGTATGCCATTTTGATGAATTTGACGCAAGAAACATAAGCAAATACCACAAGATAAAAAAGAAAAGTGACTTCCAAAAAATTGCAAATGATGATTCGGGCAATATTTGCTGGGTACTATATTCTTTTTTGGGGCACTAGTGAATACGAAGCACTCTGCCTTTTGGAGGGCTCTTTATATTTGACAATATTTTTGAGGAACTATTCTTCATATTCATTCTTTGGCTCACTAGTTATAGTTTTAATTACAGAAAAAAAGCTGCCAGCGGTAGATTTGCTTCAAGATCGATGGCAAGACTGGGGGCTATTTCCTGAAATGGTTTCATCTAGGAAAACCTCAGCAGATGTGTCAGCGTCTGAAAGACATTGAGTGTATAGTCACTTATATAGGGTGTTATATTGATATGTATATAGCTTCAATGGGAGACATTATATCCCTTTTATAGGACCCTGTTGGTCACTTTATCCCTTTTGGAGGGCACTATCTGTAAAGCATGAATTTTTTTTTTTAAATTAAAATTTTCTATAGGGGCACTACCGGTGAGACACTGTAGCCATTTTAAGAAGGACCTGCGACTTGCTATTAATATGTATATTTTTACCTAGTGTAAATGCCGCTGTTCTCCTGAATCCGGCGTTCTTTTTCTTTTCTTCCTACGACTCTCTGTTCTTAAGATATGTCCCCTCTTTCCTGCATGTCAATCCAGTCTTTTTAGCAAACTGGGCAAAGTGCTCAAGAAGACTCACACGAAGACCACTCCCATTTACTAACAAGACTAGATTTACATACAGGGAAAAGGAGGCCATATCTCAGGATCGGAGAGTCTCAGGAACAAAAGAAAAACAATGCCGAATTCAGGAGAAGAGTGGCATTTATACCAGGGGAAAAAATTGCATATTTATAAGAAGTGACAGATTCCCTTTAAGTATAATATATACCTTTTTGGAGCACTATATAACGCTCATTGAGGCTACATTGTTTATTATTCAGCTTTTACAGAAATTAATATAGCTAAGAACTGGCAGAAGAGAATTTTCAACAAGAAAGGAATAGCTTCATTTGCTACAATGGCATTATGTCCACTAGCGGCTCAGTCCACGTATGAGAATTCTTCAGTGTAAGATTACACTTCAGATATACCGCATAAGGAAGCAATCTCATGGCAATTATGTACTTAAGATATTATCATCGCTTATTCAGTTTGTATGCAAGGGCCATTAACGCTCACTGGAGTCTTCATGAGTAATATTTACCAGGGCTTTCCAATTACAATGCTTTAGTAAGATCATACAAATGTCAGTAACCTATCGATTTAACTAAATCTTAATTCCCCTCAATAATTCCAAATCAGGTTTTCCATGATTCTACCTCCTTCATGCAAATTTGGCCACTAGAGGGCAAACACATGAAAAATGTGTCCCATTGAAATTATAGAAGATCAAAAGCCCTACATTAATCTGAAAGGCAGTGGCTGCCGATAATTCTGTATGAAAATTCTATTTGTACCGTAATATTGCATTAAAGATCTGTGAGGAAATCATAAAGGGGTTGTTCATTTTTGACAATTCATTTCTGTTTGAAGGATAACATGACCATATATTTCTGTACCCTCCAGTAATCAGCTCTAACATTGCAAAATAACCTGTGTTCAATTTTTCTGCAGCTTTCCCACAGGATAAACGAAGCATTACCCAGTTTCTGCACTGTCTAGCCTAGGGAATACAATTATTTTCTAGCCCTCAAGAGATGGAGACACTCTTATAGGCAGCATTGAAGGAAAGGCACTTTTTATTTTATTAGACATCTGTTTTAAAAACTAGAAAACCTCTTTTAGGTCAATGCCCACTTTTTAAGCAGGAACTGTGAGTAGACAAAGAGGTTAGATCAAGATCCGTGAAGACTCTTGGCCATATACAAGATGGACCCTCTAGCATTTTAGTACCTATATAATTGGAGTCATCCAAGGAGCACATAATGATACTGTGCAGTGCCAATATATAGAGTGGCATGTAGAAATTTGGGTATCCCTGGTCAAAATTACTATTATTGTGAACAATTAAGCAAGTTGAAGATGAAATGATCTCTAAAACGCCTAAAGTTGAAGATGACACATTTCCTTTGTATTTTAGGCAAAAAATATATATATATTTTCATCTTTTACATTTTAACAATTACAAAATGGAAAATGGGCCAACACAAAAGTTTGGGCACCCTGCATGGTTAGTACCTAGTAGCACTCCCTTTTGCAAGTATCACAGCTTGTAAACGCTTTTTGCAGCCAGACAGGAGTCTTTCCATTCTTGTTTGATGGATTTTCATCCATTCGTCCTTGGAAAATTCTTCCAGCTCTGTGAGATTCCTTGGTCATCTTCCATGCACTGCTATTTTGAGGTCTAGCCACAGATTTTCAATGATGTTCAGATCAGGGGACTGTGAGGGCAACTGTAAAACCTTCAGCTCACCCCTTTTGAGGTAGTCTATTGTAGATTTTGATGTGTGTTTATGACCATTATCCATTTGTGGAAGCCATCCCTTTTTCAACTTCAGCTTTTTTTATAGATTGTGTTATGTTTGCATCAAGAATTTGTTGAAATTTAATTAAATCCATTCTTCCCTTTACCCCTGAAATGTTCCCCTTGCCATTGGCTGCAATACAACCCCAAATGTTTGGTGAGATGTTTTTTTCTTGAAATTCTGTGCCCTTTTTTCTCCACGCATACCTTTGATCATTGTGGCCAAAGAGTTCTATTTTAACCTCATTGCTTAACAGGACTTGTTTCCAAAATGCATCAGGAATGTTTACATGTTCTTTTGCATACTTTTGACTCTGAATTTTAGGGTGAGGACACAGGAGAAGTTTTCTTCTGATGACTCCTCCATGAAGGCCATATTTGTGCAGGTGTCTTTGAACGCTAGGACAGTGTACCACAACTCCAGAGTCTGCTAAATCTTTCTGAAGGTCTTTTGCAGTCAAACGATGGTTCTGCTATCTTCTTATAGCCTTCTCCTGCTTTGTGGGCCTCCACCATTTTCTTTTTCAGAGTGCTAGGCAGCTGCATCCATGGCTGCTGTTTTTTGGCACAAAGTTAGAGGAGGCTGGGTTTTTATAAAGCATAGAAATTTGCATCACCTGTCCTTTGCGCTAAAAATGATAGTGAACATGTCATAACCCTGACAGGTTAAAAACCTTGGTGAAAGTTATATGAGCACACAAATTTTCAAGGGTGCTGAAACTTTTGCATGGACCAATCTTCCTTTTTGTAATTTTTAAAATGTAAAACATTTGTATTTGTATATATATATATCTATATATATAATTGTCTAAGGGTTTTTCTGTCTGTCTGTCTGTCTTGGAAATCCCGCGTCTTTGATTGGTCGAGGCCGCCAGGCCTCGACCAATCTGCGACGGGCACAGCATGGCGATGATGATGTCATAAAGGTTGCCTCGACCAATCAGCGACAGGCACAGTCTGCCGCGAATTCGCCTCGACCAATCAGCGACGGGCACAGTATCGACGTAGATGTTATAATGGTTGCCATGGCGACAATGATGTCATAAACGTTGCCTCGACCAATCAGCGACTGGCACAGTCTGCCGCGAATTCTGGAATCATCATTGTCCATATACTACGGGGACATGCATATTCTAGAATACCCGATGCGTTAGAATCAGGCCACAATCTAGTATATATATATATATATATATATATATATACAAATTTTTTACCTAAAATACAAGGGAAATGTGTCACCTTTAACTTTAGGTCTTTTAGAGATCATTTTATCTTCAACTTGCTTAATTGTTCACAATAACAGCCATTTTGACCAGGGGTGCCTAAACTTTTACACACCACTGTATATATATTTATATTTTTTAACAGACTTCTGCTTGATCTTGAGCCATGGAGACTTGATAGATGAACGATCTGTAGGAAGATTGATTTTGTGCAAGTCTATATAGGTCCACCAGGGTCTTAACTTCTGTTATCTTGATAGTATCAAGCCATCAGGTTTTTGGTCTTCCGCTTCGCCTTATTCCGTCTATTCTTCTGACCACGATGTCTTCCGGTGATTGCTCTCTTCATATGATGTGTCTAAAGTAGACAAGTCGTAGATTGGTGATCCTTGCGTCAAGTGAGATGTCTGGCTTGATTTGTTCCAAGATTGATTTGATTTTGTTTTACTTGCCATCTATGGTATTGATAACATCCTTCTCCAGCACCATATTTCAAAGGCGTCAATTCTTCCTCTTTCTTGTTTCTTTATAGTCAAGGTTTCTCATCTGTATGTTACTACAGAACAAACCAAACTATGTAAGAACTGTGTCTTCGTCACCAGCGAAATGTTCCTTGATTTGACGAACATACAATGTCAAAATAATTCCATGGCCATCCATGGCATTTTCAACAAGATGTTAGGGAGGAAATTTACAATGATATGTGGTGAGAGCATTGGTGAGGGCCCAGCGGCAATTGTCCCTTTTGCTCAAATAATCCAGGCATGGTGAGATAACCAAGTTGGTGATCTAAGCATTGGAAGATACTAACAATAGCTTGGTTTACAAAAATTTGCTTGCTTGGAGGGAGCAATAAAAATAATGGCGCCACAGCAGTAATCTTAGGACTAACAGATTTGTTTGCATTCTCAGTTAACCATTAATACCCAATACGAAATTCGTAAGTCACACATACATCAAGAAGAAGAGGTAACACAACCCAAAGCACAAAGAGGCAACATGATCCCATCAAGGAGGTAACATTATCTCTGAGCGGTCTTGTATTTCTACTGTCCTTATTCTTTGCTCAGAGGCTTCTATTAAGGGCAAAAATGCCTCGAGAAAACGGCTAGGAAAGCAAAAGTGTAACAGAATAGGAAGCGAAGTCTAATAATGAGAGTAGACAGGAATGAAGGAAAGCTGGGCGAGCCACTATTAAAAAGACAAAAGATAATAAGAAGAGGACAATGACCAACCAGGGGGTGCTAGGAGGAATGTGTGACTTTACATAAGACATCAGGCGGTAAAGCTATAACTCAATAAATCCCCTCCACACATGAATGAGAGAACAGTAAAACAAAAGACAAAAGAAACCTTGAGATTACAAGCCGACCTTTACAGATTCTTTACAAGTTCAGTCATTTATGAGATTCTCCCAATGCTGGCAAAGGTGACTTTAGAAGGACTCAATATAAGTTTGAGAGGGATACAAAAATAATTTTCCAAATTGCCTACAGTAACTCAGGGTTAATCGACGGTACAATATTTGCCACAATTTTCCAAGTTTACATTAGAGGAATGACCCAAAGGATCTGTTATCTGAAAGCTAAAACATATATAATCTTTCACATTCCATCCAAGTAAAAGGCGTTAGCTGGTAAGAAATGTGAAGGCTGCAGCAGAAGTGGTTGATTGGGGGCAGTGGTCATGTGTTGTCTTTATTAGACGTTGATGGCCAGAGACCAGTAAATGACACTGTAGTAAGTGTGGAGGAGTAGTGTCATTTCGGGAGATGAGTGTTCTTAAAGAGGAGGTCTTTTGGAGAGGTATAATTGAAAATGGTCCACAAGACTTTGAAGATGACTCTCATTGATATCAATGTCTGATTGGTGCCAGTCCAACTATTGTGTCAGGAAAGCGCTAGAGCTATTGAGTTTCTGTTGGCTCAACTTACCTTCCTTTATAGGCTTCATTTCTGGTCATGGGTAATGTTTGGTCAATTATATAGCCTCCAAGAAAATTAGGGCAATTAAATGAATCACAATTTACAATTTACACCAACATTTTCAGCTATTCTGTGGATGATCCAGAAGCATTGGTTGCCAGGCTTCAATATAATATGGACTGAAATGATTAGTGCTCACATGACCAGGTAGCGCACCATCGCATGCTTGTGTGTTGCCTCCTGCTGAGTGAGTATAATGCTCCCATGTACAAGAATATAATCACTACAATGCTGTCCAGTTTTATACAGGAGTATAACAACTATAATACTACCCCTATGTACAAGAACATAACTACTGTAATACTGCCCCCTATGTACAAGAATATAACTACTATAATACTGCTCCTATGTACAAGAATATAACTATTATAATACTGCCCCTATGTACAAGAATATAAGTACTATAATACTGCGCCTATGCACAAGAATATAACTACTATAATACTGTCCCCTATGTGCAAGAATATAACTGCTATAATACTGCCCCCAATACATATGAAGCTACATAATATTATTATGGGTCTGGTAGACAAATTAGTTTAGCACAAACCATTAAGCAGTTAAATAATAAACAGCCGTGGAGACATCTGAGGAATCATTCCTGAAAGACTCCCAATGTGCACTCTCTCTAGAGATGCCACCTGAGCACCATGCTCTCTAGATACATTGCAATATGTAGCAGAGAAAGGTTTTAGCGCCTTCATAGTTATACTTGTAGAGAAGAGGGTGAAGGTCACGTACTCCTTTGGAAATAAATGCAGACTTTTCCCCAGATCCATCATCATTAGTACCAACACATTTAGACACAAGGACATACAAATCACAATGGCTGATTATGAAACTCCTATTAGGGTCTTGGACAACAGGGATCCAGCTCCCGTAGGTCCTACCTCTGCTACTGGGTGTCGAGACTTCCCTCCCCTGAGGGACTTCCATTGTTATCATGGTGGCATTGAATTGGGCAAAGGTTTACAGAAAACGATGAAAGCAACTACTTTCTCACCTATTGTGGGTGTCCAAACCTGGATGTTGGGGCATTTTGATTTTTTTTCTTTAGGGCCCTCTATCATTGATGGTTACCAATATTTATAATGAGCCTGCAGGGCTCATAGTACTCAGATTTGAAGTCTGGAGCCAAGTAAAAATAAAAAACTGAAAATAGCCCAAGTATCCAAGGAAGTCCCAAGGAGGATACTAAATGTTTGTTTATTTGCCTTAATCATTGGTTTGTCATGTTACTAATGATACGTAGATGATACTGCATAGTTAAGTTTTTTGATGTATTGTTACATCAACATGTCTTCCAGACTTTCATTATAGAGATCTAAGCACAGTACCTGGGTAGCAGAGTAGTCAAACGCCACGTCAAACATGTAGGACTTCTCACGAGAACGGTTGGCTCTCAAAATGTCATCAGGGTCTTCCATTGGATCCATAAGAACCACCATCTGCAAGGAGTTATTACACAGATTTATAACTTTCAGTAACTGTATCATGAAAAACCACTGAAGAATTATATATACCCCATGGTTCACTGCTCAGAAGAGAAAACAATACTTAGTTACTGTATATTGTTTGTTTGACCCTGTTTTCTTATTCTTAAATTTTTCATAATTTTGTATGACTACTCAATAATCTACCATTATCATGTGTTAGCCATGCAGCTACTATGGATCTCACGTGATGGGTTGTCTAATGACCAACCATGCTACCAAGCACATTTTTTAAATCTGTCCTTGAAACAGTGGATTTCGATAATCTGCAAATCTACAATCAAGGGGTAATGATGGGCTATATGAATATGTACTGACGTCATGAATGGGAAGAGTGACTGAAGCTACATAAACCCTTTACATATCTGTTCGATATGTCCTTCAAACTCTCTTCAAAACGTGCACGCTTTGCCAAGAACCTTATCTCCCATGGGGTCAAGGACCCAGGTTAGAGAAATCCAAGAAGCCTGGTTCTCTCTTCTCTTGATATCTACCCTTGGGAATAGTTGTGCAATGCCTGTACACATTGCACAATTGACTAGTCCCAGCAAAATTGTCCCGATCATCTAATGCATATGGGCACCATAAGAAGCAAATCCAGTGCCTGATATTTTAGCATATGTCCTAATTGGCCCTTTTCTCAGAAGTACTTAGGGTCCCCATACAGAATAGACAGTGATGGTTCAGCCAGCAGCTATCTCTCCTGACTCCTCCATACAATGGATTACTCTATTGCTATGTTCTCTATGAGAGAGCTACTGCTGGACTCCTCTGACGTCAGCTTATCTTACAGAGAACAAAAGGGTCGGCAGTACAAATTTGGACATACCGGATCATTATCTTCTCCATCATCTTTTGGGGAGATTCACTATGCCCCCATACCCTTTCGACTGTTGGCTGAGCCATCACATATTGGTCAGTTCGTCCAACGTTACTCTAAACAGTATGGGGGCCATTGGTCTTTTTCCATACTGGTCAACCTTTACTATGGCCACCCATAGTAGGAGGTGAGTTCCATGTGTTTCCTACATTTTTGGGACTTTTTTACTACAATTTGTTGCTCCTCATTCATTGTCAAGGTTCCTCCTCTTTTGCAAGTTGCATACCAGACAGTCCATCTCTTTGTACCAGTGACATTCGGCACCCATTTTGCTAAGAGGTCGTGTTCCTTAAGGAATAACATCTATGGTATTATTTAGAGGAAAGCTTCACATCAGTAAATGAGTGGGGACTTTGTCAGCAGATGGCACTAAGCAGCATTGTCTCTAAATTATTCTAAGTCAGATAAGAGATTATTCCAGAAATGACTCCAAGCTGAACAGACACTATACTGTGCCAGACTCCGAACTGGTACACCTGAGCACATGTAACCAGACAATGGCCACCTTCACTCTTCAACCAGATGGTGTTACCTCAGCTACCTGGAACAAAGACAACTATTTAGTCTGACCCCAGCTGTTATTCGAGGACATACAAAGAGGAATTTTTGGAAGATTTTCCTGACAGTGACCGATTTTCTGGCTATGTCATGTTGAAAGTATAAAATATACAATCACGGGCTAAGTACACTACAGGTAGGTAGATATTGGATTCAAGGGGTGTAAAATCTGACCTTTTTATGGAATTTGGACATCGGTCTCCAGGCCAGTTTTTTATTACAGAGGGTAACTCAACTAGAGAGCAATTGGGGCATCTGACAAGTCCATGCCCCCTTGTGAAGGTTAAAGTTGAAGAACACATACCAGTTACAGAATATTAACCTTACTAAGTCACAAAGGTTTCACATCCAACCCCAACCCAATAAAGACACACCAAACTTTTAATCCACAACTAACACCAATTCTTTAGAGAAACAAGAGATCCACATTTAACCCCAACCCAATAGAGACACAAAGGGTCCTAATAAGACTCCACCCTATAGAGACTGAAAAGGTCTACATCTAACACCGACCATATAGAGACAGAGTCCACATCTAACTCTAACCTTTTGAACCAGATCGAATACTAGCTCTATAATGATATACTATGCACATCCAAAGTCAATCCATACTGCAAGTCTAACTGCATAGAGACAAAGAGGGTACAACTCGACAGAGATACAAATTATCCACATCCAACGAAAACCCACTAGAGATACAAAGGTTCTACAATCAGGGTCAACCTGTAGAGTCGTGAAGAGTCCCCATCTAATGCTATCCCTATTAAGATACAGTGTCCACATCTAAAGCCAACTTTTAGAAGTACAAAGGTCGGCCCTATAAAGATATAAGAATCCACATCCAACGTCAACCTATACACAGGATCCACACTGATTCGACCCCTATAGAGATACAAGGGGTCCACATCTGATCTTAGCTTATATAAAGGGTCCACATCCAATTCTAACTATATAAAGACACAGAGTCCCATGTCTACAGAGAAACAATGGGTCAACACACATCAACCTATAGAGAAACCAAAACTCCAAACACAAGGTCAACCCTATAGAGATACAAATGGTTCACATCAAACCTCAACTTATACAAAGGGTCCACAACCAAGTCTAATCATATCGAGACACAGAGGGTCCAATCTCAGCATACTTTAGAGATACAATGGGTCAACATACAACGTCAATCTATAGAGGTACAAAGAGTCAAAGTCCACACCCTGTTACTTTGAATGTATGACCAACCCTCCCTGGCTATTGTTATACACTTTCTTTATTCCATCCCCCACCTGGCATTTTACCAGAGGGGTCACTTATGATACTATCGCCTTAATTATCCTTTGCAGATCACAAGAAGCCGTGGCTATAAGATGTCTCAAGGAGCCATCTGGTTGTTACATGGGAAGTTGTGTAATCCCAGTCTGGTGTCTTAAGGGCCTTACATCTGCCATATGTTATGGAAGGGTGCTGGGGCACTAGAGCACGGCCGTGGTGACAGAAGGAGGCTGATCTGCACACATATACTCACACCCTCATCATTGTACTAGGAAAGCAGATCTAGGCTTACATTTACAAAGACGATGAAAAATTTATTTTACATGACAGCAGTTGCCTAAATTGGCTACTCCCTAGCCACGTATATATGTATATAAATACTCCGGGTAGGGAAAGCCAAGAAGCAGGTGATGGCTGAGAGAGGTCATTAATGCTGTTAAGCATATATATTAACTCTAATCATGATATATGGTAGTATAGGTGGTAGAATATCTCTAAAGGGCATCTCTCTACCAGAATTTCTAGAAGACCCATGGAGAAAAGGAAAGACCCCCTAGAGACCTGGGTGAACTCTTCTTATCCCTTCAGTCCTCTTCACTCCCAGCTGGTGCCTCAGATGGTCTGGTTAGGGGATCTGTATTTGTTTTTTGGGGGGTTTGATGTATGTATGTTGTGGGATCTACATTAGTTTAGGTGATATGGATCTGTAATTAGGGAGTCAATGATCTGTCTCATTTGAGTTCTGTATCTGTTTAGGGGGTCTGGTCTGAAAACTATTGATTTCTGGGGTCTGTATTTGTTTAGGAAATCAGTATTTATTTAGAGGGTCTGGTCTGGAGTCTATATTCATTTGGCGTGTGGTCTGCACTTTGTATTTCTTTAGATTGTCTGATCTGGAGTTTGACTGATTTGGCCTGGGGGATATTAGTTTAGAGTGTCTAGGGTTTTCATTCATTTAGGGGACTGATCTGGGATCTGTATTAGTTTAGGGGGTCTGGATTAGTTTAGAGGGTCTGGTCTGGGATCAATATTAGTTTAGGGGGTCTTGCCTGGGTTCTATATTAGTTTAGGAGGTCTGGGGTCTATAGTTTAGAGGGTCTGGTCTGGGATCAGTATTAGTTTAGGGGGTCTGGCCTGAGTGCTATATTAGTTTAGGAGATCTGGGGTCTATAGTTTAGAGGGTCTGGTCAGGGATCAGTATTAGTTTAGGGGGTCTGGTCTGGGTGCTATATTAGTTTAGGAGGTCTGGGGTCTATAGTTTAGAGGGTCTGGTCTGGGATCAGTATTAGTTTAGGGGGTCTGGCCTGGGTGCTATATTAGTTTAGGAGGTCTGGGTCTATAGTTTAGAGGGTCTGGTCTGGGATCAGTATTAGTTTAAGAGGTGGTGGCTGCAGTCTATATTAGTTTTACGAGTCTGGTCTGGTACCTGTATTAGTTTAAGAGGTCTGGTCTGGGTTCATTAATAGTTTAAGGGATCTGGCCTGGAGTTTTTACTAGTTTAAGAGGACTGATCTTGGATCTGTACTAGTTTATGGGGTCAGGTCTGGTGCCTCTATTAGTTTTGGAGCTCTGAAATCTGTATTAATTTAGAGGGTCTAGTCACGTGTCTGTGTTAGTTTAAAGGGTCTGATCTGGGGTCCGCATTAGTTTGGGGGGTCTGGTCTGTGCTCTGTATTTGTTTAGGAGATGTCGTCTGGGATCTGTATCATTTTAGTTGGTCTGATCTGAGGCGTTTATTAATTTAAGGGGTTTGAATTAGGTGTTCAGAGGAGTTTGTATTTTTTTTTTGGGGGGGGGGGTATTATTAGTGTCATAGGACTTGGTGGGGGTCTATATTTATTCTGAGGTCAGGTTAGATATCTGTTTTGGAATCTGGATCAGTTTAGGTCTTTGGTCTGTGGTGTAAACCAGTTAAGGATGCCTGGTCTGTAGTCTGTGTTAGTTGGCGGGGGTTTGGCTTGGGGTATGTATTTATATAAGTTCTATGCTCTGGGGTCTGTACTAGCTTAGGGGGTTTGGTACAGGGTCTATATTAGTTTATGAGGTCTGATCTAGGCTCTGTATTAATTTAGACGGTCTGGGGTCTGTATTAGTTTAGAGGGCTTAGTCTCAGGTCAGGATTAATTTAAGGGGTCTGGTCTGGGGTCTGTATTTGTTTTGGTGGCCTTGTCTGGGGTCTGTATTTGTACAAAGGCGTGGTCTATAATATGTATTAGTTTAAGGGGGATGGTCTGGGGACTGTGTTTAATTTAGTTGTTTAATATGGGGGTTGGTACTACTTTTGGTGACTGGTCTGGGGTCTACATTGGTTTAGTAGCTCTGGTCTAGGCTCTGTATTTGTTTAGATGGTTTGGGGTCTGTATTAGTTTTGAGTGTGTGGTCTGGAGCCTGGCCTAGAATATGTACTAGTTTAGGGTCTGAATTGGGGTTTATCTTAGTTTTAAGGGAACTGATTGGAGCCTGGGGACTGTAGACATTTAGAGGCTCTGGCCTGCGGGGTATATTAGTTTGAAGGGTCTGTTTCGGGGTCTGTATTCATTTTGGGGCATGATAAGACGATCCGATGTACTACTTGTGTTTCAGTCCTCCTCATCATTACTAGTCGAGGTCACGTATAGCCGCTCTGTGGAATACACAGATGATATCTGAGCATTGTTTTCATTTTCAGCCATTTCATACTATCATCAGTCTGGGATATTACTATAGCGACACCGCCCCGCAGAACAGTGAGGAGCCATCAGCCGCCATCTGCGCCTCTCTCCTGGTTTCTGAACTGTCTACTTCCTGTCAACACATTGTCCAACGCTTCTGACTGGTCTCATTACTCTATCAAGAAGACAGCCTTCTCAATCTAACAATGCACAAGGAATAGTGTCCACCAGGAACAGTGCCCACCAGGAATAGTGCCCACCAGGAATAGTGTCCACCCGTAATAGTGTCCACCCGTAATAGTGCCCACCAGGAATAGTGCCCACCAGGAATAGTGTCCACCAGGAATAGTGCCCACGAGTAATAGTGCCCACGAGGAATAGTGCCCACCAGGAATAGTGTCCACCAGGAATAGTGCCCACCAGGAATAGTGCCCACCAGGAATAGTGACCACCAGGAAGAGTGTCCACCAGGAAGAGTGTCCACCCGTAATAGTGTCCACCCGTAATAGTGCCCACCCGTAATAGTGCCCACCAGGAATAGTGCCCACGAGTAATAGTGCCCACGAGGAATAGTGCCCACGAGGAATAGTGCCCACGAGGAATAGTGTCCACCAGGAATAGTGCCCACCAGGAATAGTGCCCACCAGGAATAGTGACCACCAGGGAGAGTGTCCACCCGTAATAGTGTCCACCCGTAATAGTGTCCACCCGTAATAGTGCCCACCCGTAATAGTGCCCACCAGGAATAGTGTCCACCAGGAATAGTGCCCACGAGTAATAGTGCCCACCAGGAATAGTGTCCACCCATAATAGTGTCCACCCGTAATAGTGCCCACCAGGAATAGTGTCCACCAGGAATAGTGTGCACCCGTAATAGTGTCCACCCGTAAAAGTGGCCACCAGGAATAGTGTCCACCAGGAATAGTGTCCATTAGGAATAGTGCCCACCAAGAATAGTGTACATCAGTAATAGTGGCCACCAGTAATAGTGCCCACCAGGAATAGTGTCTACCCTTAATAGTGCCCACCAGGAATAGTGTCCACCAGTAATAGTGCCCACCAGTAACAGTGCCCACCAGGAAAAGTGTCCACCAGGAATAGTGCCCACCAGTAACAGTGCCCACCAGGAAAAGTGTCCACCAGGAATGGTGTCCACCAGTAATAGTGCCCACCAGGAATAGTGTAAATTAGTAATAGTGTCCACCAGAAATAGTGTCCATACGTAATAGTGCCCACTAGGAATAGTGTCCACCCGTAATAGTGCCCACCAGCAATAGTGTCCATCAGGAATAGTGCCCACCAGGAATAGTGTAAATTAGTAATAGTGTCCACCAGAAATAGTGTCCATATGTAATAGTGCCCACTAGGAATAGTGTCCACCCGTAATAGTGCCCACCAGCAATAGTGTCCACCAGGAATAGTGCCCACGAGTAATAGTGCCCACGAGGAATAGTGCCCACCAGGAATAGTGTCCATCAGGAATAGTGCCCACCAGGAATAGTGCCCACCAGGAATAGTGACCACCAGGAAGAGTGTCCACCAGGAAGAGTGTCCACCCGTAATAGTGTCCACCCGTAATAGTGCCCACCCGTAATAGTGCCCACCAGGAATAGTGCCCACGAGTAATAGTGCCCACCAGTACTAGTGCCCACGAGGAATAGTGCCCACGAGGAATAGTGTCCACCAGGAATAGTGCCCGCCAGGAATAGTGCCCACCAGGAATAGTGACCACCAGGAAGAGTGTCCACCCGTAATAGTGTCCACCCGTAATAGTGCCCACCCGTAATAGTGCCCACCCGTAATAGTGCCCACCAGGACTAGTGTCCACCAGGAATAGTGCCCACGAGTAATAGTGCCCACCAGGAATAGTGTCCACTCATAATAGTGTCCACCCGTAATAGTGCCCACCAGGAATAGTGTCCACCAGGAATAGTGTGCACCCGTAATAGTGTCCACCCGTAAAAGTGGCCACCAGGAATAGTGTCCACCAGGAATAGTGTCCATTAGGAATAGTGCCCACCAAGAATAGTGTACATCAGTAATAGTGGCCACCAGTAATAGTGCCCACCAGGAATAGTGTCTACCCTTAATAGTGCCCACCAGGAATAGTGTCCACCAGTAATAGTGCCCACCAGTAACAGTGCCCACCAGGAAAAGTGTCCACCAGAAATAGTGCCCACCAGTAACAGTGCCCACCAGGAAAAGTGTCCACCAGGAATGGTGTCCACCAGTAATAGTGCCCACCAGGAATAGTGTAAATTAGTAATAGTGTCCACCAGAAATAGTGTCCATACGTAATAGTGCCCACTAGGAATAGTGTCCACCCGTAATAGTGCCCACCAGCAATAGTGTCCATCAGGAATAGTGCCCACCAGGAATAGTGTACATCAGTAATAGTGGCCACCAGTAATAGTGCCCACCAGGAATAGTGTCTAACCGTAATAATGCCCACCAGGAATAGTGTCCACCCGTAATAGTGCCCACCAGGAATAGTGTCCATCAGGAATAGTGCCCACCAGGAACAGTGCCCACCAGTAACAGTGCCCACCAGTAACAGTGTCCACCAGCAACAGTGTCCACCAGTAATAGTATCCACCAGTAATAGTGCCCAGTAATAGTGCCCACCAGTAATCGTGCCCACCAGTAATAGTGTCCACCAGGAATAGTGTCCATACGTAATAGTGCCAACTAGGAATAGTGTCCACCCGTAATAGTGCCTACCAGGAATAGTGTCCATCAGGAATAGTGCCCACCAGGAATAGTGTACATCAGAAATAGTGGCCACCAGGAACAGTGCCCACCAGTAATAGTGCCCACCAGGAATAGTGCCCACCAGTAATAGTGTCCACCAGGAATAGTACCCACCAGTAACAGTGCCCACCAGGAATAGTGTCCACCAGGAATAGTGTCCATCAGGAATAGTGTACACCAGTAATAGTGGCCACCAGTAATAGTGCCCACCAGGAATAGTGTCTAATCGTAATAATGCTCACCAGGAATAGTGTCCACCCGTAATAGTGTCCACCCGTAATAGTGCCCACCAGGAAGTGTCCATCAGGAATAGTGCCCACCAGGAAGAGTGTCCACCAGTAATAGTGCCCACCAGTAACAGTGTCCACCAGTAATAGTTTCCACCAGTAATAGTGCCCACCAGTAATAGTGTCCACCAGGAATAGTGTCCATACGTAATAGTGCCCACTAGGAATAGTGTCCACCCGTAATAGTGCCCACCAGGAATAGTGTCCATCAGGAATAGTGCCCACCAGGAATAGTGTACATCAGAAATAGTGGCCACCAGGAACAGTGCGCACCAGTAACAGTGCCCACCAGTAACAGTGCCCACCAGTAACAGTTTCCACCAGTAATAGTGCCCATCAGTAATAGTGCCCACCAGTAATAGTGTCCACCAGGAATAGTGTCCATACGTAATAGTGCCCACTAGGAATAGTGTCCACCCGTAATAGTGCCCACCAGGAATAGTGCCCACCAGGAATAGTGTACATCAGTAATAGTGGCCACCAGTAATAGTGCCCACCAGGAATAGTGCCCACCAGTAACAGTGTCCACCAGTAATAGTATCCACCAGTAATAGTGCCCACCAGTAATAGTGTACATCAGTAATAGTGGCCACCAGTAATAGTGTCCATCAGGAATAGTGCCCACCAGTAACAGTGTCCACCAGTAATAGTATCCACCAGTAATAGTGCCCACCAGTAATAGTGTCCACCAGGAATAGTGTCCATACGTAATAGTGCCCACTAGGAATAGTGTCCACCCGTAATAGTGCCCACCAGGAATAGTGTCCATCAGGAATAGTGCCCACCAGGAATAGTGTCCACCCATAATAGTGCCCACCAGGAATAGTGTCCATCAGGAATAGTGCCCACCAGGAACAGTGCCCACCAGTAACAGTGCCCACCAGTAACAGTGTCCACCAGTAATAGTATCCACCAGTAATAGTGCCCACCAGTAATCGTGCCCACCAGCAATAGTGTCCATACGTAATAGTGCCCACTAGGAATAGTGTCCACCCGTAATAGTGCCCACCAGGAATAGTGTCCATCAGGAATAGTGCCCACCAGGAATAGTGTACATCAGAAATAGTGGCCACCAGGAACAGTGCCCACCAGTAATAGTGCCCACCAGTAATAGTGTCCACCAGTAATAGTGTCCACCAGTAATAGTGTCTACCAGGAATAGTGCCCACCAGTAATAGTGTCCACCAGGAATAGTGCCCACCAGTAACAGTGCCCACCAGGAATAGTGTCCACCAGGAATAGTGTCCACCAGGAATAGTGTCCATCAGGAATAGTGTACATCAGTAATAGTGGCCACCAGTAATAATGCCCACCAGGAATAGTGTCTAATCGTAATAATGCTCACCAGGAATAGTGTCCACCCGTAATAGTGCCCACCAGGAAGTGTCCATCAGGAACAGTGCCCACCAGTAACAGTGCCCACCAGTAACAGTGTCCACCAGTAATAGTTTCCACCAGTAATAGTGTCCACCAGGAATAGTGTCCATATGTAATAGTGCCCACTAGGAATAGTGTCCACCCGTAATAGTGCCCACCAGGAACAGTGTACATCAGAAATAGTGGCCACCAGGAACAGTGCCCACCAGTAACAGTGCCCACCAGTAACAGTTTCCACCAGGAATAGTGCCCACCAGTAATAGCGCCCACCAGTAATAGTGCCCACCAGTAATAGTGCCCACCAGTAAGTGTCCACCAGGAATAGTGTCCATATATAATAGTGCCCACTAGGAATAGTGTCCTCCTGTAATATTGCCCACCCGGAATGGTGCCCACCAGGAATAGTGTACATCAGTAATAGTGGCCACCAGTAATAGTGCCCACCAGGAATAGTGTCTAACCGTAATAATGCCCACCAGGAATAGTGTCCACCCGTAATAGTGCCCACCAGGAATAGTGTCCATCAGGAATAGTGCCCACCAGGAACAGTGCCCTCCAGTAACAGTGCCCACCAGTAACAGTGTCCACCAGTAATAGTATCCACCAGTAATAGTGCCCACCAGTAATAGTGCCCACCAGTAATAGTATCCACCAGGAATTGTGCCCACTAGGAATAGTGTCCACCCGTAATAGTGCCCACCAGGATTAGTGTCCATCAGGAATAGTGCCCACCAGGAATAGTGTACATCAGAAATAGTGGCCACCAGGAACAGTGCCCACCAGTAATAGTGCCCACCAGTAATAGTGTCCACCAGTAATAGTGTCTACCAGGAATAGTGCCCACCAGTAATAGTGTCCACCAGTAATAGTGTCTACCAGGAATAGTGCCCACCAGTAACAGTGCCCACCAGGAATAGTGTCTAATCGCAATAATGCTCACCAGGAATAGTGTCCACCCGTAATAGTGCCCACCAGGAAGTGTCCATCAGGAATAGTGCCCACCAGGAACAGTGCCCACCAGTAACAGTGCCCACCAGTAATAGTGTCCACCAGTAATAGTTTCCACCAGTAATAGTGCCCACCAGTAATAGTGGCCTCTTTTGAAGTCCATTCTGTCCGCATCTACTCTCCCTCCAACCTCCAAGTGGCCGTCATATACCGACCTCCGGGCCCGGCCACTGCCTTTATTGACCAATTCTCCACCTGGCTTCTTCACTTTCTCTCTGCTGACACTCCCACCATCATCATGGGTGACTTCAACATCCCCATTGATACCCTTCAGTCAACAGCCTCCAAACTTCTGTCCCTTACCTCATCCTTTGGACTTACTCAGTGGTCCTCCGCAGCCACCCACACGGATGGGCATACACTAGACCTGGTATTCACCCGTCTCTGCTCTCTATCTAACTTCACCACCTCCCCTCTCCCTCTATCCGACCACCATCTGCTCACCTTCTCATCCCTGTCCTCCTCACCAATCATCCATATCCAGCAACATGCGCACCCACGCAGAAACCTTGCACACCTAGACACCCACACACTCTCTGACTCCATCCTACCACTGGCATCCATATCCTCACTCCACGACACAGACAGTGCTGCTGCTTTCTACAATGCCACTCTCGCATCAGCTATTGACACGGTTGCCCCTCTCGTCCATGGCAGAGCGCGACGTATCAATAGACAACCTTGGCATAATAACACCACCAAAAAGCTAAGGCAAGTGTCCAGGGTTGCGGAGCGGCGTTGGAAGAGAACACACTCGCAAGACGACTTCACTGTATTCAAACAAGCAACACTCGCTTTTAAATCTGCACTCACCTCTGCTAAACAGGCCTACTTCACAACCCTCGTATCTTCCCTATCCCACAACCCCAAACAGTTATTCAAAACATTTAACTCCCTCCTCCGCCCCCCACTGCCCCCTCCAACCTCCCTCATCTCTGCTGAGGACTTTGCCACACACTTTAAAAATAAGATCGACCAGACAAGGCAAGACTTTATTGTTCAACCACCACAACCCCTTTGTATACCAGACCAATGCCCAAACCCCATAACCTCCCTATCCAACATCACTGAAGGGGGACTTAATGGTCTCCTCTCCAAATCCCACCTCACCACCTGTGCGCTCGACCCCATCCCATCCCACCTCCTCCCCAACCTCACCACCACACTTATCCCATCCCTAACCCACCTCTTCAACCTATCACTAACTTCTGGCACCTTCCCCTCTGCGTTCAAACATGCCACAATCACGCCTATCCTTAAAAAGCCAACCCTCGATCCAACTGCTATGTCCAGCTATCGCCCAATATCGCTGCTCCCATTTCCTTCCAAACTCCTTGAGCAGAACGTCCATGCTGAACTCTCCTCCCACCTCTCATCTAACTTGTTGTACGACAATCTACAATCTGGTTTCCGCCCCCATCACTCAACTGAGACTGCCCTGACCAAAATCACTAACGACCGTCACCTACTTACCGCCAAAGCTACTGGACAATACTCTGCACTCCTCCTTCTAGACCTGTCCTCTGCTTTCGACACAGTTGACCACTGCCTCCTACTACAGATCCTCTCCTCCTTTGGCATCAAAGACCTTGCCCTATCCTGGATCGCCTCGTACCTTTCCAACCGCACATTCAGCGTTTCCCACTCCCATACTACCTCCTCATCCCACCCTCTCTCTGTTGGAGTCCCCCAAGGCTCTGTTCTAGGACCCCTACTCTTCTCAATCTATACACTTAGCTTGGGACAACTCATAAAGTCCCATGGATTCCAGTACCACCTCTATGCTGACGACACTCAGATCTACCTCTCTGGCCCAGACGTCACCGCTCTGCTGTCCAGAATCCCAGAGTGCCTATCAGCCATATCCTCCTTCTTCTCCTCTCGCTTCCTCAAACTCAATGTGGACAAATCTGAACTCATCATCTTTCCTCCATCCCACAAATCTTCCTTACTTGACCTATCTATCGCAGTCAATGACATCATGGTTTCCCCTGTACCCGTAGTCAGCTGCCTCGGAGTAACCTTCGACTCTGCCCTGTCCTTCAAACCACACATCCAAGCTCTTTCCACCTCCTGTCGCATCCAGCTCAAAAATATCTCCAGGATCCGTCCTTTCCTCAACCCCCAATCTACTAAAATGCTTGTGCACGCCCTCATCATTTCCCGCCTTGACTACTGCAACATCCTTTTCTGTGGCCTCCCTGCTAACACCCTTGCACCTCTCCAGTCCATCCTTAACTCTGCTGCCCGACTAATCCATCTCTCTCCTCGCTACTCCTCCGCTTCCCCCCTCTGCAAATCTCTTCACTGGCTCCCATTCCCTCAGCGTATCCAGTTCAAATTGCTAATACTGACCTACAAAGCCATCCACAACCTGTCTCCTCCATATATCTCTGAACTAATCTCTCGATATCTTCCCTCACGTGACCTCCGGTCCTCCCAAGACCTCTTTTTCTCCTCCACACTTATTCGCTCCTCATCCAATCGCCTCCAAGACTTCTCCCGAATATCCCCCATCCTCTGGAACTCTTTGCCCCAACACGTCCGACTATCAACCACAGTCGGATCCTTCAGACGGAACCTGAAAACTCATCTCTTCAGGAAAGCCTACAGCCTGCACTGACACCGCTGCTGCCTCATCACCAACGAAGCTACCGCCTCACCAACACCGGAGCTACCGCCTCACCAACACCGGAGCTACCGCCTCACCAACACCGGAGCTCCTGCAACCCTCAACCTACTGTCTCCTTCCCCATAATCCTGTAGAATGTAAGCCCGCAAGGGCAGGGTCCTCGCCCCTCTGTATCAGTCCGTCATTGTTAGTTTGTTTACTGTATGTGATATTTGTAACTTGTATGTAACCCCTTCTCATGTACAGCACCATGGAATCAATGGTGCTATAGAAATAAATAATAATAATAATAATAATAATAGTGCCCACCAGTAATAGTGTCCACCAGGAATAGTGTCCATACGTAATAGTGCCCACTAGGAATAGTGTCCACCCGTAATAGTGCCCACCAGGAATAGTGTCCATCAGGAATAGTGCCCACCAGGAATAGAGTACACCAGGAACAGTGCCCACCAGGAATAGTGCCCACCAGGAATAGTGTCCACCCGTAATAGTGCTCACCAGGAATAGTGTCCATCAGGAATAGTGCCCACCAGGAACAGTGCCCACCAGTAACAGTGTCCACCAGTAATAGTGTCCACCAGGAATAGTGTCCACCCGTAATAGTGCCCACCAGAAATAGTGTCCATCAGGAATAGTGCCCACCAGGAACAGTGCCCACCAGTAACAGTGCCCACCAGTAACAGTGTCCACCAGTAATAGTGTCCACCAGTAATCGTGCCCACCAGTAATAGTGTCCACCAGGAATAGTGTCCATACGTAATAGTGCCCACTAGGAATAGTGTCCACCCGTAATAGTGCCCACCAGGAATAGTGTCCATCAGGAATAGTGCCCACCAGGAATAGTGTACATCAGTAATAGTGGCCACCAGTAATAGTGCCCACCAGTAACATTGCCCACCAGGAATAGTGTCCACCAGGAATAGTGTCCATCAGGAATAGTGTACATCAGTAATAGTGGCCACCAGTAATAGTGCCCACCAGTAATAGTGTCCAACAGGAATAATGTCCATACGTAATAGTGCCACTGCCCACTAGGAATAGGGTCCACCCGTAATAGTGCCCACCAGGAATAGTGTCCATCAGGAATAGTGCCCACCAGGAATAGTGTACATCAGAAATAGTGGCCACCAGGAACAGTGCCCACCAGTAACAGTTTCCACCAGTAATAGTGCCCACCAGTAATAGTGTCCACCAGGAATAGTGTCCATACGTAATAGTGCCCACTAGGAATAGTGTCCACCCGTAATAGTGCCCACCAGGAATAGTGTCCATCAGGAATAGTGCCCACCAGGAATAGTGTACATCAGTAATAGTGGCCACCAGTAATAGTGCCCACCAGGAATAGTGTCTAACCGTAATAATGCCCACCAGGAATAGTGTCCACCCATAATAGTACCCACCAGGAATAGTGTCCATCAGGAATAGTGCCCACCAGGAACAGTGCCCACCAGTAACAGTGTCCACCAGTAACAGTGTCCACCAGTAATAGTGCCCACCAGGAATAGTGTCCACCAGGAATAGTGTCCACCAGGAATAGTGTCCATACGTAATAGTGCCCACTAGGAATAGTGTCCACCCGTAATAGTGCCCACCAGGAATAGTGTCCATCAGGAATAGTGCCCACCAGGAATAGTGTACATCAGAAATAGTGGCCACCAGGAACAGTGCCCACCAGTAATAGTGCCCACCAGTAATAGTGTCCACCAGTAATAGTGTCTACCAGGAATAGTGCCCACCAGTAATAGTGTCCACCAGTAATAGTGTCTACCACGAATAGTGCCCACCAGTAACAGTGCCCACCAGGAATAGTGTCCACCAGGAATAGTGTCCATCAGGAATAGTGCCCACCAGGAATAGTGTACATCAGTAATAGTGGCCACCAGTAATAGTGCCCACCAGGAATAGTGTCTAATCGTAATAATGCTCACCAGGAATAGTGTTCACCCGTAATAGTGCCCACCAGGAAGTGTCCATCAGGAATAGTGCCCACCAGGAATAGTGTACATCAGAAATAGTGGCCACCAGGAACAGTGCCCACCAGTAATAGTGCCCACCAGTAATAGTGTCCACCAGTAATAGTGTCTACCAGGAATAGTGCCCACCAGTAATAGTGTCCACCAGTAATAGTGTCTACCAAGAATAGTGCCCACCAGTAACAGTGCCCACCAGTAACAGTGTCCACCAGTAATAGTTTCCACCAGGAATAGTGCCCACCAGTAATAGTGCCCACCAGTAACAGTTTCCACCAGTAATAGTGCCCACCAGTAATAGTGCCCACCAGGAATAGTGTCTAATCGTAATAATGCTCACCAGGAATAGTGTTCACCCGTAATAGTGCCCACCAGGAAGTGTCCATCAGGAATAGTGCCCACCAGGAACAGTGCCCACCAGTAACAGTGCCCACCAGTAACAGTGTCCACCAGTAATAGTTTCCACCAGTAATAGTGCCCACCAGTAATAGTGTCCACCAGGAATAGTGCCCACCAGTAATAGTGCCCACCAGTAACAGTTTCCACCAGTAATAGTGCCCACCAGTAATAGTGCCCACCAGTAATAGTTCCGATGCACAAAGAGAAAGTAGGAAGCAGCACAGCCCGATAACGAGATACAATGTGGAATCACTCTTTTAGTGGAGCCGCCGAGCCTAGCGTCTTCAGGGAGGTGCTCACGTCTGAAGCACAGCAAACATGTGATAGTGAAAAGTCAAGAAAGACGTGGCGACACTCACCCATCCTGTGAAGCAGACTTTTCCTTTTTATTCAAGCAATAGTGAAACCGTCTTCACGGCACGGGGGAGACATAAACCAAAAGAGGTGAGCGGGGAGAGGACAACAGCCTTTTCACGCCACCCGTAGAAGCGCTGGTGTTGGCGTGAAATGGCTGTTGTCCCCTCCCCGCTCACCTCTTTTGGTTTATGTCTCCCCCGTGCCGTGAAGACGGTTTCACTATTGCTTGAATAAAAAGGAAAAGTCTGCTTCACAGGATTGGTGAGTGTCGCCACGTCTTTCTTGACTTTTCCCCACCAGTAATAGTGCCCACCAGGAATAGTGTCCATACGTAATAGTGCCCACTAGGAATAGTGTCCACCCGTAATAGTGCCCACCAGGAATAGTGTCCATCAGGAATAGTGCCCACCAGTAATAGAGTACACCAGGAACAGTGCCCACCAGGAACAGTGCCCACCAGGAACAGTGCCCACCAGTAATAGTGCCCACCAGTAATAGTGCCCACCAGTATTAGTGCCCACCAGTAAGAGTCCACCAGGAATAGTGTCCACCAGGAATAGTGTCCACCAGGAATAGTGCCCACCAGTAATAGTTCCCAGCTGTAACAGTGCCCACTTCTAACAATGCTCATCTGTAAAAGTACGCACCAGCATTAGTGCAGGTGGAAGCTGTAGCGTGCAAGTCGCGGACTGACAGCCATGAATATTGTACAGATATGACCAGCAATTACTGGAGTTGTTGGTTTTGGTCTCCAGTAACACGATCGGCCTCACCTGTTCATCCACCTTGTGGGCGATGATGGTGGCTCCTTCCACCAACTCCGTCTCATTGATGGGCCGGACGCGGAGGGCGACCTGTTGTGGTAAAAGAAGACATTTCCAGTGTCATCATAACCATATTATATTCTGCGTATAGAGGACTACAACTCCCAACATAGCATAATACAATATAGTATATTCCGTGTACAGAGGACTACAACTCCCAACATGCCCTGACCACTGGCCATAGCCATGATGCTTACTGTGGGGTCGGGAGGAACGGTGAATAGTTATAAAGTTATACAATTTTCCAATGTAATCCCATGGATTCCTCACCCACAAGACCTCTGCTTGCTTTCACTGAATCGGATACTCCATTGTCACTTCCAGTGGATAGAAATGAGCCCTGACCATGTGATGGCCGCCCAGGTGTGTGCCCCATTACCGGGCACAGCTCCGATCACATGATCGGGACGGATTCCTACATAGTGGAAGAAAAAATAAAATAAAGGTTTCTATTCAAAGGCAGCAAGGAGGTCTTGAAAATCGTGAGGAATTAATACAGAAAGTAAATTTGAAAATTATATATATATTTTACAATACAAAGAATAATATATATTTGCTGTAAAGGGAACATTCTCCTATAAAACCAACAGATCAGACAATCGCTCTTCCAGCAACTCCCTAATAACGAACCTGTACTGTAATCCCGCCAGGTAAGTGATTTGTTAATTACCTCTCAGGCAGTTTGATGTCAGACTTAATTACAAGTCATTACTGTCCTAATCCTGCAGTGAGACCCCCAGCGAGGGATTAATATGCGCACAACGACTGGGCAGAGCCCAGCGAGCGAACACGGCATCCATCAGCAGCGCTGAGACACGCCGAGGAGGAAAGCGGGTTATGCCAGGACTGCCAGCGAGATTAACTCACTCAGCCCCAGGCAGTGTACGGGACAATCGCATGTGGAGCAATTCCCATATATATACCGTATGTATGTACATAGTAGGAAATTGCTCCATATGCGATTGTCCCATACACTGCCTGCAGCTATTCAGGAGCTGGGCCGTTATTGGGCCTCAAGGATGAACTCTCAATCCCCAGGTCAGTCACCATGGCCGTATTATGTCAGTCTACAGAGGGTGTGGGCTTATCAGGGATATTGCGGGATCGCTGCTCAGGGGATTTTGTGATAAAAAAAAAAATTGAAAGTCATAAATTAAAAATAAGCAATCAAATAAAAACTGCAGATTCACACAGAGATGGGCAGAGCTGCTAAGAATGCCGCCTATGTATGTTAGCCCTACATAAGGTGGTCATACTGGGGTCTGTCATTGTGGATATGTGCGTGTGTGTTATATATATATATATATATATATATATATATAGGCAGAACATAAGTGTATACATATATATCAAATGGATAGATAGATATATATGAGATAAATTAATAGATAGATATGGAATAGATAGATAGATATAGATAGATATGGGATAGATAGATAGATAGATAGATAGATAGATAGATAGATAGATAGATAGATAGATAGATATGGGATAGATAGATAGATAGATAGATAGATAGTTAGATAGATAGATAGATATTGGGTAGATAGATAGATAGATATTGGGTACATAGATAGATAGATAGATAGATAGATAGATAGATAGATAGATAGATAGATAGATAGATAGATATGAGATAGATAGATAGATAGATAGATAGATAGATAGATAGATAGATAGATATGGGATAGATAGATAGATAGATAGATAGATAGATAGATAGATAGATAGATAGATAGATAGATAGATATGGGATAGATAGATTAATATGGGATAGATAGATATATATGAGATAAATTAATAGATAGATATGGAATAGATAGATATAGATAGATATGGGATAGATAGATAGATATGGGATAGATAGATAGATAGATAGATAGATAGATAGATAGATAGATAGATAGATATGGGATAGATAGATAGATAGATAGATAGATAGATAGATAGATAGATAGATAGATAGATAAACAGATAGATATGGGATAGATAGATAGATAGATAGATAGATAGATAGATAGATAGATATGGGATAGATAGATAGATAGATAGATAGATACATATGGGATAGATAGATAGATAGATAGATAGATAGATAGATAGATAGATAGATAGATAGATATGGGATAGATATGGGATAGATAGATTAATATGGGATAGATAGATAGATAGATAGATAGATAGATAGATAGATAGATAGATAGATAGATAGATAGATAGATAGATAGATATGGGATAGATAGATAGATATGGGATAGATAGATATGGGATAGATAGATAGATAGATAGATAGATAGATAGATAGATAGATAGATAGATAGATAGATAGATATGGGATAGATAGATAGATAGATAGATAGATAGATAGATAGATAGATAGATAGATAGATACATATGGGATAGATAGATAGATAGATAGATAGTGGGCAGCAGTGTGATAGACTATGCCATCACAGATATGGACCCTACAAATATTGGCGCCCTTATAGTCACCCCACAAACACATCTGTCAGACCATAACCAACTGCTCCTATACATCAAATCCACAAAGAAATCACCCTCACAAACCCCGCAAAAGACCGGCCTCTTTAGCCTGCCACCATCCTTCAAATGGTCCAAGATGTCGGCCCCAAAATACAAAGATGCCATCAACAGACCAGAGATCAAGGAGAAGCTCCAATGTTTCCATAATAACGTGTATGAACTCAACCCAGAAGGAGTACACCTAGCGGTAAGAGACCTTAACGACATTCTATATGCCATGGCAGAAATGTCTGACCTGAAAAGAATCATCAACAAGAGACCGAGTAAACAAAATCCCAACAACTGGTTTGACAAAGAATGCAAGACCATACGGAAGGCCCTAAGAATGGCCTCAAATAAAAAACACAGAGACCCCAATAACCCCACTCTGAGAGAAGCCTACCACACCGTACAACGAACTTACAAAGCCATCCTCAGAAAGAAAAAGCAAAACGACATCTCTACCAAACTCCTCCAACTCCAAGATGCCCTTGAAGACAACAAATTTTGGGAACTGTGGAATCACCTTGGATCCAACCAGAAAAGCAACAGCCTCCACATCCAGAGCGGCAACATCTGGCTCCAGTACTTCAAGGACCTCTACAATGACATCCCAAGTGAAGACCTGAACCTGGCACAAAAAGAGCTTGTGAAAAAACTGAAAGATATGGAGGAAAAGTTCAAAGATTTCCAAAATCCTCTGGATACACCAATCACACTGACAGAAATAACAGAAAGGATCACACAGATAAAAGGTAAAAAAGCCAGTGGTCCAGATGGGATCCTCCCAGAAATGCTGAAATACAGCCCTCCAGACATCCAGGCTGCGATAACAAAACTATTTAATATTGTACTGCAGGCCGGCTGCTTCCCCAAAAACTGGAACCAAGACCTCATAACCCCTATACACAAAAATGGGGACAAGTACGACCCAGCAAACTACCGAGGGATATGTGTCAGCAGCAACCTGGGTAAACTCTTCAACTGCATCCTGAACAAGAGGATCCTCACCTTCCTCACCGAGCACAACGTCCTCAGCAAGAGCCAAGCAGGGTTCATGCCAAACCACCGCACCACTGACCACATCTACACTCTGCACAGCCTCATCAAGAGCCACGTCCACAATACAAAGAACGGGAAGATATACGCTTGTTTTGTGGACTTCAAGAAGGCCTTCGACTCAGTGTGGCACCCAGGACTATTCCTAAAATTGCTGGGGAGCGGAATAGGAGGCAAAACATATGATGTCATCCAAAGCTCCTACACAGAGAACAGTTGCAGTGTGAAGGTCAACGGAAGGAGGACAGCCTATTTCCAACAAAGTCGAGGAGTGAGACAGGGCTGCAGCCTCAGTCCAACGCTCTTTAACATCTACATCAACGAGCTGGCAGTGGCCGTAGAGTCCTCCTCAGCACCAGGACTCACCCTCCATGACACCCAGGTGAAATTTCTGCTGTATGCAGATGACCTCGTGCTGTTATCACCAACTGAGAAAGGCCTCCAAGATCATCTGAAAATCCTAGAGACCTTCAGCAGCACATGGGCACTGCCAATCAACGAGAAAAAAACTAATATCATGGTGTTCCAGAAAAGAAAGCAGAAACCCACTGGCAATCCTACCTTTATGATAGACAACCGTCCACTTACTGAAACCAACAGGTACACCTACCTGGGCCTAGAACTCAGCCAGTCAGGGAGCTTCAAGCAAGCCATAGAGTCACTAAAAGACAAGGCATCCAAAGCCTTCTATGCCATCAGAAGGCGTCTGTACCACCTCAAGGCACCAGTAACCGTATGGCTAAAAATTTTTGACTCCATCATTGCCCCAATTCTTCTATACGGTAGTGAGGTCTGGGGCCCAGTCTCATACCCAAACTGGTCAAAGTGGGACGCTGGGCCGACAGAAATATTCCACCTAGAGTTCTGCAAGCATCTTCTCCAAGTCCATCGGAGCACATCAAATAGCGCCTGCCGAGCAGAGCTGGGCAGATTCCCACTACACATCGCAATAAAGAAGAAGGCGCTGTCATTCAAGGCTCATCTACAAAGTAGCAGTCCCAGCTCCTACCATCACAAAGCCTTCCTACACCAGGAAGCCTCAGGAAGCCTCCCAAGGAAAAGTACCCAAAGCCAGTCTGACCAAGCCATCAACCTCCATGGCCTGACAAAAGGTGAAATCCAGAAAATGGTACACAAAGTCAAAGAGGAATATCTCAGCATCTGGAGGAACGACATAAACAAATCCCAGAAACTGACAATATACCGGAATCTACAGAGGGAGTACAAACTGGCCCCATATCTAGAGAAACTAGAAAACCCCAAAGATCGACAGATCCTGAGCCGGTACAGACTGAGCGCCCACAGCCTACTCATCGAATCCGGGCGGCACCGACAAAACTACAAGCCTCGAGAGAACAGACTCTGCCAGCAGTGCCCCCAGGAGGCCGTGGAGGATGAGGCCCACTTCCTGCTGAGGTGCCCCAAATACTCCGCAGTGAGGGACACTCACTTCAAGAGGCTGTCTGATCTCCTCCCAGATTTCACCTCCAAGGAGGAGGAAGAGAAACTGCCGATAATACTGGGGGAAGAGGAAAGTGCAGTGGCCGTAGCAGCGGAATATGTCAGTGCCTGCCACAGACTAAGAGGAGCCTGATATGTCATGGACTCCCGTACCCCAACACTGGACATATCTCTATCCCCCGACTAAAGAGCCCGATATGTCATGGACTCCTATACCCCACCCTGGAAACATCCCCTATCCTCTAAAAGGAATTTGATATTCCCTGGACCTCTATATTCCCCCCCTCCCCCACCCCCGTATTTTTACCATATGCTTTGGCAATGCTAACATGTACTTAGTCCTGCCAATAAAGCTCATTTGAATTTGAATTTGAATTGAATTTGAATTTGATAGATATCTACAAGCCTCGAGAGAACAGACTCTGCCAGCAGTGCCCCCAGGAGGCCGTGGAGGATGAGGCCCACTTCCTGCTGAGGTGCCCCAAATACTCCGCAGTGAGGGACACTCACTTCAAGAGGCTGTCTGATCTCCTCCCAGATTTCACCTCCAAGGAGGAGGAAGAGAAACTGCCGATAATACTGGGGGAAGAGGAAAGTGCAGTGGCCGTAGCAGCGGAATATGTCAGTGCCTGCCACAGACTAAGAGGAGCCTGATATGTCATGGACTCCCGTACCCCAACACTGGACATATCCCTATCCCCCGACTAAAGAGCCCGATATGTCATGGACTCCTATACCCCACCCTGGAAACATCCCCTATCCTCTAAAAGGAATTTGATATTCCCTGGACCTCTATATGCCCCCCCTCCTCCACCCCCGTATTTTTACCATATGCTTTGGCAATGCTAACATGTACTTAGTCCTGCCAATAAAGCTCATTTGAATTTGAATTTGATATGGGATAGATAGATAGATATATAGATAGATATGGTATAGATAGATAGATAGATAGATAGATAGATAGATATATAGATAGATATGGAATAGATAGATAGATAGATAGATAGATAGATAGATAGATAGATATGGGATAGATAGATAGATATATAGATAGATAGATATGGGATAGATAGATAGATATGGGATAGATAGATAGATAGATAGATAGATAGATAGATAGATAGATAGATAGATAGATAGATATGGGATAGATAGATTAATATGGGATAGATAGATAGATAGATAGATAGATAGATAGATATGGGATAGATAGATAGATAGATAGATAGATAGATAGATAGATAGATAGAGGAAAGACCTACGATGTCATCAAAAGCTCCTACACCGAGAGCAGCTGCAGCGTGAGTGTGAGCGGCAAAAGAACGGCTTTTTTCCAGCAGAGCCGCGGAGTAAGACAAGGCTGCAGCCTAAGCCCAACGCTCTTCAACATCTACATCAACGAGCTGGCTACCGCCCTGGAATCCTCCTCAGCACCAGGACTCACCCTCCACGACGATCAGGTGAAATTCCTGCTGTATGCAGATGACCTGCTGCTGCTGTCACCAACCGAGAAAGGCCTCCAGGACAACCTGAAAATCCTAGAGAAATTCAGCTCCACCTGGGCCCTACCGGTCAACCTAAAGAAAACCAACACCATGGTGTTCCAGAGGAGAAAGAGAAGATCAGACCAACACCCATCATTTATCCTCAACAACTGCGACCTCACAGGAACGGACAAATATACCTACCTGGGCCTAGAGATTCACCGGTCAGGGAACTTCAAACAAGCCATAGAGACCCTGAAAGACAAGGCCTGCAAAACCTTCTATGCCATCCGAAGGACACTCTACCATCTGAAGCCACCAGTGAGGGTCTGGCTAAAAATCTTCGACTCCATCATCGCCCCAATCCTCCTGTATGGCAGCGAAGTCTGGGGTCCTCACACCTACCCAGACTGGTCAAAGTGGGACTCCAGTCCAACAGAAATATTCCACCTGGAATTCTGCAAGCACCTTCTCCAGGTCCATCGGAGCACCTCCAACAGTGCTTGTCGGGCCGAGCTGGGCAGATTCCCTCTACACCTGACAGTTCTAAAGAGGGCGCTGTCATTCCGGGCTCACCTGCATAGGAGCAATCCAAGCTCCCATCACCATAAAGCCCTGATACATGAAGGTGAAACAGAAAAACCAGAACCCCCGGAACAGCCCAGCCAAACCCAACCGGAGCAGAACACCAATCACAACAACCTGACAAAAGCCGGAATTAGGAAGATGGCAGATGAAGGCCAGGAGAGGTATGTCAGTGACTGGAAGAATGATATCATCAGCTCACAGAAACTGACCATGTACCGGAGCCTACAGAGAGACTACAGACTGGCCCCATATCTGGAGAAACTCCCGGACCCCAGAGACCGCCAGATCCTGAGCCGATATAGACTCAGCGCCCACAGTCTGGCCATCGAATGTGGCCGACACAGGCAGAGCTACAAGCCCAGGGAGGAAAGACTGTGCCAACACTGTGACCAGGAGGCCATAGAGGACGAAACCCACTTCCTGCTACACTGCTCCAAATACTCAGCAGTGAGGGACACTCACTTCAGGAGACTCTCACATCTCTTCCCAGACTTCATCACCATGAAGGAGGAAGAGAAAACATATATCTTGCTGGGAGAAGAAGAGAGAGCGGTGGAGATAGCAGCGTGGTATGTGAGCGAATGCCATAGACTGCGAGAAAGAGAACTCAGTCCCTATCCCTATTGCCTCTATACACTTGCTTTGGCAAAACTGATGTGTATTTGGTCCTGCCAATAAAGCTTCTTTGAATCTTGAATCTTGAACTATGATGCCATGGACTATAGCCCCCAACCTGGATCTGCCCCATCCACCTCCCCTATGCCATGGACTATAGCCCCCACAATGGACCTGCCCCATCCACCTCCCCTATGCCATGGACTATAGCCCCCAACCTGAACCTGCCCCATCCACCTCCCCTATGCCATGGACTATAGCCCCCAACCTGGATCTGCCCCATCCACCTCCCCTATGCCATGGACTATAGCCCCCAACCTGGATCTGCCCCATCCACCTCCCCCCACAGCTCCTACCCAACATCCCCTCAGTCCCTATCCCTATTGCCTCTATACACTTGCTTTGGCAAAACTGATGTGTATTTGGTCCTGCCAATAAAGCTTCTTTGAATCTTGAATCTCTAGATAGATAGATAGATAGATATGGGATAGATAGATACAGTTAGGTCCATATATATTTGGACAGAGACAACATTTTTCTAATTTTGGTTATAAACATTACCACAATGAATTTTAAACAAAACAATTCAGATGCAGTTGAAGTTCAGACTTTCAGCTTTCATTTGAGGGTATCCACATTAAAATTGGATGAAGAGTTTAGGAGTTTCAGCTCCTTAACATGTGCCACCCTGTTTTTAAAGGGACCAAAAGTAATTGGACAGATTCAATCATTTTAAATAAAACGTTC
Source organism: Ranitomeya imitator (assembly GCF_032444005.1). NCBI lineage: Eukaryota > Metazoa > Chordata > Amphibia > Anura > Dendrobatidae > Ranitomeya > Ranitomeya imitator. The sequence continues at coordinate 415,184,487 of NC_091283.1, read as the reverse complement.
ATTTTTAGTACTTGGTTGAAAACCCTTTGTTGGCAATGACTGCCTGAAGTCTTGAACTCATGGACATCACCAGACGCTGTGTTTCCTCCTTTTTGATGCTCTGCCAGGCCTTCACTGCGGTGGTTTTCAGTTGCTGTTTGTTTGTGGGCCTTTCTGTCTGAAGTTTAGTCTTTAACAAGTGAAATGCATGCTTTTTTGGGGTTGAGATCAGGTGACTGACTTGGCCATTCAAGAATATTCCACTTCTTTGCTTTAATAAACTCCTGGGTTGCTTTGGTTTTATGTTTTGGGTCATTGTCCATCTGTAGTATGAAACGATGACCAATCAGTTTTCCTGCATTTGGCTGGATCTGAGCACACAGTATGGCTCTGAATACCTCAGAATTCATTCGGCTGCTTCTGTCCTGTGTCACATCTTCAATAAACACTAGTGACCCAGTGCCACTGGCAGCCATGCATGACCAAGCCATCACACTTCCTCCGCCATGTTTTACAGATGATGTGGAATGCTTTGGATCATGAGCTGTACCACGCCTTCGCCATACTTTTCTCTTTCCATCATTCTAGTAGAGGCTGATCTTGGTTTCATCTGTCCAATGAATGTTCTTCCAGAACTATGCTGGCTTTTTTAGATGCTTTTTAGCGAAGTCCAGTCTAGCCTTTTTATTCTTGATGCTTATGAGTGGCTTGCACCGTGCAGTGAACCCTCTGTATTTACTTTCATGCAGTTTTCTCTTTATGGTAGATTTGGATATTGATACGCCGACCTCCTGGAGAGTGTTGCTCACTTGGTTGGCTGATGTGAAGGGGTTTCTCTTCACCATGGAGATTATTCTGCGATCATCGACCACTGTTGTCTTCCGTGGGTGCCCAAGTCTTTTTGCATTGATGAGTTCACCAGTACTTTCTTTCTCAGGATGTACCAAACTGTAGATTTTGCCACTCCTAATATTGTAGCAATTTCTGGGTTTTTTCTGTTTGCGCAGCTTAAGGATGGCTTGTTTCACCTGCATGGAGAGCTCCTTTGACCGCATGTTTACTTCACAGCAAAACCTTCCAAATACAAGCACCACACCTCAAATCAACTCTAGACCTTTTATCTGTTTAATTGAGAATGACATAACAAAGGGATTGCCCACACCTGTCTGTGAAATTGGCTTGAAGTCAATTGTCCAATTACTTTTGGTCCCTTTAAAAACAGGGTGGCACATGTTAAGGAGCTGAAACTCCTAAACCCTTCATCCAATTTTAATGTGGATACCCTCAATTGAAAGCTGAAAGTCTGAACTTCAACTGCATCTGAATTGTTTTGTCTAGAATTCATTGTGGTAATGTCTATAACCAAAATTAGAAAAATGTTGTCTCTGTCCAAATATATATGGACCTAACTGTAGATAGATAGATAGATAGATAGATAGATAGATAGATATGGGATAGATCGATAGATATGGGATAGATAGATAGATAGATAGATAGATAGAT